>NC_137609.1:55015198-55093535 GCF_963280865.1 Gymnoscopelus braueri
ACTCTGACCTCCAAAGGAGTACAGCTTGTTTCCCACGGCAACAGCAGCATGACGACGACGGTCTGTATTTGGTGCTTCATTGAGATGAACGGTCCACTGCATCATTTCACACATCAGCAACTTTTAGTGGATTCATCCAGTCTTCTGTAAAAGAATGGAGTTCTACTGTGTGTGAGACCACTTATATAAGTACAGCAGCACAAACATCATGGGACGTTTGTCCAATCCATGAAGCAGATGCCCATCGTTCTCCCATATATGGTCAAGTGATCACCATAGCAACCATAGAACTGCTGATCCGACTGACTTCCCTCTGGGCACCACACTCCCACACACAGAGATTTGTGTAATTTATAGAGATTTTGAAATATGTAAACTTAAATGTTATAACGTAAGTTAAAGTTGGTCCTAATATGGAGTCATACGTCATAGATACATCATAGGTGACTGATGTTACAGACTGGTTACATTAAGTTCAAGATCCGGTGGTTTGTAGTGTTTGAGTGTCTGAGTTTGATCTCAGAAGCAGTTTTGTAAGTTTTGTAAGGGCATCAGTCATGGCATGGCGAGCGGGTCCCAGAGTTGAGGGCACGGACGGCAGTGACTTCCAGCACCGCCAGACGGTCGCCACACGCTACCAGAGGAGTGTGGCCTTGAAGTCTGACATCCGTAAGCTCAACGCGGCCCATGTCCTGATCTGACCGCTGATGGCTGCTCGGGTGGTCGTCAGCCAGCTGAGCCCGGCGTCCCTCGAGGCGCTGCAGGTCGCTCGGTTCCAGTGGAAGTACCCGTACCTCCTCAGCATCGTCCCCATCGTGTTCAGCATTGACAGCGAGTTGCTGTGATGGCGCCAGTGTGCTTCTTTACGTTTCCGTCACTTACTTGTTTTCCATCCTCAGACAGGATGAGCCAGTGATTTGCTGTAACAGGGTCCTCTCTGCTGGTGTACGATCGCCAATCCCTCCTGGACATCCGACAAAATGCCATGTTTAGTGGTTCATTTTGCCACAATGGACAAAAAACCGCGCCGCCGCTCCTAACAGGAATCCCGATTCATCTGTTCCGAGTCGCGCCCCCGCCGCCTAGGAGGAAACGGCTCCGCCGCCGTGGCAAACGGAGCGGCAAGTTGGTGAAACTGAAAGCCCTGGCATGCTTTTCGTCCTTTTCTTACGTGAAACCTCGATTATCGTCTCCATCCGCCCTGCCGCAACGACTCTGGGACCCCAGCGCGACCTGCCTCGCTCCGGTTGCCAGCCTGGAGGTGCTATCCCAGCCTGGCCGCCCCTGTGCTCCTCGGCCCGGGAGACGCGGGGTGAATCCCCGCAATCTGCGGTCGCTGACCCGCGCTCCTATTTCCTCCGGATCAAAGGCTCCAGCTCCTGTCAGGATTGGCCTGGTGAATGCCAGATCGCTGACAAACAAAACGTTTATCCTGAGGGATTTCTTCAGCCCCCGCGCCCTGGATCTCCTCTGTGTGACAGAGACGTGGATGGCGGCGGGTGAGTGCAGCGCTCTCGTTGAACTGTTGCCGGCCGGCTGTTCCTACTTCAACACCCCGCGCCCCTCGGGCCGGCAGGGGGGGGGAACAGCGGTCATCTATAAGGATGATATCAAATGCAAGCAATGCTCTGCTTCTTTCTCCAGTTTTGAAGTGACAGTGTTTGAGGTGGGTCGTATTGAGCCTGTTTTGTGCGTACTCATTTATCGACCCCCTAAATACAACAAGGATTTTGTGACTGATTTCTCCAATTTCCTGGCTGGAATATTGCCCAACTATGATCGAGTGTTGATTCTCAGGGATCTGAATATACATGTCTGCTGCCCTGACAAACCGATGGTGAAGGACTTCCTAAACCTTATTGAATCGTTTAACATGGTGCAGAATGTGTCTGGTCCCACTCATGAACGTGGACATACGTTAGATCTCGTTATCTCGTATGGGCTGCCTATACTTAACCTAGAGATCTGTGATACTGTTTTCTCTGATCATAGCTCTGTTCTGTTTGATGTTGTTCTCTCTTGTACTGAGACTAGTTCTAGGGCTCCTGCTAGACTCTGTCGGACTCTTAACCCCCGCACTGCTAGTCGCTTTTCAGCTGCCTTTGAACAGCTGTGTGTCCCGTCTGTCTCGGCTGTTCCCATAGAGGAACTATGCTCCTGGTTTAACTCCTCGTGTGGGACCATAATGGACTCTGTGGCCCCATTGAAATCCAAGTTGCCCAGGGCAAAGCCCGAGCCCTGGTTTAATGACAGAACCCGTGCAGCTAGACAGGAGTGCCGAAAAGCAGAACGTAAATGGAAGAAGGACAAGCTGCAGGTTTCTTCTCAGATTTTAAAGGAATCCTGGCTCTCCTACCAGAACACTGTCAAAGAGGCAAAAAGAGATCACCTAGCGAATATTATTGAGTCTAACCGTCTTAATCCACGTGTACTATATCAAACTATTGACTCTGTTCTTAATATCGCTCAGCCCGTCTGTTTTGAATCACCTGACATTTGTAATGACTTCCTGCACTTTTTCATTGACAAGGTGGTAAATACAAGGGCCCTCATCTCTGCTCCTGCCTCTGACCCCTCTGTTTGTGTCCCATGTCCCGCCGTGCTCAGCTCTTTCGAACCTGTAACATTGTCCTTTTTGGAGGATGTAGTCAGCCACATGAAGGCCTCAGGTTCACCTCACGACGTCATCCCGGCCCGCCTCTTTAAAGAGGTTTTCCCCAGCATAGCACACATGGTACTAGAAATCATAAATGGCAGTCTCTCTTCTGGTCTTGTTCCCACATGTTTTAAACATGCTGTAGTGCAACCACTGCTTAAGAAGCCAGGCCTCGACCCCACTGTGTTGGCTCATTTCCGGCCCATATCGAAATTGCCGTTTATCTCTAAGATATTAGAGAAGGTTGTCTATGCCCAGCTCCAGTCTTTTCTAGAGGAGCATAATATCCCTGAGGTCTTCCAGTCTGGCTTTAAAACCCGGCATAGTACCGAGTCCGCCCTAGTAAGGGTATTTAATGACATCCTCCTAGCTAATGATGCGGGCGACTATGTCATTCTCGTCCTGTTGGACCTGACGGCTGCATTTGACACAGTGGACCACAACGTCCTGCTCTGGCGTTTGCAGCACCTAGTGGGTATCTGTGGCACTGCGCTAGGGTGGTTCAGGTCCTACCTGACAGGCAGAACCATGTCTGTCAGCGCCACTGGCTCAGAATCCTCCCCGGCTCCGTTGTCCTATGGTGTTCCACAGGGCTCAATTTTAGCTGCGGTGCTCTTCTCTTTATATCTCCTGCCGCTAGGGTCCATCCTCAGGAAACATGGCATTTCATTCCATTTTATGCTGATGACAGCCAGATCTACGTCCCCCTGAAGAAGAAAGACGCTGCTCCTAAAGCTCTTCTCTCTTGCCTGGACGACATTAAAGCCTGGATGGCCCTAAGCTTTCTAAGCTTTAACGAAAAGAAAACTGAGGTGGTGGTGTTTGCCCCAAATGGTTCTTGTAACCCCCCTCCATTTGATCTAGGCCCCCTGGCTCAGTTTGTGAAGCCAACAGTCTCCAACCTGGGTTTTAAAATGGACAACGAGTTTAAGTTAGATAGCCAAATTAGTTCAGTGGTGAAGTCTAGCTTTTTTCACTTGAGACAGCTGGCCAAAGTAAAACCCTTTTTAACCACACAGCACTTTGAGACAGTAATCCATGCATTTATTACTTCTCGGCTGGATTACTGTAACGCCCTCTATCTTGGAGCCAGTCAATCTTCCCTTGCACGCCTCCAGTTAATACAGAATGCTGCTGCCCGTTTTCTAATGGCACGCGCAAGAGAGAGCATATAACTCCCATCCTCGCCTCTCTCCACTGGCTGCCCGTGCACTTTAGAATCCAGTTCAAGGTTCTGCTTTTTACCTTTAAATCATTAAGTGGTCTCGCCCCTCCATACCTCTCTGAGCTCCTCCACCCCTACTCTCCTGCCCGCTCCCTCAGGTCAGCTGACCAGATGCTGCTGGAGGTTCCGAGGGCGAAGCGGAAGCTTAGAGGGGACAGAGCTTTTTCGGTCGCGGCCCCCAAGCTCTGGAACGACCTTCCCCTGCAGATTAGGCAAGCCCCTTCTCTGGCCATTTTTAAAACCTCTCTTAAAACGCACTTTTATTCTTTGGCTTTTAACATAGCATGAGACCTCTGACCCTGTGCTGCCCCCCCCTCAGTTTTTCTTGTTTTGTGTGTTGTCATTGTATACTGTGTTTTTAGCTACTGTTTTACTTATTACCTATGCACTGTACAGCACTTTGTGGCAGCTGTGGTTGTTTGAAATGTGCTCTATAAATAAAGTTGAGTTGAGTTGAGTTGAGTAACGTGTGATACAGGCTTTGCAGTAGTTGTGTCCACATGGAGTAGTGATTGGATCAGTGAACACATCCATACAGATAGAACACAGGAAGTGATCTTCAGACAGGAGACTTCTGGCAGAGGCCATTTCTACACACTGAGAATACAAGTGAAATTGTGAAACACTGGAAATGTAAAATCAACTTAAAACCGTATTAACTATCTTTAATATCCAGGAATATTAATGATGTGACTACAGCAGAATATCTCCTTCAGTGAGTGAGGGTCTCTTCTCTTTGACTAAAGCCCCTCACACTGTGTAATCAGCTTTTAAGTCAAGCTGACTCAAATCTCATGTCATCAAATGTGACATCATCAAAATGTGCCCAAATATGGAGTTCCACGTAGTTCCAGACTGACATCCAAGTACATATTTGGTAACCTTGGTAACCTGATACATACAAATATTAAAAAGACACTTTGGGCACAGGGCCAACCATGTGGGAATAGACTGCTGGTTAAGGGCCAAACATGGATTCTAAGACAAAGACAAACAGCACAATTTACAAATAACAAAACCCCCTTAGGGAGGATGAGAGCAGGGGACCGCAGCACAGCCCGAGGGACCGTCTATGAAGAGCATCTGGAAAGTGCATCTATAAAAAACATAAAAGGCTTCATTCCTCATTATAGACCATATGTTGGCATAATATGGAGATCCAGTTGTCCAGAACCACCGAGTTGACCGCTAAGCCCATATATGGGACTGACTTCAAACTCAGCGTGCGAGTCGGGCAGTCGGCCTGATATGCGGTTGGCTAGAACCACCGATCCGACCGATACGCCCATATATGGGTATATACTGATGACATCATGGGACTCTAAAGGCTACATGAGCATAAAAGGGACACAGGCAGGCATACAAACACATGTAAATATATCCATATATGGGCATAAAAGGGACAAAATGATTGGTACAAAATAATATCGATAAAACCGCAAATCTTCATACATCGAGTACCATGATGTCATCAATATCGCGTCATAGAATTGCGTCATAGACTGACCTGGACTCCATATATGGCCATGCCTGACATGGAACTCCATATATGGGCATAAAAGTGACACAGACATACAGACACAGAAATCTCCATATATGGGTACTAAGAAGAGGTCCAAATCATTCATACTGTATGTTGAATGATCTGGCCCGGACCACAGGCCTAGCGGTCCGTGTACTTAGGCTCTAATGTAGCCTGACAGCGCACCGCAGGGTTCGAGTCCCGTTCCCGACGATCTTTGCTGCACGTCTCTCCCCATCTCTCTCTCTCCCTGTTTCCTGTCCATCTCTCTCTCCCTGTTTCCTGTCCATCTCTCTCTCCCTGTTTCCTGTCCATCTCTCTCTCCCTGTTTCCTGTCCATCTCTCTCTCCCTGTTTCCTGTCCATCTCTCTCTCCCTGTTTCCTGTCCATCTCTCTCTCTCCCTGTTTCCTGTCCATCTCTCTCTCTCCCTGTTTCCTGTCCATCTCTCTCTCCCTGTTTCCTGTCCATCTCTCTCTCCCTGTTTCCTGTCCATCTCTCTCTCCCTGTTTCCTGTCCATCTCTCTCTCCCTGTTTCCTGTCCATCTCTCTCTCCCTGTTTCCTGTCCATCTCTCTCTCCCTGTTTCCTGTCCATCTCTCTCTCCCTGTTTCCTGTCCATCTCTCTCTCTCCCTGTTTCCTGTCCATCTCTCTCTCTCCCTGTTTCCTGTCCATCTCTCTCTCTCCCTGTTTCCTGTCCATCTCTCTCTCCCTGTTTCCTGTCCATCTCTCTCTCCCTGTTTCCTGTCCATCTCCACTGGACACTTTCAATAAAGGCAGAAAATTCCAACAAAATATCATTTTTAAAGAAAGTAAGTTGAATGGTCTGGACCACTGGATGTACGTAAGTAAGTAAATACGTTGTATTGAGTGTCTCATTGTCGGTACCGGCCAAAAAGAGGGGAATCGCTGATGTGGAGCCATGGACAGTACAATAAGAATTGACAGCGTTACACCCATAGACTCTCCAGACCATGAATGAAGCCTATTTTTTTAGCCATTTCAAATATCTTTCTGTATCCCGTCCTATCCTAAGCAACCGGAAATGAATGCTATTGGTTGGGACCAGAGTAGGGGTGGGGAAGGAATGCTATTGGTTGTGTAGCTTGTCAATCAAAGCATCACAAGGTAGTCACACCCCTCTTAGAGCGTACCCTACTTTATCATCAATATTTAAATAAATGGGACCATCATTTACCAAAACGCATATCATGGTGATTGAAAGAAGACTTTAAACTAGCGACTGGAAGCGTATATTTTATAGGCCTGACCTCGACTAGTCGAATAGTCGACTAATTAGTCGCGGGGGGTCCGAGTCGACTGCGTGTCTCTTAGTTGAATTATTAAAATAAAAACAATTTTATTTATTTTTTTTGACTGAGAGATTGGCCTAGTTTTTTACATTAATTAACTAATAGTTTGCCAAAAATAGGATATACATCATGATTTATTGGGAGAAACCAATAGTATTATGTTAAATCAGACACTAAGCACCCCTGCAGCCAAATGGAATGTTCCTCTATTGCATAACATATTTTTGCATGATTTGACTGAGAGATTGGAAGTTGAATCAGACTGATTTCACTGACAATCTCAGTCGAATCTCAGTCGAATCATGCAAAAAAAACATTTTTAAATTGTTTTTTTGGGGGGGGGGGGGGGGGGGGTCCTTAGTCGACTGCCAGTCGACTATTGGCAATTAGTCGCCAATCAGATTCGACTATACAAATCCTTAGTCGGGGACAGGCCTAGTATATTATTTATGCCAATGTTTACTAAGGTAATAAAATCAAGTCTAAAGTTTAGGCAATAACCCATCCACTTGCATTGAGAGTAATTTCTTCTGACACCAGCAGGGGTAAAACAGCGAAACTTATACGAACTGTCACTTCCTATATAGACTCAATTTCAAAGGCGGCTGCTGGGCCCTTGGGTGGAGCTTATCAGCAACACCTACCATCAGCTCCTACCTCAGTCCTCACTGTGTCTTCTGTTCCAGGGAGGACTGGACACATACAGGGGTCCACACAGTAGGCCTACTCCATGCCAAGGACCCCCACATACCCAGAGCCTCTTGGGGCGGCACTGAAGGGGGGTTCACTGCCTCAGGGCAACCAGTTCTCTCCTTAAAGGTCTGTAACTTTAGAGCATTACTTCAGCTCAGGTACCAGCATGGATTTAAAACGCTAAAACAGTGATACGAAATGGATTAAAACATGTGCCCGTTCCCCTCCCAAATAGTGCCCAGATCTACCCCCCAAAATAGTGCAATGTTACCCCAAAAATGTTGAGTGCCCATATTTAATAAAAGGGCCCAGTTCTATCAAGTGTCCAGTTATTTAATAAAAGGGCTCAGTTTGCTCAAGTGCCCAGTTCTTTACTAAAAGGGCCCGGTTCTCTCAAGTGCCCAGTTCTCGTGTAAAAGGGCCCGGTTCTCTCAAGTGCCCAGTTCTTTAACACAAGTGCCCAGTTCTTTAACACAAGTGCCCAGTTCTTTAACACAAGTGCCCAGTTCTTTAACACAAGTGCCCAGTTCTTTAACACAAGTGCCCAGTTCTCTCAAGTGCCCAGTTCTTAATATGTATAGGGCCCAGTTATATAGGGGCCAATGCGTTGCGATGCGACGCATTGTGAGCTTGTAGATCTGCTATTTTCTAAAATGTGAAATGATGCATAATGAGTAGCCTACTTTTACTTTTGATACCAATACTTTTGCACTTTAGCTCAAGTACATTTTGAATTCATGACTTTTACTTGTGACAGAGTATTTCTACATTGCAGTATTGATACTTTTACTTAAGTAAAAAAAAAAAAGAGTACTTTTTCCACCACTGCATATGGGCAAACCTCAATACTATCTTTTCCCGTTTTTTTTTTGTTAGGGGGAAAGCTGTCGCAGAAAATAGCCGATCTACAAGCTCACAATGCGTTGCGGTGTGAGCTTGTAGATCCTATTTAGGATCTGCATCCTAATATGGATGCTGCTGGGGTTTAAGTGGTTAAATACAATAAAACAAATATTACATTTATTGGAGGAAATGCTGCCTCGTATATACGGTCAAGGTAAAATAAGTACCCCACGCCCCTATCACCGTTGCCAAGTCTGCTTATTATAAGGATAAGGATAAGGATAATTCCTTTTAACAGGTCGTTCATGAAAGTCCTTGCGGTCTTGTTTCCAATGAGAACCTGTGAGCAATTGGGGTTAAGAGTCTTGCTCAGGGACAAATTTCATATCATCGGCACATATGCTGGGATAGCCTGGAATCGAACCTGGGGCAACCAGGGCCAGCTGGTTCCCTAGGCGGGCTCACTAACCACTCAGCTATGGCCGCCCCCTTATTATAAGCATTTTGGGGCTTCTTTTTCTGGTAAAGTCACTTGTGAATATTGTTGAATCCTTGACATAAAGTTGTTTTAGATCCACTGCTGTTGAAACAACATTAAAGTTCGACTGACTTTTCTCATAAGTCAAAGTCGCTTATTTTGGGCTTATTTTCATAGACCTGGTTGCTTGTTTCTCTCACTACATCTGGCAACACTGGCTCTCATTGGCGTTGCCATGTTGGCTTTTTATAAGCAACTTTGGGCTTGTTTTTCTGTTAAGTCGCTAGTAAATATTGTTAGTTGTAGTTTTGTTGGGCTTGTTTCTAAAATGTAGTTCTTTATTTGGGCTTACTGTCTTATATCTTAATTTTTCCCGATGGTTGAAACCAGTGGTTCTCAAACATTTTCATGTATACAAGCACATTTATATGTATTTGTCGGACCCCCCCCCACATCTAAGAAATATGTTCTGCTAGGGACCCCCTTGCCAGATTTGTGTGTTAAAATGCTCCCAAAAAATATTAAAAATGTGTCTTAAACTTGATGCATTATTGCTTTTTCATTATTGTTTGGTTGATTACTGTTTTTAATTGTTCAAGCACTTTGTAACATTGTTTTAAAAAAAGATGCTATTTGTATTATTATCATCATTATTATTATCATTATTAATACAATTATCAGTTTTATCAATATTATCATTATTATTACTATTATTTTTATTTTGACTACTTCTATAATTATAAATATTATTATTACCATTATTATTATTATTATTATTACTTATTTTGGACTGTTTTTTTCATAGACCTGGTTTACTTATTTCCCTCCCAACCACAACAAAACCTGGCAACCCTGGCATATGTTGTGGCAGCAGCCATTCAGCCTGGACCGTCGATACAATGTAAGCACTTTGTAACACTTTGCATCATTATATCCATCTAAAACACACATCTAGAGCTTCTAAAGCCCATCATCATCATCTTCTCCACCATGAATCTAACATCTAAACATCTCATTTAAACTCCCAAACACAGCCTGATATCTGCTGATAACATGCTACAGGGCTGTTTATGCTTATATTCATATTAAATCAACATCTAAGTGCTTATAAAGCTCATGATCTGCAACCCAGGTCGTCTCTACCCTGCATCTAAACATCTATATCTCATTATAAACGGCTAAAACCACCTTAATTAATAACCTGCATGAATGTAGCTGTTACCATGCTATACTTGGCTGTTTATGGTTATATTATTAATATTATAGAAACATCTGATCTATGCTTCTAAAGCTCTTCTTCATCTTCTCTGCCATCATGCAGCTATCATCCAAACATCTCAATTAAACTGCAGAATACAGCCTGAAATCTGCACGAATGTAGCTGTTTACATGCTATACATGGTTGTTTATGGTTATATTCATATTAAATAAACATAGGAGGCTGATCTGTGCTTCTAAAACTCTTCATCTTCTCTACAACCATAGATCTATCATCTAAACATCTCATTTAAACTGCAGAATACAGCCTCAAATCTGCATGAATGTAGCTGTTAACATGCTATATGGTTGCATGGGAGGCTTGTCTCTGTGTGTGTGTGTGTGTGTGTGTGTGTGTTCTGCTGCACACACATCATGACTAACAGTAATCAGACCTTATTATGCTCTTATTTCCCTGATCAACAGCCATAAGGCTATAATGTGTTTTCTTTTATAGCTCATAGCTAAAGTGTTGGCTAATGGTGGCTACAGGACTAGACTAGTTCCCACTGAGGAGGCATCCTCCCCTATAGCAGGCCTTTAAGAACCACTGGCTCTACTGTGGTCAGTGGTGTAAAGTAACTAAGTACATTTACTCAAGTACTGTACTTAAGTAACATTCTGAGGTACTTTTACTTTACTGGAGTATTCACAAATGTCTATACTTTTACTTCTACTCCACTACATCTCGGAGGCAAATATTGCACTTTTTTTTTTATTCCACTACAATTATTTGAAAACTTTAGTTACTAGTTACTTTTGCAGATATAAATCATTATGTTATAAAACATACATTAACCACTTTTGCCCTATTTTATGCCTAGGCTATTTGAAAATAGCAGATCTACAAGCTCACAACGCGTCGCGAGCTTGTAGATCAGCTATTTTCAAACATTTTAGTACTTTTACTTTTGGTACTGCAAGTACATTTGATACCAATACGTTTGTACTTTTACTCAAGTACATTTTGAATTCCGGACTTTCACTTGTAACAGAGTACTTCTAGATTGCAGTATTGATACTTTTACTTAAGGATAACATTTGAGTACTTTTTCCACCACTGGTTGTCAGGTCTTATATTCAGTGTTGTGTTGTGGGGTCTTATATTCAGTGTTGTGTTGTGGGGTCTTATATTCAGTGTTGTGTTGTGGGGTCTTATAGTCAGTGTTGTGTTGTGGGGTCTTATATTCAGTGTTGTGTTGTGGGGTCTTATATTCAGTGTTGTGTTGTGGGGTCTTATAGTCAGTGTTGTGGGGTCTTAAAGTCAGTGTTGTGTTGTGGGGTCTTATATTCAGTGTTGTGGGGTATTATAGTCAGTGATGTGTTGTAGGGTCTTATATTCAGTGTTGTGTTGTGGGGTCTTATATTCAGTGTTGTGTTGTGGGGTCTTATATTCAGTGTTGTGTTGTGGGGTCTTATATTCAGTGTTGTGTTGTGGGGTCTTATATTCAGTGTTGTGTTGTAGGGTCTTATATTCAGTGTTGTGTTGTGGGGTCTTATATTCAGTGTTGTGTTATGGGGTCTTATATTCAGTTCTGTGTTGTGGGGTCTTATATTCAGTGTTGTGTTGTGGGGTCTTATATTCAGTGTTGTGTTGTAGGGTCTTATATTCAGTGTTGTGTTGTGGGGTCTTATAGTCAGTGTTGTGTGGTCTTAAAGTCAGTGTTGTGTTGTGGGGTCTTATATTCAGTGTTGTGGGGTCTTATATTCAGTGTTGTGTTGTGGGGTCTTATATTCAGTGTTGTGTTGTGGGGTCTTATATTCAGTGTTGTGTTGTGGGGTCTTATATTCAGTGTTGTATTGTGGGGTCTTATATTCAGTGTTGTGTTGTGGGGTCTTATATTCAGTGTTGTGTTGTGGGGTCTTATATTCAGTGTTGTGTTGTGGGGTCTTATATTCAGTGTTGTGTTGTGGGGTCTTATAGTCAGTGTTGTGTTGTGGGGTCTTATATTCAGTGTTGTGTTGTGGGGTCTTATGTTCAGTGTTGTGTTGTAGGGTCTTATATTCAGTGTTGTGTTGTAGGGTCTTATATTCAGTGTTGTGTTGTAGGGTCTTATATTCAGTGTTGTGTTGTAGGGTCTTATATTCAGTGTTGTGTTGTAGGGTCTTATATTCAGTGTTGTGTTGTGGGGTCTTATAGTCAGTGTTGTGGGGTCTTAAAGTCAGTGTTGTGTTGTGGGGTCTTATATTCGGTGTTGTGGGATATTATAGTCAGTGATGTGTTGTAGGGTCTTATATTCAGTGTTGTGTTGTGGGGTCTTATATTCAATGTTGTGTTGTGGGGTCTTATATTCAGTGTTGTGTTGTGGGGTCTTATATTCAGTGTTGTGTTGTGGGGTCTTATATTCAGTGTTGTGTTGTGGGGTCTTATATTCAGTGTTGTGTTGTGGGGTGTTATAGTCAGTGTTGTGTTGTGGGGTCTTATATTCAGTGTTGTGTTGTAGGGTCTTATATTCAGTGTTGTGTTGTGGGGTCTTATAGTCAGTGTTGTGTGGTCTTAAAGGTTTAATGACATTCACTTTTACACCACATTCAAAGTCTTTGTCCTGGTCCTTCAAAAGTGTAAAAAAAGTTTTAAGTGAAAATTCCATTCCAGTGATCCATGGCAGGTGTTTTTGTCTCACATTTCTAAAGCCTTTTCAACTGCAATGAAAAAAGAAATCTTTGCCTGCGGGTGTCGCTGGTGAGGGATTTTGCCTGTCAATCATCGCCTTTGCTCCGCCCCCCCCAAAGGAAAGGATAGGGGAGGGGAGGGGCGAGGAGGAGAGTGGGCGGGATTAATCGACTGTGACCTCACTGTCGAAGGGCCAAGCTCAGATTACTTTTCAGCCTAATTATTCAGAAAACCCCAGACCACAGAAAATCCACTGAATGTTCTAAGTTCAGGTTTTTTGGGTGTAATTGAGGTCATAAAACCCCAAATAAAACATTGAAAATAAAAAAAGTGAAAATGAATGTCATGATACCTTTAAAGTCAGTGTTGTGTTGTGGGGTCTTATATTCAGTGTTTTGGGGTCTTATAGTCAGTGATGTGTTGTAGGGTCTTATATTCAGTGTTGTGTTGTGGGGTCTTATATTCAGTGTTGTGTTGTGGGGTCTTATATTCAGTGTTGTGTTGTGGGGTCTTATATTCAGTGTTGTGTTGTAGGGTCTTATATTCAGTGTTGTGTTGTGGGGTCTTATATTCAGTGTTGTGTTGTAGGGTCTTATAGTCAGTGTTGTGTTGTGGGGTCTTATATTCAGTGTTGTGTTGTGGGGTCTTATATTCAGTGATGTGTTGTGGGGTCTTATATTCAGTGTTGAGTTGTAGGGTCTTATATTCAGTGTTGTGTTGTGGGGTCTTATATTCAGTGTTGTGTTGTGGGGTCTTATAGTCAGTGTTGTGTTGTGGGGTCTTATATTCAGTGTTGTGTTGTGGGGTCTTATATTCAGTGTTGTGTTGTGGGGTCTTATATTCAGTGTTGTGTTGTAGGGTCTTATATTCAGTGTTGTGTTGTGGGGTCTTATATTCAGTGTTGTGTTGTGGGGTCTTATATTCAGTGTTGTGTTGTGGGGTCTTATATTCAGTGTTGTGTTGTGGGGTCTTATATTCAGTGTTGTGTTGTAGGGTCTTATATTCAGTGTTGTGTTGTGGGGTCTTATATTCAGTGTTGTGTTGTGGGGTCTTATATTCAGTTCTGTGTTGTGGGGTCTTATATTCAGTGTTGTGTTGTGGGGTCTTATATTCAGTGTTGTGTTGTAGGGTCTTATATTCAGTGTTGTGTTGTGGGGTCTTATATTCAGTGTTGTGTTGTGGGGTCTTATATTCAGTGTTGTGTTGTGGGGTCTTATATTCAGTGTTGTGGGGTCTTATATTCAGTGTTGTGTTATGGGGTCTTATATTCAGTGTTGTGTTGTAGGGTCTTATATTCAGTGTTGTGTTGTGGGGTCTTATATTCAGTGTTGTGTTGTGGGGTCTTATATTCAGTGTTGTGTTGTGGGGTCTTATATTCAGTGTTGTGTTGTGGGGTCTTATATTCAGTGTTGTGTTGTGGGGTCTTATATTCAGTGTTGTGTTGTAGGGTCTTATATTCAGTGTTGTGTTGTGGGGTCTTATATTCAGTGTTGTGTTATGGGGTCTTATATTCAGTTCTGTGTTGTGGGGTCTTATATTCAGTGTTGTGTTGTGGGGTCTTATATTCAGTGTTGTGTTGTAGGGTCTTATATTCAGTGTTGTGTTGTGGGGTCTTATATTCAGTGTTGTGTTGTGCGGTCTTATATTCAGTGTTGTGTTGTGGGGTCTTATATTCAGTGTTGTGGGGTCTTATATTCAGTGTTGTGTTATGGGGTCTTATATTCAGTGTTGTGTTGTAGGGTCTTATATTCAGTGTTGTGTTGTGGGGTCTTATATTCAGTGTTGTGTTGTGGGGTCTTATATTCAGTGTTGTGTTGTGGGGTCTTATATTCAGTGTTGTGTTGTGGGGTCTTATATTCAGTGTTGTGCTCATAAAATCCTAATGATGTCGGATATTTCATAAAGGCAAAAGTTAAAAGGCTCAATATGTGGTATGGCTGTATGGCTACACAAACATGATCACTTTACATATTGTGTTAATGGTTTATGAAGCACTAGTGCCAGCGTTTCACTCTGTTTCATAAAGTACAGATTAGGACTTTCTTGGCCAACAAAACATTTTCAGTCGTGAGATTTAATCTTTGCTTTAATCCATGTGTGTTGAACGGTTACTTTGTTGCAGTTTAAGCATCATGGCGGACAGGAAGGGCAAAACGGTCAGCGCCATCAAGACGTTGACAAAGAGAGAACAAGAGGAGCTCAAGAAGAAGGTAAGAAGAACGATGAACACCATGTTGTATGAGCGCTGTTGATTTCGTCGGCTAAAACTATGACGAAAAATGTTCGTCGACTTCCTTTTTTCGCCGACGAAAACTAAGTATAAACTAAGCGTAACACTTGCTCATAAGGTACCTGTAATCAACGCTTAATTCATGATTACTTAATACATTATTTAAGTGTTAATCAAGCATCAATTCATCATGAATTCATCATGAATTCCTTGTAATTCATCATTAATTAAAAGCATTATTTCATCATTAGTTAAGCTAAGTTACGTAATACATGATTTAAGCCTTAATTTAACGTTAATTAAGCACTAATTAAGCATTAATTCCTTGTAATTCATCATTAATTAACAGCATTAGTTAATCATTAGTTAAGCTAAGTTACGTAATACATGATTTAAGCCTTAATTTAACGTTAATTAAACATTAATTCATCATGAATTCCCTGTAATTCATTATTAATTAACATCATTAGTTAAGCAAAGTTGAATGAATTACAAGGAATTAATGCTTAATTCATGCTTAATTCATGCTTAATTAACGCTTAAATATTGTATTAAGTAATCCTAAATTAAGTGTTAATTACGGCTACCTTATGAGCAAGTGTTACCAACTAAGTTATGATGACTAAAACTAAGACTAAATATTATTGACAATTTCATCAACAGATAAAAACTAGACTAACATATTAGGGAGGGACGAGTGGAAACGTGATCCAGTAGAACTGTATGTTTGGTTACGCTGAGGTGTTGCGCTCTGAAAATAGCAGATCTACAAGCTTGCGTCGCGCTGCGACACAAGCTTGCAGATCGGCCATTTTCAGCATGCAATCAAGTGTAAAATCAGCCATTATGACACCATCAAGGCACCGCCAAAATACATTTTAGTCGACTAGATAAACCGTAGATTTAGTCGACTGTAATCTTATGATATTTAGTCGACTAAAACTAGACTAACAGTAAAACGTTTCAAATGACTAAAATATGACTTAAACTGAATGGAATTTGATTCAAAATCAACACTAGTGTTGGACTGTATTTTGCAAACAGTTGCTTTTTCAGCCCTTCAGGGGTCTTGTCCACTGAGATTGTGTTTTTTCAGCCGAGCGGTGCTTTGGATATGTGGATAATCATCATCAGTGCTTCATTTGTATAAGATTAATAGGTGCAGGAGCTCCTGCATCCGACTTAAAGCTCGGTTAAACGAGGAGTTCACCCAAAAAAATTATTTTCTATCAATTACAAACCCCATGAAGCCTTGATTTCATGGATTTATTTTAGTTTTTGTGGCATTCCTAAGACAATAATTTGATGACCGTGTGTATTTCCGGTAGGAGACACAAATAATCTACTTTGTGTCTCCTACCGGATACATTAGCCGGTAGGAGACGGGAATCAAATTATTAGCTTAGGAATGCGACACAAACTAAAAAGAATCCATGGATTCAAGGCTTCATAGGGTGTGCAATTGATAGAAAATAAGTCATTTATTGGGTGAACTCCTCCTTTAACAACACAGACCGATTACTAGAGAGAGAGAGAGAGAGAGATGCGTAACTGCATAACGTTACTGTTTATTTACTGACATCAAACTTGGAAAGGAGAGAGAAAGAGCACACGTTTACCTGATCACTCATCAATCCTCTCTCTCTCTCTCTCTCTCTCCCTCCCTCTCTCTCTCTCTCTCTCTCTCTCTCTCTCACTCACTCACTCACTCACTCACTCACTCACTCACTCACTCACTCACTCAATAATTGCGATAGAATAAAATAATTGCGACAATGCAATCATTGTGACAGTCACCACTCTGGCACACGTACGTACGCCTACATTGTTTTGCTAACGTACGGCATGTGGCTTCTTTCAGGAGCAAGAGAAAGCGGCGGAGGTGTTTGAAGAGTTCCTGGCGTCGTTCGAAAGCAACAATAAGAGCGGAGTGAAAACGTTTGTCCGCGGGGGGATCGTCAACGCGACTAAAGGTAACCAGCAGGGCTTTCAGCGGCTTGTCCTGTCAATGTTCAAGTACTAGGTTCAGTGCATAACTTCAGTAGCCTGGGATCCAGCCTGCGTCGCTACGTTCGGCGGACTTTTTTTTCTCTCTTCGCTTTTCAGTCTGGAGAGCACCCTATTGACTCGTTTTGCAGAACTACACTGGAACTACATATGTTACGTTGGGCAACGTCGTTGCTGATTGGATGTTGTTCAAACGAATGACGAATCACAACGATCACACTGTTTTTTTTGTCCCGCCCCGCACCACAGACCAATCAGAAGCCACGGTTCGATTCCTACCTTATGCCATGTCCCGCCTCCCTTGGAGATAGGAGGCTTTCCAGACTGAGAAGCGAAGAGAGAAAATAAAGTCCGCCGAACGTAGCGAAGCAGGCTGGATACCAGGCTATAACTTCAGGCCTAAGTTTCCATTTTGATTGATCGAATACTTTATTGACACGATATGAACAGTATTGTACAGGCAAAAGTCAAGCCCCCCCTTTCGATATGTACAGAGTTACTGTTACTCACTGCTGGTCCAACTGTGACCAGTTAGTGTTGAGATGAAGCCATGAATTAGGTCATTTTTAAATTCCCTAGCAATTTTGTAAATGTTAAAATTACCTTGAATCATTTTGTTTTACTGCCCATAACAGTATTGTATTGTGTTGTGTTGTGTTGTGTTGTGTTGTGTTGTGTTGTATTGTGTTGTGTTGTATTGTGTTGTATTGTGTTGTTTGTTATTCCAGAGGAGGAAGCAGCAGAGGTCAGTAAGAACAAACTGTACCGTCCTGCCACCAAGCTGAACACCACCACCGCCTCCCAACAGCAGGGGGCGCTACCACAGCCCTCCGCCGCAGACGCCAAAAGACCTGTATGTTTCTGGGATTTTTTTTAATCTCATTGATTTTCATATAACCTTTTATTTAACCTGATCTACAAAGCTCACTGCGTCGCTTGTAGATCTGCTGCTTTTGATGCTTCTGTGTGACGCTGTAGTATGATCAAGTAGGACGTGAGTTTATGAAAAAACACAAACACATATAAATATTAAAATATGGAGATTAATATTTAATATGTTTGCAGATCTTCAAAAAGAAGACGGAGGAGAAGAAGAAGAGCAACCTGGAGCTGTTCAAGGAAGAGCTGAAACAGTAGGTGTTTGATTTAAAGGAGCACTACACCCATTTTAACATTGATTTTAAAGGTGCATTACACCCATTTTAACGTTGATTTAAGGGAGCACTACACCCATTTTAACATTGATTTAAAGGCGCACTACACCCATTTTAGCATTGATTTAAAGGAGCACTACACCCATTTTAACATTGATTTAAAGGAGCACTACACCCATTTTAACATTGATTTAAAGGAGCACTACACCCATTTTAACATTGATTTTAACACATTGAATGCCAAAAACGGTCCGGACCGTTTTTGAGGGTCCAAACGAGAAGTGCCGAAAACGGTCCGGACCGTTTTTGACCCAATTCTATTTTTATACGAGTGGCCCACGTGGGGCGCTAAAACGAAACTTTGACATCACCCAAGGAGTTTCTGAGAAGAAGAGGCTGGATGTGGCTCCATGTCAAAAATCCTTCCGGTCGGCGTTTTCAATGTTATCTCCTTGACTAAAAGCTTAATATCTCCATTTCTTTTTAACGTGGTGGAAACGAGCCGTTTTCGATCGGCGATCACGCTGCAATGGAGGGTCGCGTTGGAAATATTATTGTTCCAGGCGTTAGTCGGGACCCTCCGCCGTCTCGCACGCACGCTTTGTTTACATGCACTTCCGCGTCTGGGCTTCTCACAGCACGAAACGTATAACGCAAGTGGATGGAAGAAATGCAGGCACTTAACGTATAATATTTTAATAAACCTCTGGCACCCAATGTGTTAAGGAGCACTACACCCATTTTAACATGGATTTTAAAGGTGCATTACACCCATTTTAACGTTGATTTAAGGGAGCACTACACCTATTTTAACATTGATTTTAAAGGTGCATTACACCCATTTTAACATTGATTTAAAGGAGCCCTGGCTCGGCTGATACCGGCAATAAGCCTCTCTGAACTACTTTACTTATTGTATTAACCCATTAAAAGCCGGAAACACATCTGTGTAACCACTTTAACCATTATTTTATACTTTTATAATTCAAAAAAGAACAGATCTATAAGCTCATAGCGTGGCACTCGGTGCCGCACAACAAGCTTGTATATCTGCTATTTTTTAGAAATCTTGAAAATGTGCGCAAATCTTTGAATATCTATATTTGTTCGAGCAAACATTTTTTACTCAACTTCAGGGGTCCCTTCAGGGGTCCCTGGTACAAAATACTTTCAGATGGGTGTCGGTGGCCAAATACATATCACTTTGGGGGTCCTTGACATGAAAAGGTTTGAGAACCACTGATATAGAAACATCAGAAAAAACCTTATGATTTAGAAGACATTTGTAGAATCCCCCCCAGAAGCAAAGATTTGAGTTACAAATATTCGCTTTAAAAAAAAAATATATATATACGTTCAAAGATGTGCACACATTTTCACGATTTCAAAATAAATAGCAGATCTACAAGCTCATAGCGCGGCACTCGGTGCCGCGCTATGAGCTTGTAGATCTGCTATTTTTTTTAAATAGCCAAAGACATCAAAACAATGACACGGATGCGTTTCCGGAGTGAATGAGTTGATGAACTTCCTCTGACTTCCTGACAGAATCCAGGAACAGCGAGAGGAGCGACACAAGAGGAAGAAGAGTGACCCTGTGGGGGGAGGAGGAGGAGGAGGAGGAGGAGGAGGAGGAGGCGGGGGGTTTGTAGATCTGGACCTGCCCCTGTCCAGACGATCAGGTTGGTTATTTACACCTTTTTACACCAAAAATACCAAATACATTTGCAGATCTACAAGCTGACAACGTGTCGCCAAACTCGCCATGCGAAACGTTGTCACTTGTTAGCTTGTAGATCTGCCATTTGTTTGCTACTTTTGTGTGATACTGTATAGGGCTGGTGAATTAATGTTCGAATTTCGAATATTCCTCGAATATGGGGAGAATATGTGTATTCGAATATGAAAATTAATATTAGATTTTTTTTTTAATGTTCATTTGACAGGGACAATACAAAAAACAATGTATCAAGTTATAAAAACAAACAAAATATATGTTTCATTGGATCCAAGCACTCGATACATTGTTTTTTGTACTGTACTGTTTCTGTAATTTTTTTTTTTTTCATATTTTTTTTTATAATAATAATAATAATATTCGAATATATTCGAATATCTGCCAATTTTTAAGACCAATATTCGAATATAATTTCTGAGGAAAGTTGACGGCCCTAATACTGTAGCATGACGAAGTACAGGACCACAATGGAAACAAGTCTCCAGGACTTGTTTGTGTTATCCTTCTAGCCCAAATGTGTGACCGTACCTCGTGCTGTTTGCATTTCTGTCCAATAAAGTATTCAAAACAGAATTAATTTACAAAAAAAGACAAAAAAACTAAAGGGATGAGTCCGACTATTCGAATATTCCACCAGTTGTTTGTAGGATAAAAATCGATTATTCAAAAAAATATTTAAAAAAAAGTGTTTTAGTTTTGTTGCAAAGGCTTTATTGTTTATTTCACCACGTCTTTAATAGTTTGGTTACAATAATGTAAAATATGTACATGCTACTGTCTTTGTTCATTTCTGAAAATCAGTTTATAGGCCAATGCAATGCTGTTATTGTAACCTATGAGTCATTTGATGAAAATCCCCAGAACAAAACAAAAAAATGCAGAAAAGAAAAGAAAAAAAGGGGCGTGGTCGAATATTCGAATAGTCAGTAAGAATAGAATTATAGTAATCAAATTTCATTTTGGTCACTTTTACACATCCCTAAAACGAACAAACATTAAAAGTTGAAATATGGAGATTTCTGCCCGACAGCAATGATTTCCAAATAGTCAGTAGTGGAAAAAAGTACTCACATTCTTTTTACTTAAGTAAAAGTATCAATACTGCAATATAGAAATGCTCCGTAACAATTAAAAGTCCGGAATTCAAAATGTAGTCGAGTAAAAGTACAAAAGTATTCGCATCACAATGTACTTAATGTACCAAAAGTAGAAAGTACTCATTATGCAGAATGTCCCATTTCAAGTTTTTAAATGTATAAACATCATTTCAAAGTAGGAGATCTACAAGCTCACAATGCGACGCATTGTGAGCTTGTAGATCGGCTATTTTCAAATGGCCGACATGTACATAGGGCTGAAGTGGTTAATGTTTGTTTTGTAATAATAATCAAAATCTACAAAGTAACTAGTAACTAAAGTTTTCAAATAATTGTAGTCGAGTAAAAGTACAATATTTCCCTTTGAGATGTAGTGGAGTAGAAGTAAAAGTACTGACAATTGGAAATACTCCAGTAAAGTAAAAAATACCTCAACATTTTACTTAAGTACAGTTACTTGAGTAAATGCACTTAGTTACTTTACACCACTGGTATCAGAAATGCTCATTCATCCAGCTGATGCTGTCTTCACATTCAGCTGACAGTGAGTAAACTGATGAGGCCTTACTGAAGCATATTTCATATGGAGGCAAACCAAAGTGCTTTTATATAAAACATTACAAGCATCAGGTCACTTTTGTAAATGAACTCATTTATATCTCTGCTGTCCGGCAGACACCGTCCAAAAAATATCAACTCTTCAGGAAGTGAAACACTTGTTTTTAACACTTGTCTGCCAAGAACTCCTCATCACCTTGCTAGACTAATGGCCTAAGTCGTTTTTTGAGGAAAATTATATTTCAGCTCCTCATGACACTTAGCCTGGTAAACCCTCCCTCCGGAAATCTCATTTGTAATTTATTTCAGGAGTGAGTCTGGCATGATCGCGCATTCGGCAATTTTGGCTGTGGGCTGGAGTTGGGTGGGAGTAATACCGTTGACTGACAACCCCTTCAGCCAATCAGCAGTGTTCCCCTTCAGCCAGTGCATTTTTTACCACCTCCAGACTAATGTGACGCAACAGGACTTTTGAGACGGCCATGCCCCAAGATAGGTTTCCTTATTCGGATACATGCGTGTCACTGCCCGCCCCTGCCGGTTCTCTGATATTTTTATTTTTAAATAGGCTCTGTCATGATTAATTGACCACATATATGAAGTTAAACAACTAAATTCTATCCAAACGATATCTTAAAAGTGCCTCAAAATAGAAGTTTGAGAGCATTTTGAAGTTTAAAAGAGAGTAGAAAACACTGCGGTCAAAAAAGATGGCTGCCGTTCGTTTTTGGTCGGCTGCACTCAGGCTGCACTCGGTTCCATTCGGGCTCACTCGAACTCGCCACCTGATTGGCCAACTTTCGCTGTCAATCACAGAACGATGAGCGACGACGCTGATAGGCTCGTCCATTCGGTGAACGGGCTAGAAACGCCCAGACAAGCCTTCAGGCCAGACTCACTCCTGAAATCAAATGGAAATGAGATTTTCCGGAGGGAGGGGCTTTACCAGGCTACATGACACTGGCCACCTCTGGTAAAATAGCCCATCTCCTAATTGAAAAGGATCATGCTGTTCACTCCCCTTTTAGTAGAATGGCCTAACTCCCTAGTGTGACTTAGGACAAAATAGGCCATTTGTTTTGGCCTAAGTCACATGGTTTTGAAATTATTTACTGATTTAGGCAAAAAAAAAAATCTATGTTTTTTGGCCTAAGTCAGATTTAATCCTATTTAAACCTATTTAAATCTCTTATGTTACATAACTGACAGACAGTGTTATTTTTATTTTAATAGTCATAATTTTTTATAAACATTGTGGGTGAAATGATTAAGAAATATCATATAGTTTTTTTCATCATTAGTTTAGCAAGGTGACAATATGCGTCCTTTAAAAAAAATCATGTTTACAGCATAGACTTTATGAAAGACATGTCTCTACAGACCGTAAATAAAGTCTATTTTTCAACGATTTCAAATCCGCCATCTTTAATATATGCCCAGAAGCAACAGGAAATCAATCACTAAATGAATGTTATTGGTTGGGTAGCTGGTCAATCAAGAGGGGGGCGGGGGGGGGGGGGGGTGAATGCTATTGGTTGTGTAGCTTGTCAATCAAATCATCCCGCCCCTCCTAGAGCATAGCCTACTTTATCGTAATTCTTTTAATAAATGGGACCATAATTTACTAAAACACATTTCATGATGATTGAAAGAAGACTTTAAACTAGCGACTGGAAGCATATATAGTATTTATGACAATGTTTATTAAGGTAATAAAATCGAGTCTAAAGTTCGTCAACAGTTCGTCATAGCGAGACACAGAGTGCCGCTATGAGCTTGTAGATCTGCTATTTTTGAAAAATCATGAAGATTTGTGCAAATCTTTTTAATACATATGTATATTTTAAAGCGAACATTTTTAACTCAAATCGTTGCTTCTGGGGGGTCCCTGGAACAAAACCTTTTCAGATGGGGGTCCGTTGCCAGATATCAATTTGTTGGTCCTTGACATGAAAAAGGTTTGAGAACCACTGTTCACGTGTTAAATGTGGGTGGTACCAGGCCATGGCCCCTCTGGTGTTATGGGACTCCCTCTTTCTTTGGTGTTTCGCCCAGGTGGGCGTGGCTATATGCCTAAACCTAACCCTAACCTCACAGAAAATATTCTGCCTTAACCCAGTGGTTCACAAACCTTTTTATGTCTTTCCCGGGACCCAAAACTAGTGAAAATAGCCGATCTACAAGCTCACAATGTGTCTCGATGCAACGCGTTGTGAGATTGTAGATCTGCTATTTTCTCTACTTCTAAAGTTTGTTCTAATGTATTTTTAATGTAATTTAGATATGTTTTATGAATACTTGTGAAAAAAATAATATTTTGATATATATATATATATATATATATATATATATATTTATTTATTTTTTAAATAAGAAGTAAAACAAAGGATATTTGCAAGTCACGACGATGAACCTAACCTCAAAACCACACCCACCTGGGCGAAACACCTGGGAAAGGAGGAGTCCCTTGGTGTTATGGCTGTGGATGTCACTCACTTATTTTTCTTTCTCCATCCATCCATCCATCCATCCATCCATCCATCCAGTGTTGTTTGATGATCCATTCGACCCGGCGGTGCCAAACACCACCAACCTCTACATCGGTGGCATCAGCCCGAAGGTAAGACTAGACTAGATTATGAGTCATGTCAACCATTTTTTTTGTTTGTTGTTTCTTTCTTTGAAAAATATACTTTTATAAGTTCACGGGTACGGGGACGGGCGGTTCTGAACTAAACGCGGGGGGGGGGGGGGGGGGGGGTAACATTTTATTGTGAAAAAAAAAGAGCACTGTTTCCGCCCAAACAACGTCACTTGTGTAACTTAACACAGCACAACGGCATGGAGCACGTCGGTCAGTTATCTTAACACACAAAAACACATTGAACATCCTGTTAAACTGTCAAATTAAAACCACCTGACAACGTAAACAACGACACATGCGTACTGCGTATATGTGCGTGTTCGCGCACGCGGCTAAAGCTCGCTCCTCCGCTCTTCACTTGATATCTGAAACAAACCTGACCACTGAATGTAGCTCTATTGTTGAAGGCTGCTCTCTTTTTCAACACGTTTCAACACACTTTTAAATTGAGTGACTGTCTGTAGGCTATTTACATTTTACTCTGCATGTAATCACGGGTAAACGGGCGGACAACGGGTCTGTTATTTGACGGGCGGGTGCGGGTGCGGGTTCTCAAAATTGGACCCGTGCAGGACTCTGCCTTCCACACGCAGCCAAGCATAAACCGACTAGTCTTAGTTTTACTGGATCTCTTCTCCAACTAGTCCACGTTTAATCTAGTTTTTGTATTTGTTAAATACATTTAGTCTTAGTTTTAATCATCACAGCTCAGTTTTATTTCGTTTTATTTCGTTTTCGTCAGTGAAAAAGGGGAGTCGATGAAAATCTTTCGTCGTAGTTTTTAGTTGACAAAACATTAACCGTTTGTTGTAAAGTAACCCTTTAAGACCGCAAACACGTCTGTGTGTCATTTTAAGATTTCTTTAGCTGTTCAAAAATAGCAGATCTACAAGCTCATTGTGCGGCACCGGACGCCGCACTATGAGCTTGTAGATCTGCTTTTTTTTTTTAAATCATGAATATTTGTGCAAATATTAGAATTTTTCTTTTTTTTTAAGCGGACATTTGTTACTCAAATCTTTGCCTCTGGGGGGGTCCCTCTGGGGGGGTCCCTGGAGCTAAATATTTTACAACTGTTTCCGTTTCCGTCCACTCCCTGTTTACCTTCTTCATTAGAACATCTCTTCTTCATTAGAACGTCTCGTGCTCGAGTGCTTTTTTTTCCCGCCGTGTCCCGCGAGGCGCAGCTGTTTTGAAAGTGGTGCTACAGGAGAAGGAAATGTCGCGGATGGAATATTTTTTCTCTGGGCACGACACACACACACACACACACACACACACACACACACACACACACACACACACACACACACACACACACACACACACACCCACACACACACACGCGTACCCTGTGTGTTTACCAACAGTCGGACACGCGCTCATAAGGGATGTACATTTTCTGTGAGCTGAAAAAGTAAGAGAAGTGTAGCATCTTTGACGAGGAATGGAGCGTTCGCATAGAGCTGCATGAGAAGTAGCCCAGCCGATTGGAATGTTTGTTGTCTGGGTGACTCACACACACACGTACCCTGTGGGTTTACAAACGATCGGTCATGCGATCATAATGAATATACATTTGTTGTGACCTGTTGAAAGTTAAAAAAAAAAAAAGAAAATTGCTGGTAGTGGGAAAACGGACAGAAATAAATCTGGCAGTGAATGAGTTAAATCAGTGGTTTTCAACCTTTTTCATACCAAGGACCCCTAAATTGATATACTTTTGGCCGCGGACCCCCATCTGAAAATGTGTTGTGCCAGGGACCCCCAGCAGCAAAGATTTGAGTTAAAAATGTTCGCTTTAAAATACATTTTCAAAGATTTGCACACATTTTCAAGATCTTTCAAAAATAGCTGATCTACAAGCTCATAGCGCGGCACTCGGTGCCGCGCTATGAGCTTGTAGATCTGCTATTTTTGAATAGCCAAAGCTAAGTGGTTAAAAATGATTGTGACGCTATGTTAACTAATTTTGCTGGGGACCCCCTGGAACCCCCTCAAGGACCACTGGTGGTCCCCGGACCACTGGTTGAGAACCACTGAGTTAAAGAGTTAAATAAAACCTTATTTCTTCTTGCCCAGATGAACGAGGAGTTGCTGTGTAAGGAGTTTGTGAAGTACGGGCCTCTGGCCAGCGTGAAGATCATGTGGCCTCGCTCCGAGGAGGAGCGGGCCAGGAACTCCAACCGAGGGTTCGTGGCCTTCATGACCCGGAAGGACGCCGAGAGGGCCATGGCTTCACTCAACGGTACGGCTCTGCTCCACCATTCACCATAATACACATTAAACACACACACATTCACCATAATACACATTAAACACACACACACACAGGGCCATGGCTTCACTCAACGGTACGACTCTGCTCCACCATTCACCATAATACACATTAAACACACACACACACACACAGGACCATGGCTTCACTCAACGGTACGGCTCTGCTCCACCATTCACCATAATACACATTAAACACACACACACACACACAGGGCCATGGCTTCACTCAACGGTACGACTATCTGCTCCACCATTCACCATAATACACATTAAACACAGACACACACAGAGGGCCATGGCTTCACTCAACGGTACGGCTCTGCTCCACCATTCACCATAATACACATTAAACACACACACACACTATTTTCATTAGGAAGAAAACCTGCGCTGGATCCGTGGATCCGAATCATGATCTTCAAATAGTAAAATCAACAGGAAGTTGACATTTTTATTAAAAAAACAAACAGTACTGGGTTTGGTGATGTTCTATATTGTCTGAATCAGCTTTGTTTGCGTTTGTTTATCTGCGAAAAGAGTGACTTTGAGAGCCGTTTCACCATACAATGTAAGTCAATGAGGAGCATATTTTGAATTCTCAATTTCTAATCAATGGAGCAATCATTTTAGACTAGAGGTCTAAGATAATTGCTCGAATTATTTGCTCGAATTATTTGCTCAATGTCATCCACAGTCAAGATCTTGTGTAGGAGCAGTGGGATGTGGGCATGTTTGAGTCCTCTCATTTGTCCCTCAACGGTGTGTACTCTAGCCTTTATCTTCCTTGATGTCGTGGAGAAGTTCATCGAAACTTCTTTTGAAAACTTTGTTGACAATGTCTGGTCTGTCACCCGGCTGCTGTCCTTGAAACATCAGTCCACCGTCACTCTTTAAGTTATATATAAATATGTTCATCAGTACACCGTCACTCTTTAAGTTATATATAAATATGTTCATCAGTACACCGTCACTCTTTAAGTTTGCCGTAATTGTGATAAAGAGGTCAAACTTCCTGTATCTGGTTGCTATGGCAAGTGCATCAAGATAGTGTTTGTAGAGGTATCTGGGGCTACCGGTGTGTGAAGCTGGAAGAAAGATCTGTTTACCAATCCTGGTTTCCTCAGTATGTTCTGGCTGGTTTAGTTGAGTAGCCAGGACATCAATCAGACCTTAACACATTAACTGCCAAGACCGTAGTCCTACGGGCCGTTAAATCCAACTGTTAAGCGCCGAGACCGTAGCCCTACGGGCTGCGGTCTTTTCGCGCATGCGCGGTCCGGGTGCACTTTCGTCGTGATCCACTTCCGTTTCCGGTTTGATGACAGGAAATAGAATTATTTGGGATCCGGTTTTCACGATCACGCCCGCTCCCATTCTACAGACGAAACTGAAACTCAATTCTCTTCCTGTAGTTTTTTCTCCTCGCATTTCACTGTTTAACGTAATCCGCTCTAACTCAAACATGGATGCCCCGTTTGACACGTGGTTTTCACTGGGAGATACAGGGAGATCTCGCGGATGTAAACAGACTGTGTAGCGCTCAATCTTAAGGATTTTAACAAGATCTATGGCGACATGAAAAAAACAAAAAAACAACAAAAACACCTTGGCACTGGTGAGTACATTATGAGATTAGCCCTTGGCAGTGGATGTGTTAATACTGGTAGACCCTGTGCTTGTCCTGCAATTCCCTACTTCTGTAGTACTTCATCCTTCATCTGTAGTACCTCATCCGGCCACTTTCTATTTTGCTGTACTGATCACACACTCTGTACTGATCACACATTCTGTACTGATCACACACTCTGTACTGATCACACATTCTGTACTGATCACACATTCTGTACTGATCACACACTCTGTACTGATCACACATTCTGTACTGATCACACACTCTGTACTGATCACACACTCTGTACTGATCACACACTCTGTACTGATCACACATTCTGTACTGATCACACACTCTGTACTGATCACACATTCTGTACTGATCACACACTCTGTACTGATCACACATTCTGTACTGATCACACATTCTGTACTGATCACACATTCTGTACTGATCACACATTCTGTACTGATCACACACTCTGTACTGAACACACACTCTGTACTGATCACACACTCTGTACTGATCACACATTCTGTACTGATCACACATTCTGTACTGATCACACATTCTGTACTGATCACACACTCTGTACTGAACACACACTCTGTACTGATCACACACTCTGTACTGATCACACATTCTGTACTGATCACACATTCTGTACTGATCACACACTCTGTACTGAACACACACTCTGTACTGATCACAGAGGTATTCTTGTGAAAGCTTTCCTTTTAGTCACTCGAAATGTTTTAGTTTTTGTCTAGTTTTAGTCGACTAAATATCATAAGATTATAGTCGACTAAATCTACAGTTGATTTAGTCGACTAAAATGTATGTTGGCCTGGATGGCGTCGTAATGGTTGATTTTACACTTGGTTGCATGCTGAAAATCTCCAGTATGATTGATCCCCTGATGGTTGCTAATCACTGAGGGTTTCACTGTGGTTTCACAAATGTCAACGAGGTCATCGCGACCTCGTTGACATTTATTGTCCGCCTTTGAAAATAACATGTCTCGACGAAAACGCAGAGATACAGCATTTTTAAGTAATAAGTTAACCAGGAAGTGAATGGAGCAGTATCGCGATATCTCTGGTTCTGTGTGAATTCTTTTTTTTAAACGGGTCTTAACTCTTTGACTGCCAGAGTATTTGCCAGACCCAAGGGGTCGGCCTACGTGAGGCTTTGTCGGTCGGTCGGTCGGTCTGTCCCTCTTTTCCTGTCCTGTCCCTCTTTTCCTCTGCACACACGTCATGCGAAGTCCGGCCATTCAGATTTCAACCACTAGGGGTCTGGCAGTACCAGGTCTCCTGGTTCCCTTGTTTCATAAAGTACTCCCCCAGTTCAGCGATTTTCGTGTTTTTTTGTTGTTGTTATTTTGTAATTAAATTTTCAAATAGCTTGTCTAGCTGCGGTTTTAAACAATATGTCAAATCGACCAGCAGAGAGCAGTAGATTGACACCTCAATCACTCGCTGACTCGCTCTACCCCCCCCCCCTAAACAGGACCAAACAGTATCTATACAGTACTATACGTCATCAACCGGATGTGACGTTTTCGACAATCGCTGATCGGGCTAAATTACGATGTGATACACGGCTACGATGACTGTTCGTCACCCAGACTAAAGAGAATAGAAGTGGACCTCTCCGTTATAGGGAAAAACGAGTTTTTCCCTATTCTGGCCGAAAATGACCGGGGAAAAAAATGAGAACCGGAAACGGAATCTGCGTCATGAAACCGGAACCCAGTGAGTCTGAAGGAGTCAGGAAGCGAAAGTGATGATGAAAAATAAACAGAATAGCGCGATCACAGTAAAAAGTACAAACTCTAGATTTCTCGTTCTGGCAGGGAGGGTATTCAGAAAAAACTCGGGATAACTCGGGGCTTGGCACTGAGAGAGTTAAGCGTCAATGGCCACACAAGTACCAATTGACTCGAAAACGCGTCCATGGCAGTAAAAGAGCGGGCTTCGGACCAGTAAAAGAGCGGGCTTCGGACCAGTAAAGGAGCGGGCTTCGGACCAGTAAAGGAGCGGGCTTCGGACCCGTTATCGCCTAATGACCCTCCTCATCCTCTTTCGTAGTTGCCTCGCTGTTTTTCTTTTCGTCATGGCTCTCAGTTCCCACTGGATGTCGTGTGGGAGTTCAGACTGCCCCAGATCGTACTGAATAACTGCCAGCTTGCATAACGTCTTCAGACTAGGACTTAAGTCTAATATGTACAGGTCATCAGGTTTTGGGTATCGTCCAATGATCATGATGAAACGATCTCCCACCATGCAACAGCATTTATAAGCAGTTGCACTCTGGCCCTTCCCTTTGGGCTCAACCTTCCTCCAGGAGAAGGTCCCAGCGTTGAATTTCCACAGATTTCCGCCACCAAATATGTACAGCTCTCCATTGTAGGCAAAGGTTGAATGTCCGCTAGATTCGTCTGGAAGAAGCTGTGCATAAGGCGCGTTCAGCCAGCTGTTAGTCTCTGTGTCAAACACTCTAAGGTTGTTGACATAAGCCTCTATGAACATACAACCAAATACAAACATCTTTGTCCCGATGATGGTGGCAGAGTGATATGATGAAGCAGGTCGTGGAGTTCCTCTGGTGCTAATTAAATACCAGACCATTGTGGTGGTGTCCAACTTGTACATGTCATTACTGCATTCAGTCAGCAGTGTCCATCCTCCATAGATAAACATGACCTTCCCCAAGACACAGGCTGCATGGTTGCTCCTCCCCTCTGGAACAGTTCCTGACACCTTGGGTTTGGACCATCTGTGGGCGCCGACATCAAATGCATAAAACCCACCGCTGTCCTCCAACGTGTTATTATGCCCTCCCCAGATGTACACGGTATCTTCTAACAGCACAGCTGTGTAGCCGTAGTGCATGTAGGGAACCTCAAGGGGGCGTTCTTCTCTTCCAGTTGTCACCGGGGGCAAGTGGATCCAGCTTAATGACACAGTGTTGAAGATGTGCACTTCAATCGGAACCTTTTCTCTGGCGGACCCTTCAAAATGGTACACTTTGTACCCAATTGCTACAGCAGCGTAACACCCATTTGTTCCTCCTTTCAAATGCACTGACCAGCAAAACATTTCACAACAACGGCAGCAGCTCACATCAAAGTAGATTACTAAGTTTTGAATATCTGAGTTCTATTGTGTTTGCTACCATTTATTAATGATTACAGTTGCACCAACATCCCGCAAAGCTTGGCCAATCGGTGACATCAATGGGTTCGGTTGGCCAATGAGGAAAGTCGATGCCTGTTCATTGCCCTATTATGGCATATTGACCACTGCCCAAGTAAGCAGCTGGGCTGCCGGTTCTTCCTCTCCTCTTTTTTCCACTCTTTGTTTATTGATTCTTAAGAGAAAAAAAATCACACCCAGTGTGAAGTGGGCGGTGTGGTCATCACAGTGGTCATCATAGTGATGGAAGTGCATAATCCTATGTATAGGTTATTAATGTCATCATGTGTCTCGCTAGCCAATCACAGTGTTGAATAGAGTCAGCCAATAGAGTCAGCCAATCACAGTACAGGAAAGTGGGCCAATCACAGTGCAGGAAACTAATACTAATGAGGTGTCCCAACCCCACTTATAGGGGCGGCTACACCGCCCAAAAACAGTGGCAGCTTAGATCATAGACTGAATGTGAGACGCAAGACGGTGATAACAGTTATTGTCCATGACGGAGGCGCGCCGACTCAGCAGACCTTGAGGCCGACCGGCCGATGGTCTGCTAGTCGACGCAGCGCCGTCCGAGTTGTAAACCGGGCAGAATAGATCTTTTCATGGGTGACACTCTCTAATTAGTGTGCATGCGTGCGTGCGTGTGTGTGTTTGTGTGTGTGGGAGGGGGGGGGTGGGGGTGGGGCTGGGGGGGGCTCTAGTGTGGCTTGCATTGCCCTCTAGTGTTGGTTCTACAGAATTGCCTAGTAACAGGTGTGTTGATTACATAGACAGATTAACGTCACTAGTCGCAATCAAAGTGAATCGATAACAAAGGGGGAAGCGAGGGGGTGGGGGGTGTGAAAACGAGCGCTCCTTTTTTCAATTTCACTGGTTTTCCAATTTCCCTGTAACATATATACAAAAAAAAAAAGCCCTGGCAGAATTCGACGAGTTAACTCGCCCATGGCAGTCAATGAGTTAAAGTAATACAATGCAGGTCCACAAATAACGATTTTTAGCAGCCTTTGCTGGTCATTACCGTCACTGCAGGTCGTTTGTTTATTCCTGCGTTACCCAGAATTCCATTTGTTTTCACCGGAAGACGGAAGCGTTTCAAAAAGCGTTCTTTTAATTGTTTAATACTATCTGTGGATCGTTTCTCTTAGCCAGTGGAGCTTTAGTTACCGTGAGCTGTGTTTTCTTTTGCTGTTGTTTTTCGATCTTCAAATCCTACAATGTCTTTAAAACAGCGTGAGATTCCTTTTTGTTATTAGCGCGGTAGTTCCTGGCCAAACAGATAACCGGTGTGGTAGTTCCTGGCCAAACAGATAACCGGTGTGGTAGTTCCTGGCCAAACAGGAAACCGGTGCATTTCCGTTTCCGTTTTCCGGCCGGATGACGTCACCGGATGTCATTTTCGCGGGAATGACACCCTAGCCACCGTTTCAATAGAAAATAGTTTATAAAAGGCTTTCGGGGGTGAAACTCATGGAGTGGGTGTTGTGGGACATTTGCCACTCACAAAATATATACAATTTAACTTTAGTTTTGTTGAAAAAGTTACCTAGTATTACTTTAAAATGACCCCAAACGTGTTCATATCCTGCAGGTAAGGTGGTGATGGGCATGGAGATGAAGCTGGGCTGGGGCAAGGCGGTCCGCATCCCGCCTCAGCCTCTCTACAGGGCCATGGTGCTGAAGAAGGCCGCGCCACCGCCCCCTTCTGGCCTTCCCTTCAACGCGCAGCCCAAGGACCGCTTCCGCAACGACTTCACCCGGCCGCCAGAGAGGCCCCGGGACGAGTTCGACAAGGTCAGCGTCGTCACGCTTTACCAAGGGGTGGGAAAAAAAGCCATGTAAAGGGATAGTCCACCCCCAAAATGACTGTGTTTTCTATTGATTAGTGGTGGAAAGTGACTAAGTAAATTTACTTAAGTACTGTACTTAAGTACAATTTTGAGGTAAGTGTGCCAATTTCCAATACTTTTACTTCTACTCCACTACATCTCAGAGGCAAATATTGTACTTTTACTCCACTACAATTATTTGAAAACTGTAGTTACTAGTTACTTTGCAGATAGAAATGATTACATTATAAAACATACATTAACCACTTTAGCCCTGTTTTATACCTGAAAATAGCCGATCTGCAGCTCACAACGCGTCGCATCGCGACGCGTTGTGAGCTTGTAGATCTGCTATTTTCAAACATTTTAGTACTTTTACTTTTGGTACTTCAGGTATATTTTGATGCCAATACTTTTGTACTTTTACTCAAGTACCTTTTTACTTCTGGACTTTTACTTGTAACAGAGTACTTCTACTTTGCATTATTGCATTATTGATGATAATCAATAATGCATCCCCCCCTAAAGGAATGGATAGGGGAGGGGAGGGACGGAGAGGAGAGGGGGCGGGATTAATGGACTGTGACATCAAAGTCCAGGGGCCAATCACAGATTACTTTTCAGCCTAATTATTCAGAAAAACCCATACCACAGAAAATCCACTGAATGTTCAAAGTTCATTTTTTTGGGGGTCTAATTGAGGTCATAAAACCCCCCAAAAAACATATATTAAAAAAAAGTGAAAATGAACCCTTAAAGGACAACTTTGTTTTTTTTACAACCAAGGTTTATGTTTTAGATTGTAATTAAAGTAAATAAAAGATGAGTGTTAATTTTTTTTTATTTACTGCTTTCTATATTTTTAGCAATTTTCGATATTTTTTACAGTGGGCGGGGCATTCTGTCCAGTGGCTAAATATGTATTTTTTTACACAATAACCCGGCGTTTTCTTTATTATTATTTACAGTAGCTCTTCTAGCCCCCAATAACTCACATCTGGCCATGAAAGACCTTTTTTATTGTGTAAAAAAGGCATATTTAGCCACCGGACAGAATGCCCCCGCCCACTGTAAAAAATATTGCGAAAATTGCTAAAACTATAGAAAGCAGTAAATGAAAAAAAAAGAACACTCATCTTTTATTTACTTTAATTACAATCTGAAATATAAACCTTGGTTGTAAAAAAAACAAAGTTGTCCTTTAAGTAGTTTTAGTTTTACAAATTGACCAGGATGAAAGAATGCAAAAACTAAACTAACACTGAAAACTGAAAAAAACTATACGTTTAAAGAGGGTGTCGTGGGGTTAACAATTTGTTTTATTTATTTATTTATTTACATATTTATTTATTATATCTGTGATCCCAATCTGCACGGTAACATCCTCAACCCTGAGAGTTTACAAATGGAACCAAATGGACCCGTAAGGGTCCATGCATGTGTACACTCTCAGAGTTACAGACCTGTAAGGTTCCATTTGGTTCCATTTGTACACTCTCAGAGTTACAGACCTGTAAGGGTCCATTTGGTTCCATGTGAACACTCTCAGAGTCACAGACCTGTAAGGGTCCATTTGGTTCCATGTGTACACTCTCAGAGTCACAGACCTGTAAGGGTCCATTTGGTTCCATGTGTACACTCTCAGAGTTACAGACCTGTAAGGGTCCATTTGGTTCCATGTGAACACTCTCAGAGTTACAGACCTGTAAGGGTCCATTTGGTTCCATGTGTACACTCTCAGAGTCACAGACCTGTAAGGGTCCATTTGGTTCCATGTGTACACTCTCAGAGTTACAGACCTGTAAGGGTCCATTTGGTTCCATGTGAACACTCTCAGAGTTACAGACCTGTAAGGGTCCATTTGGTTCCATGTGTACACTCTCAGAGTCACAGACCTGTAAGGGTCCATTTGGTTCCATGTGTACACTCTCAGAGTTACAGACCTGTAAGGGTCCATTTGGTTCCATTTGTACACTCTCAGAGTCACAGACTCGCATGTTTAGAATCAGAACCCTCAGTGTTGTGTTGATGCTTGTGTTCCATGTGTCTGAATGCTCACCTGATGTCTTTATGTTTTCATGTTTTCATCGTTCGGTTTGGCGTCGCGAGCAGACTCTGTCCGAAGCCATAGTCAGAGTGGTTATCCCCACCGAGAGGTACGCACGCACACACACACACACACACACGCACATGCACACGCACACGCACACGCACACACACACACACATGCGCGCATACGCACACGCACACGCACACATAGACCACACAAACATAGGCCTGTCACAATTATTACATAATCAACTAATCGTAATTCTTTCTCCCACTCCCTCTCTCTCCCCCTCTCTCTCTCTCTCCCTCTCTCTCCCTCTCCCTCCCCCTCTATCCCTCTCTCTCTCTCTCTCTCTCTCTCTCTCTATGTCCCTCTCTCTCTCTCTCTCTCTATGTCCCTCTCTCTCTCTCTCTCTCTCTCTCTCTCTCTCTCTCTCTCTCTCTCTCTCTCTCTCTCTCTCTCTCTCTCTCTGTCTCTCTCTCTCTCTCTGTCTCCTCTCTCTCTCTCTCTCTCTCTCTCTCTCTCTCTCTCTCTCTCTCTCTCTCTCTCTCTCTCTCTCTCTATGTCCCTCTCTCTCTCTCTCTCTCTCTCTCTCCCTCTCCCCCTCTCTCTCTCTCTCTCTCTCTCTCTCTCTCTCTCTCTCTCTCTCTCTCTCTCTCTCTCTCTCTCTCTCTCTCTCTCTCTCTCTCTCTCTCTCTCTCTCTCTCTCTCTACCTCTCCCCCCCCTCTCTCTCTCTCTCTCTCTCTCTCTCTCTCTCTCTCTCTCTCTCTCTCTCTCTCTCTCTTCTCTCTCTCTCTCTCTCTCTCTCTCTCTCTCTCTCTCTCTCTCTCTCTCCCTCTCCCTCCATAGGAGCCTGTTGGGACTCATCCACAGAATGATAGAGTTTGTGGTGAGGGAGGGGCCCATGTTTGAAGCCATCATCATGAACAAAGAGAAGAACAATCCTGACTTCAGGTACTGTAGTATGCAGACCTGGACCTGTAACACAGTGCTGTCTAAATGAATTGGTCCGAGTTGTGAAGCCACGCCCTCTTAGGGGAGACCGCTGGTTCTGGATCATATCTAAGTTCCCCTGGTTCTACGTTCCCCTCTTACCTAACCCTAAACCCTAAACCTTAACCGTAGTTGTAAGTGGGGGAACATAGAACCTGGGGAACATAGAACGTGGGGAACATAGAACCTGGGGAACATAGAACCTGGGGAACATAGAACCTGGGGAACATAGAACCTGGGGAACATAGCGATGACCTTGCTGGTTCCACCATTCTGTCACGGCTCCAGACGGATTACCGCGGGGACACTTGGACAATGACTCTGGGCAGCACTGTACGGTTTTTGATTGATTGAAACCTATTATTTCAGGGAAATCCACTGAGACCAGGGTCTCTTTTTCAATGGCACCTTGTGAACAAAAGGAACATTTACAACAAAGGTTTTACAGACATGCAACTGCTGCTCTGCACCCCAGTTTTATTAAGTTGGTTGGTTGGGAGGGGATCCGATTTGATAAGCTTGGCTCGATTGACCGACTTAAATAAACAGACCTTTGCCTTATTCAAAAACATGATTTGTGGACCCTCAAGAGTTGTAGTTGAGTACCCCTGACCTATGGGTTCTCAAACTGTGGGCCCCCGTTTAAATAATGACCAAAACACTTCAAGAATATGTTGACAATATAACATTGCTTCTTGGTTCTTCTTCTCTGTCTTTAGGTTCCTGTTTGACAACAAGAGCCAAGATCACGTGTACTACCGCTGGAAGCTCTACTCCATTCTGCAGGTGTGTGTGTGTGTGTGTGTGTGTGTGTGTGTGTGTGTGTGTGTGTGTGTGTGTGTGTGTGTGTGTGTGTGTGTGTGTGTGTGTGTGTGTGTGTGTGTGTGTGTGTGTGTGTGTGTGTGTGTGTGTGTGTGTGTGTGTGTGCGTGCGTGCGTGCGTGCGTGCGTGCGTGCGTGTCACAATCTGCAATCTACTCCATGCTTGATTCTTGACGTCACTACCAGTAGAGGGCGCTTTCCGCAGGTTCATTGCTTTACTTTTTGTGTTGATATCCTCATTGGGGAATCTTAGATCGCTTCATATAAGAACTGTGTTCCAAAAATAAACACGCCACCCTGGCGTTTTCACTCATATGGATATGGAGCATCGACTGAAGGTGTAAATGTACACATTTACCCAAAGAGTAACACAATATAAACACTAGAAACGAGTCAAACGACCCAAAGACTACATTTCCCATGAACGCGGCTGCTGAAGGGACAGTGATTTCAGACCCGGAAGTAGTAGTTCTTAAGACTTTTAAGGCAGAATTAATTCCATTTTCGCCAGAAACAGGCTGTATCAAATATGAATGAATATCATAAACGATGCAGAGCCCCCCACCCCCTGACAAAAACGCCAGGGTGGTGTGTTTATGTTTGGAACACAGTTCTTATATGACGTGATCTAACATTCCCAAATGGGGATTTCAACACAAAAAATAAAGCCACGAACCCGTGGAACAGCGCCCTCTAGTGGCAGTGATGTCAGACTTCGGTGCTCTATATCGTTACTGTCAGGGCAGAAACCTCTTATCTCCATATTTTAACTTTGTGTTTTTTTTTGTTTTTGTAAATTAACATCCTACTTGATCATACTACAAGCTCTACTAAAGCTTGTAGATCTGCTACTTTTTGAATGTGAATCCTGAAAGGTAAGGGTGTTGGACATACTGTGTGATATTCAGGCTGATGTGTGATGAGGTGCTGCCATTGGGCCCACAATTCTGTTCAGCATCCCTGAGTAAAGCTTTATCTCCCTTTGAAGCATGAGTTAAACTTTAACTGATGATTGTTTTGGGGGTGAACTACCCCAAAACAATCATCGCCAAATAAAAAGGAAAAAACAGCGCCCTCTGTTGTTTTTTACTCTTTCACTTGGCTCTGGGGGGAGCTATACGGTGGACCCGTGCGCAAGGAAACCAGGGGTTTTGGTCTGCCTTCAGCGCTCCACTTCCGGTGGTGCGACTATGTTTTCATTCCCACTAACAATATTTCTACACGGAACACTAACACCACATCTCCCAGAGAGAACATGGATGGTTTTGGTTATAAGCCCACTTGTTTCTATGATGAAAGAGCAAGTTAAAATGTGAATATCTTTTCCGTGGTTTTGTCGTCTTCGAGGACGCTATTGTTAAATGAGTTTCGGTTTGTTTCTAGTGGGGAACGAACGGCACACACGTAAATCCCGCCCACTACATTTGATTGGGTAAAGCGCGGCCTGCTTCCTGATCTGATGGCACGCCCACTTGAAGCCAATGTGCACGGGTTGTCAACACGGCTAACGACAGATTCAAACGCAGAGCAGAATCTGTTCTTGAGAGATTACCCCCACAATGACGTTTTTTAGTTAGTCATTCACCCTATGGAGACTTGAATCCATGGATTTTTTTGTTTTAGTTTTTGTCTCATTCCTAAGACAATAATGTGATGACCGGCAGCGGTTCTGGTAGAAGACACAAAGAGTCTCCTTTGTGTCTCCTACCGGAACCGCTGCCTACCGGTCCGCTGGTCATCAAGTTATTGAAAAAATTGCAGATCTACAAACTCTCAACATGCGTTGTGAGCTTGTAGATCTGCTATTTTCACAACTTCTTAAACATTTATGTATTTATTTATTTATGCAAATCATTAGATTAGATATTTTTTTATTTTATTCATTAAATCATTTTTTTTTAAATGTTAGAAATGTTTTTAAATTGATGAAAAGTTTGTATTAATTTGTTTAAAACTTTTTTTAAATCTTTTGAAAATGATATATATATATGTTTTAATGTATGAAACGAAGAAAAGGGGATATTAAATCTCCCAACCCAGGGTTTTGGAAATAGTGCTCTCTAGTGGCTACAATTAGGACGGACGGCCTATGGTCTAACTCCACCATCTTTGGCTGTGTCCTCCTCTAGGGGGAGTGGCCTATCTGTCTAACCCCACCATGTCCTCCTCTAGGGGGAGTGGCCTATGTGTCTAACCCCACCATGTCCTCCTCTAGGGGGAGTGTCCTATGTGTCTAACCCACCATGTCCTCCTCTAGGGGGAGTGGCCTATGTGTCTAACCCCACCATGTCCTCCTCTAGGGGGAGTGGCCTATGTGTCTAACCCCACCATGTCCTCCTCTAGGGGGAGTGGCCTATGTGTCTAACCCCACCATGTCCTCCTCTAGGGGGAGTGGCCTATGTGTCTAACCCCACCATGTCCTCCTCTAGGGGGAGTGGCCTATGTGTCTAACCCCACCATGTCCTCCTCTAGGGGGAGTGGTCTATGTGTCTAACCCCACCATGTCCTCCTCTAGGGGGAGTGGCCTATGTGTCTAACCCACCATGTCCTCCTCTAGGGGGAGTGGCCTATGTGTCTAACCCCACCATGTCCTCCTCTAGGGGGAGTGGCCTATGTGTCTAACCCCACCATGTCCTCCTCTAGGGGGAGTGGTCTATGTGTCTAACCCCACCATGTCCTCCTCTAGGGGGAGTGGCCTATGTGTCTAACCCCACCATATCCTCCTCTAGGGGGAGTGGTCTATGTGTCTAACCCCACCATGTCCTCCTCTAGGGGGAGTGGTCTATGTGTCTAACCCCACCATGTCCTCCTCTAGGGGGAGTGGCCTATGTGTCTAACCCCACCATATCCTCCTCTAGGGGGAGTGGCCTATGTGTCTAACCCCACCATATCCTCCTCTAGGGGGAGTGGCCTATGTGTCTAACCCCACCATATCCTCCTCTAGGGGGAAACGCCGAGCGAGTGGCGCGGCTCGGACTTCCGGATGTTCCGCGGGGGCTCGGTCTGGAGGCCGCCGCCCCTAAACCCCTATCTCCATGACAACCAGGAGGAGGAAGAGGAGGAGGAGGAGAACGCTTCACAGGAGGAGGAAGAGGAGGTGAAGAAAGGACAGCTTAAAGCAGAGTGAGTAGAACACAGACAGACTCTTATCATGGACGTGGTCATTATAGGTGACACGTTTTTAAGTGAAAATAGCCGGTGTACAAGCTGACGACGCGCTGCCATGCTGCGTGCTGTGAGCGCACAGGAAACCATCAGCAGTTGCAGCCCTGATCTTGACCCCATTAATGTCGTTTATATTACATTACAGTCATTTAAGAGACGCTTTTATCCAAAGCGACTTACATTAAGTACATTCAACATAGGTAGGGAACGAAGCTACTAATCACCAGAAGTCTTTAAGTGCATTCTCTTCTAAAACAAGCAACTAAGAGTATAGCTAGCGCTAAGGTAAAAGTGCAATATATCAGCTTTTCATACATACAGTACATATCATACATTTAACGCGCATTACATTCACGAGGCATGTAACGATTCACTCAACTCACGATACTATGTTTCACAATTTGTTTTAACACAAATTTATTTTCCAGACAAATGACAGTATTTTCTTCTTTTTATTTTTTAAGGCTATTTTCAATACAGTAGCAAATGACTGAAATCTCTCTTTTTTTTATTCAATTCTCTTTTTTTGTCTTGTCTGCTGTTTGCATCTTGACACATTTTACAATGATGTATTATGTGTTATTGTTTTGGATACAGACAGAGACTGGAGACAGTAGTGAAGGAGTTAACCTCTCTTAGAGAGGAGGTCAGCCGTGTCATGTTGTTATTATAATGCAGGGGTCTTCAACGTTTTCACCCCCTAGCTGAGAGAGAGATGAAGCAGGGACCCCCTCTATATCGTATAAAATTGTGTTTCAGATTCATTTTTTTTTGTTTACATGGTCTGCTCTTTTTTTCCCTCTACACCTATACCTCTTAGCCAAACTGCGAGGCGTTGTGAGCTTGTAGATCTGCTATTTTTGTACGTTTTGTATGCTTGTAGATCTGCTATTTTTGGCTAAAGTTCTCCTCAGAAAAAGGGATGCTAGGGTTCAAGTGGTTAAGGTAAAACAAAAAATCATATCACACAAAGATTTGGCGGACCCCCTGTAGTAACTCTGAGGACCCCCTAGGGGTCCCGGACCCCCTGTTGAAGACCTCTGTTCTAATGATTGTAATGATGTAATGTTTCAGACACAGACAGAGGCTGGAGGGCCTGGTGAAGGAGTTAACCCCGTGCAGGGAGGAGGTGAGCGGTGCCATGGTGTTCTGTCTGGACCGGGCGGAGGCAGCAGAGGAGGTGGTGTCTCACATCGCAGAGTCCTTCGGGCTGATCCAGACGCCGCTGCAGAAGAAGGTCCGTCTGGCCAATCAAACCTTTCCATACTTTAACTTGTTGTGTATTTTTTTTCCCCGTAAATTAACCCCCTACTTGATCATACTACAGAGTCACAGAAAGGCATCAAAAGTAGCAGATCTACAAGTTTGAAACGCGGCGCGAAGCGACGCGTTTCAAACTTGTAGATCTGTTACTTTTGATTCTTTTGAATTTGAAACCTGAAAAGGCACAGTTTTGGAACATATGAGGTTTCCACCCGACGGAGACGATAGTTTTTAACACAATAACCGCCAAGGTATTAACACATTGAGTGCCAATCGCGTAGATCTACGCGAACCTATTTAAAGCCGCCACGTGCCAATCGCGTAGATCTACGCGAACCGCCGGTTCGCGTTGATTTCACCAAAAGTGCACTTTCGGAAATTTGTTGATCCATTTCCGGTTCCGGTTTGACCACCGGAAACGGAATTATTTGGGATCCGGTTTTGCCGATCGCGTCGGCCCTCGTTCTAACGACGAAACTGAAACTCCATTTTCTCCTTGTAGTTTTTTCTCCTCGCATATCACTGTTTAACGTAAACCGTTCTAACTACAGTAATTTTCGCACTATAAGCCGCACCTGAATATAAGCCGCAGCAGCTAAATTGAATGATTTGTACATATATAAGCCGCACTGGACTATAAGCCGCGGGTGTAAAATCCATAGATTTAGGAGGTCCCCTAGTGGCCGTTAGCTGTAAAAATCCATAGATAAGCCGCACCGTTATATAAGCGGCAGGGTCGAAAAATGGGGAAAAAGTCGTGGCTTATAGTCCGAAATTTACGGTACAACAATGGAGCTCCGTTTGACACGTGGTTTTCACTGGTAGAATCAGTGAGATGTCGGCGATGTTTACAGACAGTGCACAGCTCGATCTTAAGGATTTTAACAAGGTCTATGGCGACGTGAAAAAACACAAAAAAACAACAATAACACGTTGGCACTGGTGAGTACATTATGAGATTAACGTCTGGCATGGAATGTGTTAAACATCGTTTGTTATCCCCTTGCCAGCATAATTACCTTCATTCGATGACATTTGAAACGCCATTGTGTTCCAAAAAAACTAAAAAGGCGGAGGGAAGGGGTAAGCGGAGGGATCTGTGTATTCAGACGAACCACAACATTCCAACCGCGATCCGCCATTTTGGGCCTGGGGCCTCCGCTGAAAACAGTGGTTTTCAATGCAAAAAAACAGCAACTGAGTTACAGCAGTTTTTCTGAAAATCCCATAGTCAGGGCGGGCGGAAGTGAGGTTTTTTTGGAATGATGTCACATCCACATACTTCTTCTCTGAGTGACGATGGATCATCACAGAGCTGTGTTACGGTGCCTAAAACAGCGTGCCTCATTTTTTTTATGGAACGCATTTATGCGAGTTGGCGGACAAGTGCGCTATTTAATAGAACGACTTTATGCGTGTATGGCAGGAAACTAGTTAATAGCTTTATTGTTTATAATAACTATAATATTGCCGCCAATTTTATCCAACGAGGAGAGAAAGTCTTCCAGTTTCACTTGCTTATCCATGTTATCCTGCAGAAGTCCTCTCTCCTGATTGGATCAAATCCATATCCCGTCCTGAAAAAGTAGTTTACTGAAGAGCTGGAGAGACTTCTGTTACTGAACAAACACGCTAAAGCAATGATTACTATCTATGCTTAACACTTATTTTAACAAAGAAATAAGTAGTGGAGTAAAATGTTTTGTTGTGATCTTGTTGTGATTTCCACAGATCGCCAGATTGTACCTCATATCCGACATCTTACACAACTCCTGCGCCAAAGTGGCCAACGCTTCTTATTACCGCAAATAGTAAGAAGCACACAACTTCACTTCAGCATAACCTTCTGAATATATAAATATAATGCATGTTTCTGGCGGTGGTTCATGTATCTTCAACAAGGCTTGTCCGTCTCACCTTTTGTCCAGCTTTGAAATAAAGCTTCCACAGATTTTCGCAGACATGAACTTGGCGTACAAGAACATCCAGGCCAGACTGCAAGCCGAACAGTTCAAGGTGAATGATTGATGTTTTTTATTGACACAGAATGCATACGAGAACATAAGAGCTTATTGTCTCCGCCAGGCCGAAGGCATGGCGAGAGAGAATGTTTTGCCCCCTGTCCGTGTGTCCGTCCGTCCGTGTGTCCTGTCCGTCCGTTAGCAGCTAATCTCCGGCACCGTTGGCCCGGTCGCTGCGAAACTGTGCACGCACACTCCCTGGATGCCAATTCAGAACCCCTGCCCCCAAATCTTTCACATGGGCCTGTTATAGCGCCACCAGGATGCCGATTTGTACAAAACCCATTTTTTGATAGTACTCCTACAGATTTTATCCAAACGTCATGCACATCGGTACACAGTATCTCTATAGTCATGTGATCAACACAGATCTGTCCGATTTTCCAGATTCCATCCTCATTGGCCAAGGTTGGCTTCCAAAGTTTGCAGGATTGGTCCGTTTTGAACAAAATGCCTCAAATCATGAACGCAGCTTGCCATTTCCGTGAAATTTCACACGCACATTCCCACTAGGCCGAGGAAGAAATGCCACCGTTTTCACATTGGCCTGTTATAGCGCCACCAGCAGGTCTAATTTAGCATAACACATTTTTGGAACAAAATGCCTCAAATCATGAATGCAGTGTCCGAGAGATTAGGAGGTCGGGGTTCGATTCCCCGGCCGGGTCATACCAAACACCAATACCAATGGGACCCCCATGTCTCCCTGCTTGGCACTCAGCATCAAGGGTTGGATTGTAGGGGTTAAGTCCCCGTGACATACTAGCGCCATGTCAAGCCGCCTCACGCTACAGAAACAGGAGATGGACTCCTGCCCTGTGGACTGTGTGACTGCTAATGCTCCTGACCTGTGTTTTTTCTCCTTCCAGCAAAAGGTGATGGGTTGTTTCAGAGCGTGGGAGGACTGGGCCGTCTATCCAGAGTCCTATCTGATCACCTTACAGAACATCTTCCTGGGTCTGGTCAAAGCTGACGAGATGATGGACAAACCTGAGGTACGTTGATGACTATGCGACGCCAACCGGAACCAACCACCGGAAACACAATTATTTTTTATACTTTTTTCTAAACCGGATCATACGGCTAGTTTTAGAACGAATACTGGGCGCCAGGTTAGTTTTCACTTGATTGATTGAAAATTGTATTGGGCAAAAAAATTAAAACAGTACAGTTACATTTATAATACTTTGTCTAAAAGGTCCGTTCAAAAACGTCCTTGCGGTCTTGTTTCCATTGAGGTCCTTGGTATTCAATTCATAGTCATATATAGTGGCACCGCCAGTTCAAATATCATCACAAAAACACATCTCAACGTTAAATATCTTCGCAGCAGACAATAGCCGATCTACAAGCGTGAGCGTGGCTTTTTTCCTGTGAATGTTTTCCCCAGTATGTACGGATGCTAGGGTTTAAGTGGTTCAAGGTTCAAGGTTGTACTTTATTGTTAGAAAAAAATAAAAAGTTTGTTGCCAAAATTGTCACCATATTTAGTCATCATAGCTTAGTTGCTATTTGATTTTGGTCAGTGAAAAACGGTCATCGACCAACAGTGTTTTCGTCATAGTTTTAGTCGACGAACATTAACTCTTACCCTGCCAGAGTTTTTTCAAAAAGTCTGTAGCCTCTGCCAGGGTTTTGACCGATTTTGGTACCTTTTCGCATAGCCACAGAATATTTTTCTCCAGTATGATTGATCCCAGATAATTTCTAATCACAGATGAGATTCAGGTGTGGTTTTACAAATGTCAACGAGGTCAATTTGACCTTGTTGTCATGTGTTGTTTGATGTTTGAAAATAACTCAAAACCAGTAGTTTCAAACCAAAAAACATTGTGAATTGTTTGTCCGTTTCAATTTTAACATTGAAGTGGATGGAGCAGCAAATCTTTGGGAATTGTTATCTCCTTATTCGTTTGGAATATCGAAAAGGTGTCAATCTTAAATAATTAGAGAATCTTTTTAGAATTTTTTTTTTTTAAAGACGTTTTTAAACGTCTTTGGCAGGCAATAGCTGAAGGCCCAAAGACGTTTATAAACGTCTTTGGCAGTTATAGAGTTAACAACACTGCTTCCTGTCCGTCATCCTTTCGGTAGGAGGAGTCTCCGGACCTGGACGGCGCTCCGCTGGACGGCCTGCCACTAGATGGCGCTCCGCTGGACGGCCTGCCGTTGGACGGCGCCCCCGCGGCGGCGGCGGACGACCTGGACGGCGCCCCCTTGGGGTGGGACCCTCTGGACGGCGTGCCCGTAGACGACATCGACGGCGTTCCGCTGGGAGCCGCGGCCGCCGACGACATCGACGGAATGCCCTGTGAGAGATCAGCCTTAATTGAATACTTTATTAACAGTTTGCAAAAAGTACAGTGGTGTGATTATCAGTGGTGTAAAGTAACTAAGTTCATTTACTTAAAGGACAACTTAGTTTTTTTACAACCAAGGTTTATGTTTTAGATTGTAATTAACTCTATAACTGCCAAAGACGTTTATAAACGTCTTTGAGAAATTAGCTGTTGCCTGCCAAAGACGTTTAAAAACGTCTTGGAAAAAAAAAAAAAAAAAACTTTAAAAAAAAAAAAAAAAAATTCTAAAAAGATTCTCTAATTATTTAGTATTGACACCTTTTCGATATTCCAAACGAATAAGGAGATAACAATTTCCAAAGATTTGCTGCTCCATCCACTTCAATGTTAAAATTGAAACGGACAAACAATTCACAATGTTTTTTGGTTTGAAACCACTGGTTTTGAGCTATTTTCAAACATCAAACAACACATGACAACAAGGTCAAATTGACCTCGTTGACATTTGTGAAACCACACCTGAATCTCATCTGTGATTAGAAATTTTCTGGGGATCAATCATACTTGAGAAAAATATTTTGTGGCTTTTTCAGAAAAGGTACCAAAATCGGTCAAAACCCTGGCAGAGGCTACAGACTGTTCTGAAAAAACTCTGGCAGGGTAAGAGTTAAAGTAAATAAAAGATTAGTGTTAAAAAAAAAATATTTACTGCTTTCTATAGTTTTAGCAATTTTCGCGATCTTTATATATATAATTTTTTTTACACAATAACCTGGTGTTTTCTTTATTATTATTTACAGTAGCTCTTCTAGCCCCCAATAACTCACATCTGGCCATCAAAGACCACTCTACCTTTTTTATTGTGTAAAAAATACATATTTAGCCACCGGTCAGAATGCCCCCGCCCACTGTAAAAAATATCACGAAAATTGCTAAAACTATAGAAAGCAGTAAATGAAAAAGAAATAACACTCATCTTTTATTTACTTTAATTACAAGTTAAAATATAAACCTTGGTTGTAAAAAAACAAAGTTGTCCTTTAAGTAAAATGTTTAAGTACTTTTACTTTTCTGGAATATTTCCAAATTTCAATACTTCTACTTCTACTCCACTACATCTCAGAGGCAAATATTGTACTTTTACTTCACTGCAATTATTTAAAAACTATAGTTACTAGTTACTTTGTAGATTTTGATTATTATTACAAAACGTACATTAACCACTTCAGCCCTATTTAAACTTTGGCTATTTGAAAATAGCAGATCTACAAGCTCACAACGCGTAGCAATAATTTGATGACCGGCAACGGTTCCGGTAGGAGATACAAAGGAGTGTCTTCTACCGGAACCGCTGCCACTACCGCTACCGGTCCGCTGGTCATCAAATTATTGTCTTAGGAATTTTATTGTCATTCAACAATACATAAAATGCATGATTGAACGATATGCCGTTCCACTGGCTTACTGACATCTAAAGCCAAGGTCACGTTTAGACGACGACGATCAGAACAGAAAACAGACAAAGTGCTGTTTGCGTCGTCACTTTTTATTATGCATTTACACGGGAGACGCTCCAGTGATTTAAAACGCTGTAGTGTGCATGCCAGGTGGCTAGGTGGCGGTGACGGGTCTTCTTCCTATCACAACCGTTTGTTTGGTTGCCATGTCCACTTATTATAAGCGACTTTGGGCTTGTTTCTAAAGTGTAGTTTGCTTATTTGGACTTGTTTCCTAATGTTGTTTAAACCAGTGGTTCTTAAACATCTTCATGTCAAATTATGTATTTGTCCACAAACCACCCCCCCCCCCCCCCCCCCCCCCCAAACGGACGGCACATCTGTTACTTTATTTTGCCGTTTTCTGTAGAGACCTTTTGTCGTGTAAACGGCACCTAAAAGTACTCCTAGTTAAAATCCAAAAAAACACCTGTATGGCACAGCATGGAGTCCTCAGCAGCATATACATGATATTACACTTATTTAATGTTCACAAGTCTTATGGCTTTGGGGGGGGGGGGAAGAAACTAGTGCGAAATCCAGCTGTTTTGCAACCTGGATGCTGTGGAACCTTTTAGCCAGAGGGGGCAGCAGAGTGAACAGTCCATGATAATATGGGTGGTATTCACCTGTTTCTTGGCTGTGTGTTTTCCACTTCCTGTCGAATTTCATTGGATATCATTAGTCATCTGACCGGTTTCATTGGATTTCATTGGATCAAAAGACAGGAAGTGGAACACAGTGAAAAGCCTAGGAAACAGGTGGATAGGATCTGTCCTGATGTTATTGGCCCAGTCAGACAGCAGAGTGAACATTGACACTTCACCGGCGCGTTTCACAGCTTTAGCGCTCCTTGAGCTGCCGCTGCTTCTACATTTCGGCGCTTTTTTTCGGCGATAGTTCCGTCTTCTTTCACTTTCTCCATGCCGTTTGGTCCTTCCGTTAACCCATTAAGACCTGAGGCGATTCTAAAAATGTTTTCTAAATCCTAACGATTTCAAGATTTTTCAAAAATAGCAGATCTACAAGCTCATAGTGCCGCGCTATGAGCTTGTATATCTGCTATTTTTGAATAGCCAAAGAAATCTAAAGTGACACAGATGCGTTGCAGGTCTTAATTGGTTAATCCTGTACTGAGCATTTCCCACGGCTATTTTCACCAAATGTTTCACCCCAGAATAGGGACGATGCTAGGGTTCATGTGGTCCAAACCGTGAATCATCTTCATCACTTTGACATATAACAGGATGTGTGTTTTTCCTCCAGTAGACGATGGTAGCTCTGTGGTGTCCACAGTCGCTCTGTCTAAATGGGAACAGATGAGCGACACAGAAGCTTTCTCTCAAGGTAAATGTCAGCTACATTGTCAAACCATATGGAAAGAACATTGTGATATAATAACATGTTATAATCCATAATCAATACATACAGAACATACAGACTTAGAGAGCCCTCACTATAATTGAAAATAACACAGAATGAATGTGCTAAGCTAAAAGGTGAAATAAAACGGTCAGTACTAATGGCTGTTAACACATTGACTGCCAGAGTTTTTTCAGAACAGTCTGTAGCCTCTGCCAGGTTTTGAACGATTTTGGTACCTTTTCGCATAGCCACAGAATATTTTTCTCCAGTATGATTGATCCCAGATAATTTTTAATCACAGATGAGATTCAGGTGTGGTTTCACAAATGTCAACGAGGTCATTATGACCTTGTTGTCATGTGTTGTTTGATGTTTGAAAATATCGTTTGGAATATCGAAAGAGTGTCAATACTAAATAATTAGAGAATCTTTTTAGATTTTTTTTTTTTGTTGAAATTTTTTTTTTTTTCTTCTTTTTTTTTCCAGGACGTTTTTAAACGTCTTTGGCAGGCAATAGCTGAATTCCCAAAGACGTTTATAAACGTCTTTGGCAGTTAATGTGTTAATTTGATACTAAATTAATTAAAAAAATATAAGTTTGTTTTTTTCCCCGTTGAGAGAGATGTTTAAATAATGGGAATACATATTTTTTTAATATAGAATTGGTCTCACATAAGTGAATTAGATCATTTCACTGAGATCTCTCTTTTTTTTTGGGGTCTTCAGCGAGGACAGAGTCTAAGTGGGACAGTGTGGTGGAGAGAGACAGTGAGGAAGACATCAATGAAAGGTACATTTTCATACTCTCACTAAACTGATCATTTGTAACACTGTTGACAGTAGGTCCTAAAGATCACATTTAATAACAGAGTGGACAGTAGGTCCTAAATTCAGTCGAAATTAAATAATGTTCCCGAAAATCAATTAGTTTGATTAACTCTTTCCTCTCTCTCTCTCTCTCTCTCTCTCTCTCTCTCTCTCTCTCTCTCTCTCTCTCTCTCTCCCCCCCCCTCCCCTCCCCCTCCCCCTCCTGGGCTTCAGTTCGACCAATCACGGCGCAGAAGGCGGGGAGTCGGACAACGACAGCAGCGATGAGGAGTCGGTCGGTCGTCAGTACGACGACGCAGACTTTGCCAGTTCGCTGAAGAGTTTCCAGATGTCTGAGGTGAAGAGGAAACGGCTGAGGGAGCTGGAGGCAAGTCACCTGTTTGAGTGATAGTCAGTGTGAACAGCTCTGCGTATGCACACGCACACTAGGGCTTTCACCAACTAGTCGACTAGTCGACTAGTATAACCACTAGTCGACTCTGTTGGTACTAGTCGAATAGTTGATTTTTTTTTTGCTTTAATGCCATAGTAATGGCCCATCTTACTATTATTATTATCCTCCTGACTTTATTTTTTATCAAAAGGGGGTCAAAAGTATGCCCAATAAAAGCCTATTATTCGGCAATGGGGATCCTTGGAGACGCTGCTGTGGTGCTGTGCTGCTGTGCCAGAAGCGCTTCCCTTAAAACGCCATAAAAAATAAGGGCAGTAGGATAATAATAATAGTAGTAGGATGGCATTAAAACAATGCCCCCCCCTAAAAAAATGTGGGTCTACACCATGAAAATCACTTTTTTCTTGTTTTTTTGTATTTTTTGGGGTCCCCAGTGTCTCTTGTACCCAAAAAAATGTTTTTATTTTTAATTCAGTCATTCCTTCTCATTTCATGGATTTCCAGAATGGGCGTGTCTGAACAGGCGATCTCAGAATGGAAATGTTTATGATGTCACAAACATTATTGATGGCAAACCCAATGTTAAATGAAAAGTGCCCGAATCGCTCCGAAACTTTTTCTACGAACAAATACTTCGGGCTCGGATTTTGGCTCCGCCCCCCGGAAGTGGGTGAAACAGGCACCTCAAACACTTGGTGGAATTGTTCAAAAATGTTCAAAGTGTTTTTTTTTCGATTTTGTATTTTTCTTAGATGCTTCTTTTTATGCAGAATTTTTCCTTTTTTTCCCTTTTTTTTAAATATTTTTTTAAATATTTTTTTGTATTAACAGACAGAATTGCTCAGTAGCCCCCCTGCCCAAGAGGACGTTTTGGTATTGCAGCTGAAAGTGCTGTATAAGCCAGAGACAATTGACTTGGGATGAGTATATCTGAGTGATGATTTAGGCTCAAACCTTTTGAAAAAGGTTTGAGGGACATACACCATATGATATTAAATATCAAATATTTTTTTTAAATTCATGGTGTAGATCCTTAAATGTAAATTTCGACTAGTCGACTAGTCGACTAGTACTTGGTCAAATGAGTCGATTAGTAAAAATCATTAGTTGTGAATGCCCTAACGCACACACAGGCAGTGGTGGTAAAAGTCACATTTGAATACCTTTATTTTAATTATTTTATAATAATATAGCATTTTAAATGTGTTGTGCTTTTGCTTTTTACCCCTTTTTCTCCCCAATTTAGTCGTTGCATTCCTCCCCACACACATGTTTGTTTGTGTCACTTCCCCGTGGTGACGACACGTTGCCAAGCACTACAGACGCTCAACAAAACTGGATGCACCGCTCGAACCCACAACCTCTGTGGTCGGTGGGCAGCCACTTTACCACTGCACCCCCACCCAAGCGTCCCCATATTGCATCGTTAAGGTTATACAGCAGGGGTGATGCAACTTTGATGATGTAGATGGCCACTATATTTCTACACTCCCTCTTATCGCTCTATTTGAACTTCTTTCCTAAATGAATGCCGTACTTCGATGTCACACAAAAGTAGCAAAAATAGCCGATCTACAAGCTCAAAACGTGTCGCAGCGCGATTGTAAATCAGTTGAAGTAAAGTACAGCTGAAATCAGTAATATATCAGTATTCTGATATTAACCTGGGGGCCGCATTAAGTAAAGGTGGGGGCCGCATGTGGCCCCCGGACCGCCAGTTGCCCATGTATGCACTAACTACAGAATACATGACGCGCTTCTTCTTCTGTGGTTGTCCCTGCAGGTGAAGGTGATGAAGATCCAGGATGAGTTGGAGTCTGGTAAGAGGCCCAGGAAGTGCGGCAGGAGCGTGCAACAGCAAGTGCAGCACTACAGGAACAAGCTGCTGCAGAAGGTTGGTTCCTACCTGCTCCTGCGCGTTAAAGGACGACTTCACCCATTTTCAACCTATCTTCATATAAATGGTCCTCACTAATTCATGATAAAAAAAAAAGTCAAACGAGATTTTTTTTTATTTATTTACATTGTATTCACACGAGAACAATGGCTTCCATTACAGCACGCTATAACTTCCCAGTAATAGAAAGCCTGCAGTTTCTAATAGCTTGGGTTCCCCATCGATGATGTCACTGGTAGCCGGGTTTCTGAACTGTCCACAGCCCTCCTCTGAGACCCATAGCAAGTAGAAACAAATGGTACCATATTATAATGATCATTGGTGAGGAACAATTATATGAAAACAGGTGGAGAATGGGTGAAGTCGTCCTTTAATGCCACTGGTTTCTCAATATGGGGTCTCAGCAAGGAGTCCTTGAAGGGGCTTCCCGGTGTCCCCAGCTAAATTAGTTGATATAGCATCAAATCTTTTCAACCCGGTGTACCTATTTTGGGTGTGGCATTAGTAGTGAACATAGTGAAAATGCCAACAAGCTTGTAGATCGGCTATTCTCACTATTTGTCATACGTAAAAGTACAAGTGTCTTTGGTGTTTGAATGGGATTTATCTTAGTTTTACACCCAGAGACACTGAAATAATGATTTCATTCAGATAATAAATCTAAATGCCCCTTTAATATTGACTAGGGTTTGGATCCGGAAACCGGAGGATTCCAGATCCAACATTGAGTAACCGGAACCGGTTCCATCACGTTTGGAACCGTTTCCGGAACCAGGTTTTTTATATCTACACTGTCAGAGCTGGTTATGTGGTCTTTATGTCTGATATACTATTAATATACCAGTAGTTATTTAACCTTTACATTTCAAGGACCACCCATAACTCTGAGAGTGTACAAAAGGAACCAAATGGACCCGTAAGGGTCCATTTGGTTCTATGTGTACACTCTCAGAGTTACAGACCTGTAAGGGTCCATTTGGTTCCTTTTGTACACTCTCAGAGTTACAGACCTGTAAGGGTCCATTTGGTTCCTTTTGTACACTCTCAGAGTTACAGACCTGTAAGGGTCCATTTGGTTCCATGTGTACACTCTCAGAGTTACAGACCTGTAAGGGTCCATTTGGTTCCATGTGTACACTCTCAGAGTTATAGACCTGTAAGGGACCCCCCCTATAGGAATTGTTAATAGAGATTGATTGATTGATTGATTGATGTACTTTATTTAGTAAGACATGAGAACATCAGTACATGGAAGTACACATTCATAATACAAGGTCTACTAAACTGGAAGACTCATTAAGCACTGAGCTTGTTTAAGATGAGAACCCCATGCACACAAATCATGATGACATATAAGAGACAGACAGATATACACACTACTATACAGAATGTCATACAATCAGCTTACAGCTTACATATGTACAAGAGAAGAATAAAAAATGGGGAGGTGGGGGGGGGGGGGGGGGTAGGTTAAGACTTAGACAGGGGCCATTTTCGAATTGCAGCCTCCTGAAGGTGTATCTTTAGGGCAGTTTTGAAAGTGAGTAGGGTTCTATTTCGTCCCTGCTAACCGCCTGAGGCGGTGCTTAAAGCACTGAATAGTTCCTTCGCGCATGCGCATCTCGAGTATTGTATACCAACAATCGTCACTTGTGACCCCTGGATGACCCGGAGGAGACTATATCATCCGGGAATCATCAAGGGATCTTATCCTTTTTTCTTCTCGCGCGCGAGTTGCAAACATGGTTTGCACCGAGCTGCAATGCATTACTATGCAATGCATTGGTGTGCAACCTACCTTATTATTAAAGTCGCTGGTAGCTCCGTGGCCGTATGGGACGGCCGGAGTAGCGGTTGTTCGCCCTCCAGGAGCTGCGACTATTTATCTCCTCCATGAGCGGAGGATATTCACGTGGACGCGTTAGCGTCGGATCTCTTTCACCGTCAATGAGGGTCTTGTTTCCCTCTTCGGTCAAAAGGTGGGTCACCGTTGTTAGCGGTAATATCCGCACTAAGATGACGTTCAAATTTATATTTGTTTGGATCACGACCGGACCTCTGTCGGTAAAGGCTTGCGTGAGCGCCGCCTTACCCCAGCATACGGTTTGTTTGTCTGTGAACGGTAGCCTGAGCGCTCCGATTATATGATCGAATTACTTGTATTGTTGAAATGTAATACATAGGTCTATTGTATGAAAATAAACTTTGTGCTAAGAGTTGAGTGTTGAACAAACGCACAATGTCATAAACGAGTGTCCTAGTCTCACTCTGCAGCCGCACCGAGGCGCCTGGACATTACCCGACGTTCGCTTAATTTTTTGTTGATAAGCACGCTGCTTGACTATAAACCTGTTGATTAGCTTCTGCTGGTGACAAGCCATGATGCGCCCTGTTCCCAGCATGAGGGGCGTTAGTTAACAAACACTAACTATCATCTCTGGTTGTTGCTTTTAATAAGCATTTTCTAGTGAAAGCTATATACTGTACATAGTATATTGTGTTGAGCTTATAGCAGCGTTCATAGCTTGTGTTCAAGCTTTAGTTAACAGCTATTGTGTATAGCTCTGTTGTTGTTAGCCTAGCTGGTAGCCACCAGTGGCTCAAGCTTCTATTATACAGCTATATTGTGTATAGCTTATAGCAGCGTTCATAGCTTGTGTTCAAGCTTTGGTTAACAGCTATTGTTTATAGCTTTGTTGTTGTTAGCCTAGCTGGTAGCTACCAGTGGCTCAAGCTGCTATTTCAGCCATATTGCCTATATTGTTGTGATTAGCCTATTTGGTACAGGCAGCTACGCGCTCCCTTCCTCCAGCACATGGCCTCTATTTTGATATAAAGCTACAAGTAGTTTGTAGCTCAGGCTCTTATTAACAGCTACTGTGGATTAGCTTGTTTGGTTTCAAACCTCTGTCTGCTGATTAGGCAGCTACGCGCTCCCTTCCTCCAGCATATGGCCTCTATTTTGATATAAAGCTACAAGTAGTTTGTAGCTCAGGCTCCTATTAACAGCTATCGTTTGAAGTTTCACCTTTGGGATCCTCTCTCGGACTTCTTCGTTGACATGTAAGCTGCCATCATGGAGTACAACTAGCAGCTTTCCACTGTGGTCTTTTGCTACCACTGAAATGGTGAAGAAGTTGTTTACAGCATCTTCTTAGCTTTAACTTGCCTATCAAGGCCACCACTGGCAGTTCAGGGTGCCACCATTCGGGCTCTCCCTCTCCCCGAGGGCGTTCACAAGGTGTGTGGCAGCGGCAGTTGCGCCTCTGCAGCCTCAGACATGAGTGCTCTGTATCCAGAAATACAGCACGTCTCCCGTCCCACGTGGCCCATCTGGGACTAGGAGAAAAGTGGCCTAGAACCATCTCAGGCCACAACATTCATTGACGTGGCTTTAAACGCCATGACTATGACAGCCTGTCCGTCCGCCCGTCGGGTGGACGACATCTTAAACCTCCTTTCCTTGCCCCAGAGAGGCCACTTGGATGCCAAGTGGCACGGACACAGGAAGATCAGGAGGTCACAGCAGTGTCTCCTTGCCCTGGCCCCGCATATCAAGGCAACACCTCGACCGTGTATAATGTAAATGATCAGGGTGGGACCAAGCCCCCCGCCTGATCAGCCTACGGGCAATTTACCTATCAGGAGAGCAGGGAAAAAAGTGGTGCCTCCATCCAGAGGTGGTGTACACCACCTGGGGCCTCTGCGGCAGAGGGGGACCTCTTCGCCTCAGAGGCGTCGACCCACCCGGTTCTCCCTAGCGGAGACGACCAGCCCTCTGGGCCAAGATGCGCTGGCTCACCCTTGGCCAGAGGCACTGCATATGCCTTTCCACTGCTTCCTCTAATACGACCAGCGCCTCAGAGAGTTCTTCAGGAGGGTCACACCATGCCGCTGGTAGCCCCCTTCTGGCCAGGGAGGACTTGGTTTCCTCTGTTGCACAGACTCAGTCGCAGGGCGCCATGGCGCCTCCCCGACATGAGAGGTCGGATCTGGCATCCCAATCCTCGACACCTCCGATTGTGTGTTTGGCTGCCGGAGGGCCCAAACCGCTGCTGAGCAGCCGTGCGGACCCAGTCAGGCTTAAATGGTAAATGGTGCATTTATATAGCGCTTTTTTCCAAAGCGCATTACATAGATTGTGCATTACAGGCACAACATCCTGAAGACATGAGCACCATCCACCAGGCTACAGTATGATAACAGACGGAAGCTGTTTTGCAACTGGTGTATAGGTCAGGGTGAGGACCCAGTGCGTTGCTCTGTGCCTACTTTTCTGGAGCTTCTGCAGTCCCTCTTATTCTCCTTCTACTCTAAGAGTGTACATACTAGCAGCAATATCATATTGACGTGCTATAATCTATAATGGCACAGCCACAGTGGGGAAGCCACGGTCTAGTGTCCCTCTTCCTGAGGGGGGCCCTGAGGTTGCATCCTCCAAGAGCCCTGAGAACTCCAGCATGGGATCTCCCATAGTGCTGGATGCGCTATGCAGGCCTCCCTTTGAGCCCCTGGCTCAGGCGGAGTCTAAGTGGGTGTTATGTAAGACAGCATTCCTCCTGGCCTTTACCTCAGCGAGCGTGTCAGCGAGCTGCACGCCCAGTCTGTCAATGACTTGTGTCCGAGGTGGAACTCAGACGGCTTAGTCACTCTGTGGCCAAACACAGCGTTCCTCCCCGGAGGTGCTGTCACATTCGCACCTCAACCAGCCTATAAGGCTAGCACAGTTTAACCCTCCACCAGGAGAGTGGATGGACAAGCTGGAACTGTTGTGCCCTGTGCGGGCCCTGAGAGCCTATGTCAGACCTTCTGCGTGCATTCAGCGGTCAGAACGGCTCTTCCTTTCTTATGGTGGTCCTAACAAAGGTTGCGCTCTCTCCAGACAGCGCCTGGCCCACTATATTGTGGATGCCATCGATCACGCTATGGGGCGAGTAATCGTCGCCCATCTGGCGTCAGGTGCCACTCTACCAGGAGTGTCTCCACGTCATGGGCCGCCCTGAGAGGGGTTCCCTTGGAGGACATCTGTGCCGCTGCCTCATGGGCATCACCGGGCACGTTCTCTAGATTTTATAGGGTGAATGTTGCCACTCCCCATCCACTGTGCGTGGTCCTCTTCCCAGAGTCCGGTTCTACCGTCTAAGGTTTGTAACCAGGATTCCTCGCGACTCGTTTGGTATGAGTCATTCAGTGCTTTAAGCACCGCCTCTGGCGGTTAGCAGGGACGAAATAGAACGATAGTTACGAATGTAACTACGGTTCTATGAGTCCCGAATGACCGCCAGAGTGCTCTGTCGCTCAGAATCCTCGTCTTCACGCGAGAAGATTCTATAGGAAAAGATCCCTTGATGATTCCCGGATGATATAGTCTCCTCCGGGTCATCCAGGGGTCACAAGTGACGATTGTTGGTATACAATACTCGAGATGCGCATGCGCGAAGGAACTATTCAGTGCTTTAAGCACCGCCTCTGGCGGTCATTCGGGACTCATAGAACCGTAGTTACATTCGTAACTATCGTTTTACACTCCTTTACTCCTTTTGGTAGGGCATTCCACGAGAATCGTTCAGGCACTGGAATGGTTAAAATCCTAAAGTGTCCCAACAAAGGACCATGATGTGAAAAGGTGAACACATTGAGCTGGTCTCATCTGATAAATACCTGGGCGTTTGGCGAGATTCCAAGCTCTCATTTAAGGTTCATGTGGAGAACCTTACCAAAAAACTAAGAGGACCGATTGGTTTCCTCCATAGAAACGGGTCCTGTTTTTTCTTTTGCCAGCAGAAAAACTGTTATTCAATCTGTCATAATGTCTGTGTTTGACTATGGTGATGTGCTGTATATACATGCTTCACTCTCCACACTGAAGCCTCTTGAAGCAGTCTACCACAGTATCACTGTATTTTATATGATAAAGTGGGTTGGCCATCTCTCGCAGTTCGTAGAGAGCAACATTGTATTTTATGTATTTATAAGGCCTTGTGTGGTAAGCTTCCTTTATATCTATCCTCGCTTTTAGAACCAAAGGTTACTGGACATTCAACACGTTCACAAACACACATTAGATATACCAGTCCACGTAAGAGCAGTGACCAAGGAAAGACTGCTTTCATGTATTATGCTCCACACAAATGGAACAAACGTCAGGACTCTCTGAAACTGGAGCGATTGGGCTCAATAGAGACATTTAAGGTGCTTCTTGAGGACACACTACATAGAGACATTCAGGGTGCTTCTTGATGACACACTAGAGACATTCAGGGTGCTTCTTGAGGACACACTACATAGAGACATTCAGGGTGCTTCTTGAGGACACACTACATAGAGACATTCAGGGTGCTTCTTGAGGACACACTACATAGAGACTGCACCAGTTCCATGTAACACTATGTTTATTTGCATCTGTGACGATTGTGATGTGATTCAAATGTTTGTTATTGTTTCTCATTATGTATGTGTTTTATATGCTGTTATCAGGGCGTCCTTGAAAAAGAGAGCTTGCTCTCAATGGGGCATAGCAGTGGCGGCCATTTTCTGGTTCCACTCCAAAATAGTCAATGCATTTTTCCCATTGACATTTCCAAAAATATTTATATCAATTATTTTAAGCCTAGAATCAAGCCATCCAGGGTCCTGGTGAATCATGACCATAAAACGTTTGATTCTGTGAAAAAACTTTTTTGAAAACGGCAAAACAAAGGGCATTTATTAAATATAGTATATCATATAATTAAATATATAATAAAATAAAATCACAGAAAAAAATGATTCACCAGGACCCTGGATGGTTTGATTCTAGGCTTACATGAATTGATAAAAAATATTTTTGGAAATGTCAATGGGGAAAATGCATTGACTATTTTGAAGTGGAACCAGAAAATGGCCGCCACTGCTATGCCCTATGGGCTTCCCTGAATAAATAAATGAGAAACAAACAAAAACAAAGTGTTCCTCGTCTGGTTTGATCCACCGCAGGAGTTTGACAAGGACAAGGAGGAGAAACGAGGGAGGTCTGCGTCCAAGTCCAAAGACAGGTCGAAGGAGGACAAGAGAGGAGGAGGAGACAAAGAGAGGAGCCGGCGGGGCGAGGAGGACCGGGACAGACGGAGAGGGAGGAGCAGAGACTCTGAGGAGCAGATATGCAGGAGCAGCTCGCCTGTAAAGTGAGTGACATCACCTGTTAAAGGAAGTGACATCACAGGTTAAAGGAAGTGACATCACCTGTTACAGGAAGTGACATCACCTGTTAAAGGAAGTGACATCACATGTTAAAGGAAGTGACATCACATGTTAAAGGAAGTGACAACTTAACCCATTTAGATCGGGGAAGAATCTGTGTCATTTTTAGATTTATTTGTCTTTTGAAAAATTGCAGATCTACAAGCGCTCACAGTGCGGCACAGAGTGCCGTGCTGTGAGAGCTATGACCTTGCAGATCGTAAGGCCTACACTCTCAGGCCCGGTTCAACCCCAGTGGTCCGCGGCCCTTAAGCAAAGTACAATGGGGGTCCGTGAAAATGAAAAACGTTTGAGAATCACTGCACTAAAGGTTAATTTCCATTCTCTCTCTCTCTCTCTCTCTCTCTCTCTCTCTCTCTCTCTCTCTCTACCGATTTGTGATGTCACAGAACAAAGTCGCCGAAGCGGTCCAAGCGCTCCAAGTCGCCGTCGCCGGACAAGAAGTCGTCTCTCAGGTCCAGATCGCGGTCGCCGCATCGCTCCCACAAGACCAAGAGGAGCAAACGTTGACGAAAACGACACACAAGAACCTCGTCTGTCTGTCTGTCTGTCTGTCTGTCTGTCTGTCTGTCTGTCTGTCTGTCTGTCTGTCTGTCTGTCTGTCTGTCCTCTTTTTGTTCTGTTTTAGTTTCGTGCTGAATTCTTCCACCGTCGGCCATTCTCCGGATCGCTCAGCCCAGTGTTTCTGCAACAACACAAACCCACTTCCTGTTCCTGTTCTCCTTCTCACTACAACACCACCCACTTCCTGTTCTCCTCACTACACATTTTAATGACTCTCCTTTCACTCAGACTGTTGTCGCGCTCATCTAAAAGAGCAGATCGCCCTTTCGATTACCGGCCCTGCTTCCACAGATAGAAAGCCCATTCATTTTCCCAGAGAGATTTCTGAAAATATTCATATTGATTATTTTAAGCCTCGAACCAAACCTGAAAACAGGAAAAAAATCACACCCAGTGTGAAGTGGGCGGTGTCTTGCTAGCTAATCACAATACTGAATGGAGTCAACCAATCATGTACAAAAAATAAATACATTTATTGAAACACTTATGATGGACGAAACCACAACTTGAAAAAAACAAACTTATGTTTTCTTTCAAGTTATGGTTTCTTATATAGGGATATGCACATGTGTCATGTGACACTGGCCAATCACAGTCCTGAATAGACTGTGATTGGCCAATCACGGTGCAGGGTTAGGCGGGGTACTTTTTGGCCAATCACAGCGCAGGATAATTGTACAAATTTCCAAACCTCACTTATAGGGGCGGTTTCACCGCCCAAAACCTCACTTATAGGGGCGGTTTCACCGCCCAAAAAAATCACACCCAGTGTGAAGTGGGCGGTGTGGTCATCACAGTGATGGAAGCTCACTTCCAAAAAAAAATGATTTTTGGAAGTGCATAATCCTATTTATAGGTTATTAATGTCATCATGTGTCTCGCTAGCCAATCACAGTGCTGAATAGAGTCAGCCAATAGAGTCAGCCAATCACAGTACAGGAAAGTGGGCCATGTGGGCCAATCACAGTGCAGGAAATTAATACTAATGAGGTGTCCCAACCCCACTTATAGGGGCGGCTACACCGCCCAAAAACAGGGAAAAAAAGGTAAAGTTAGTAGGTATCTTTTGCGGTTTACAAATATTGTTTCGACACAGAATCAAATGTTTTATGGTCATGATTCACCAGGAGCCTGGGTGGCTTGGTTCCCGGCTTAAAATAATTGATATGAATGTTTTCGCAAATCTCTAAGGAAAAAAATTAATGAATGGTTCTATCTGTGGAACCAGGGCCGGTAAACAAAATGGCCGCCACTGCTATGCTCTCTGACAGTGGTTCTCGAACTCTTTTCACGTCAAGGACCCCCAAAACTATGTGTTTGGCCGTGGACCCCCATCTCAAATATTTTGTCCCCCCCCCCCCCCCCCAGAAGCAAAGATTTGAGTTAAAAATGTTCGCATGAAACATAAAAGAATCTAAAAGTATTCAAAGATTTGCACAAAATGTTAACGACTTTTTCAAAAAAATAGCAGATCTACAAGCTCATAGCTTGAGCTTATAGATCTGCTATTTTTGAATAGCTAAAGTATAAAAGTTAAATTATTGTGATGCTATATAATCTCATTTTGCCGGACCCCACTTTGAGAACCAATGCTCTATGAGCTTGTAGATCTGCTCTTTCCGGCGACACTCACGCAGCGTGCAACTGGGTATGAATCACGCCTCGGGGGAGGAGCCTACTGACGTCACGTGGTTTCCTCGCTCTTCCTTTTAAACCCTGATGTCTTCTTCTTCTTCTCGCTTCACGAGATTCAGCGCACTGTTTTTCTTCTTCTTCTTCTTTTTTTGTATGATGAAGTTTGAACATTGTAATTAGTTATATACTGTATATTTTCTTTGTTTTAACGTTTTGTTTTAAAAATGGAAGATTTGAACAGAATGTTGCTACTAGTTCCGTGAAAAAAAAACCTGACAAAATAAATTGTTCCCGGTGATGAGGAGTGTCTGACTTTATTATTTTATTCCCACACACTGCTTTGTAAAGTGGAGGATGTTCTCCATTGATGAGGCTTATTACTTATTGTCTCCGCCAGGCCGAAAGGCATGGCGAGAGAGTATGTTTTGCCCCCTGTCCGTCCGTCCGTCCGTCCGTCCGTCCGTCCGTGTGTCCGTCCGTGTGTTACCAGCTAATCTCCGGCACCGTTGGCCCGGTCGCTGTGAAACTGTGCACACACACTCCCTGGATGGCAGAGCAGAACCTCTGCCTCAAATGTTTCACATTGGCCTGTTATAGCGCCACCAGGAGGCGGATTTGTGCAAAACCAATTTTTTATATTACTCCTACAGATTTTATCCAAAGTCATGCAAATCAGTACACAGTATCTTTATAGTCATGTGATCAACCCGGATCTGTCCGAATTTCCAGATTCTATTCTCATTGGCTAAGGTTGGCTTCAAAAGTTTGCAGGATTGGTCCGTTCTGAACAAAATACCCTATTTCCGTGAAATTTCACACACACATTCCCACTAGGCTGAGGAAGAAAAGCCACCCTTTTCACGTGGCCTGTTATAGCGCCACCAGCAGGTCTAATTTAGCAAACCACATTTTTGGAACAAAATGCCTCAAATCATGAATGCAGTGTCCGATTGCCGTGAAAGACCTAAGAAGAAATGCCACCCTTTTCACATTGGCCTATTATAGCGCCACCTGGCCATAATAACGTACCTGACCTGGCGGAGACCTTTGCACGTTTTTTTTATTTTGTTTAGTTCTGTGATGTAGGGCTGAACAATGAACCCATTAACAGCCCTAAAGCCATTTCTAAAATGAGTTAAAAACAAATTAGTTTTTTTATCTGATGGTCAGAGCGACCGAAGCGTTGTAACATACGATGCTCTTCTCAAGTTCATTACTCCTACGCACCTGTCCACGTCAGTAGGTCAAGTTCATTACTCCTACGCACCTGTCCATATCAGTAGGTCAAGTTCATTACTCCTACACACCTGTCCACGTCAGTAGGTCAAGTTCATTACTCCTACGCACATGTCCACGTCAGTAGGTCAAGTTCATTACTCCTACACACCTGTCCACGTCAGTAGGTCAAGTTCATTACTCCTACGCACATGTCCACGTCAGTAGGTCAAGTTCATTACTCCTACACACCTGTCCACGTCAGTAGGTCAAGTTCATTACTCCTACACACCTGTCCACGTCAGTAGGTCAAGTTCATTACTCCTACGCACCTGTCCACGTCAGTAGGTCAAGTTCATTACTCCTACGCACCTGTCCATGTCAGTAGGTCAAGTTCATTACTTCTACGCACCTGTCCATTTCAGTTTGTTGTTTGTGTGCTGTATACGATCGGCACTAGGACCCTGGGGGTGCCGCTCAGTTGACAGGGCAGGCACAGTGTGTGCTTTTGTGAGATGTCCTCAGGTGGGCGGGTACATTATTGTGTGTGTAAAAATGTGCGCTGGTGGCTGAGAGCACGGTGAGCATGAAAGCCGAGGAGAGAGAGAGGAAGATGCCCCGGCCTAGCCTGGTAAACCACACCCCTTCCCTAAATCTCATGTCCTCATATCCTATCCTTATCAGAATCAGAATCAGAATCAGAATCAGTTTTATTGTCACATCACAGGTTTACAAGGTAAAAAAGTGGGTGAAATTCTTTTTTTGTACATCGTTCCCATCGCAACGTTAGTTTCCATAGAAAGAAGAGGGGGGGGGGAGAAGAAGAGGGTGGGGGGCAGGTGGGAAGGAGATCAAAAACAAGAGAGCAACAGAAGGCCAGACAAGTTATCTACATATTTACAAATTACCTGAGATAATAAATAAAAACTAAAAAAACTAAACTAAGGTGCCTGAGCATAGCAGCAATGTATTGTACTGTGCATGTTATACTTATACTGTGCATGATAGACAAAGGACGTTAAGGTGCTTAAGGAGCACAATAAAAAGACCCAAAAAAAGTCAGTGCGTTATACAAGGGATTAAGGTGCAAAAGGTCAGTGCGTGTCCACCTAGAGTGGACTGACCCTAGTATAATCCGCATGTAGCTCCATGAGGGAGTGCAACAAAAAGTCATTTTTTTTCATGGATTATCCTTATCCATTTAATTTCAAGAAGGAGTCTGGTATGGGGGCCTGTTTGGCTTTTCTGCTGTGGGCTGGAGCTGGGCGGGAGTAATACAGTTGACTGACAACCCCTTCAGTCAATCAGCAGTTTGTTTCCCTTCAGCCAATCAGCAGTTTGTTACACAACCACCAGAGCAACGTGACGCAAGGGGACTTTTGAAAGGGCCATGCCCAAGATAGGTTGCTTTATGCGGATACAATGTGTGTCACTGCCCGCCCCTGCCGGTTCTCTGAATTTTAATTGTTGTTGCCCAGGGGGTCAGGCCTACATGAGGCTTTGTCGGTCCCTCTTTTCCTCCCGGTCAACGTTTTCGTCCATATATGGTGCTTACGTGTCCCTCTTTTTACGTGTCAACGGTCAATGTTTTCGTCTATATATGGTGCTTACATGTCCCTCTTTTTGATTGGCCAAGCTTAGCGGGACGTAGTGCTCTGTCGGCCATTCAGATTTCCGGCCATTCAGATTTCAACCACTAGGGGTCTGGCAGTACCAGGTCCCCTGGTTCACTTTTTAATAGGCTCTGTCATGATTAATTGACCACATATAAGTTAAACAACTAAATCCTATCCAAACGATATCTTTAAAGCAAATTCCGTGCCTCAAAAAAGAAGTTTGAGAGTGTCTTGAGATTTTAAAAGAGAGATGAAAACAGCGGACAGAATGTCAATGGCGGTCGTTCCATTTCGGTCGGCTGCACTCTGCTCCATTCGGGTTCACTCGGGTTCCACCTGATTGGCCAACCTCCACTGTCAATCACAGAACAATGAGCGAGGACGGTGATAGGCTAGTCCAGGGGTCTTCAACAGGGGGTCCGGGACCCCTAGGGGGTCCGTAGAGTTACTACAGGGGGTCCGCCAAATCTTTGTGTGATATGATTTTTTTTTTGCATTAACCACTTGAACCCTAGCATCCCTTTTCTTAGCATCCTAGCATCCCAACTTTAGCCAAAAATAGCAGATCTACAAGCTCACAACGCCTCGTGCTGCGAGGCGTTGAGAGCTTGTAGATCGGCTATTTTTGGCAAAGAGTTATAGGTGTAGAGGGAAACAAGTTAGTGTTTTATCTGAAACACAATTTTATCCAATATAAAGGGGAGGGGGTCCCTGCTTCATCTCTCTCAGCTAGGGGGTCCTTGGCCTGAAAACGTTGAAGACCCCTGGGGCTAGTCCATTTTGTGGACGACAAAGAAACGCCCAGATAAGCCCTCAGACCCAATTCCTGAAATCAAATGCAAATGAGACTTCCGGAAGCGGGGGGGGAGTCCACCAGGCCTGTGACAAGCGGACGGGGGTCGCAATGACTTTTCTTTCTTTTCTTTGCGGAAGCACAGTGAATCCCTCCGTGTTTAGTAACCGTCAGGGGATCTATCATACTGGAGATAAATATTATGTGACCAGTTGAAATAAAATAGGGTATTTTTTTTAGGGCTTCTACTGGTTCTACCGAGTGAAGTCCTTTCACTTTTGTGTATTCTACGTAATGACGTCATCGCACAACGACATCTCAATGTCGTCATCACAATTGTGTCCTTTAAAAGGAAACGTCAAGTTAACAAAATATAATTTAGCATATTTAGCAAGAATGTCGCCCGCCTTTAGCATCTTCTGAATGTGTCAACTGTTGAACAGCCTGTCTGCTGTACAGACAGGTCTGCTGTGAGAAATGTTCTGCTGGGAGGTGCATCTGAAGGAAGGACCAAAGAGAGGCCTGCATGCCGCTGCCGTGGCCGTAGGAGACGAGGTGTTCTCCTTTGGAGGTGACAGTTACGACACGGTTCACATCGAAGTGCGTGTCTTCAACACTGTGTCTTTGCGCTGGAGGAAGTTTCCCCTAGTGGCTCCCGGAAGAGCACAGCGTCCCCTTGACGTCCCCTCCATGCTCCGCTACCACACCGCCGTGCTGATAGGAGATCTGATCTACATCTGGGGGGGACTCACTAACAGATGGGAGTACAGTAAGTTGCTTTATGCGTTCGATGTCGACGCCCACGCATGGTTAAAGCCCACGGTTTCCGGTACCGTTCCGAAGGGGAGGCGGGGCCACTCGGCCTGTGTCTCGAGGAGGGTCATGTACGTCTATGGAGGATACAACCAGCTGACCGGTTACACTAACGACATCTACAAGTTGGACACCACCACAATGGTCTGGTCTTTAATTAACACCAGAGGAACTCCACCACCGGCTTCTTCACATCACTCTGCCACCGTCATCGGGACAAAGATGTTTGTGTTTGGGGGTGTAGAGGATGACGACCATGAGGACGTCAACGACAACCTCACCGTGTTTGACACGGAGACCAACTGCTGGCTGAACACGCCCTCTACGCGGCTTCGTCCGGAAGGACGCGAGGGTCATGCCGCCTTTGCCTACAACGGAGAGCTGTACGTATTCGGTGGGGCGAGCGACGACCAGTTCTTCAACGATCTGTGGAGATTCAATCCGGAGACCTTCTCCTGGAAGAGCGTCGAGCCCAGAGGGAAAAGCCTGTGCGACATGTACCGGATGTGCTGTTGCATGGTGGGAGATCGCGTCGTCCTCTTTGGAGGATTGTACACGGCCAACGACCTATACGTCTTGGACGTGACTCCTAGTCTGAAGACGTTATGCAAGCTGGCGGTTATGTGGTACGGTCTGGAGCTCTCGGGGCTCCCGCACAACGTCAGGTGGGAACTGGCGGCCATGACAGACGAAGATATAGTACAGGGGTGATGCAACTTATGATGGAGAGGGCCACTATATTTCCACACTCACTCCAGAGGAGCCACATTGCATATACTGTCTCTACGTATTTAAACTTTTTTCGCCATTCTATGTCACACAAAAGTAGCCGATCTACAAGCTCAAAACGTGTTGCACTGCGACGCATTTTGAGCTTGTAGATCTGCTATTTTTTTGCTATTTTTGAATTGGAATACTGATTTATTTATTTTTTGCTATTTTTGAATTGGAATCCTGAAAAGTAACATTTTTATTTAATTTCAAATGCATTTAGTTATACTTATGTTAACTTAAATACAAATACATTGAACGTAAAAAAAGGCAATCGAATTTTAATACCTGTCATTAAACTACTAATATAGACTGTAAGTAATTAACACGGGTCATGTTTGCATGTTTGGAATCATAACAGCTGAAATCAATAATATCAGTATTCCAATATTAACCTGTGGGCCGCATTAAGTGAAGGTGGGGGGCCGCATGTGGCCCCCGGGCTGCCCGTTGCCCATGTATGGCCTACATCTTTAGTGGCAACAACCCGAACCTCAATGATAATGTGGAAATCCAATCCAGAGACCTTTTCTTAGAAGAAAGTTGAGCCAATGGTTAATTTAGGATGATCCGCCGTTCCACTTGGAGCCACTAGAGGCAAAATGGTACACAAATCCTACAAACGGTCTCCTAAGTCGGTGCTGGCGTCTGAGAGCAAATCTCGCAAACAAACGTCCTATGTTTACCAATAGCACGTGCTAGATCCCGCGAGAGTGGGTTTTGCTGGGACAGAGAAAGGTCGATAATTAAGTTGATTTTCTCCTGATTTGTCTCTGAAAAAATACATTTTATTATGAAAATCTTGGGAAGATTCCACTTCACGCAGATACAGGAAGTAAACCGGAGATGGCAAGTCTTTTTTTTTTTGTCTTGAGATTTATTGTGTTTCTGGATGTATTTAGGATGGGCTGTTTCATGATAGGATATTGTATTATATTTGTGTTTGTGTGTCTGTGAACTACTAATCTCTGACACAGTTGGACCGATTTGCGTGAAACTTTGCTCGCACACTCACAGTAGGCGAAGGTTTTGGCCTGTAACTATCACATATATGTTTTCTGGATTCCTTGGATCATGACGCACATAGGCCTTCAGACCCCCGACAGCGATGATGTTTTTCATTCACACTCCTGGATGTCTGGAACATTCCTATTTTCAATTGGCCGAATTGTAAGGCTGAAGTGGTTAATGTACGTTTTGTAATAATAAAAATCTACAAAGTAACTCAAGTTTTCATATAATTGTAGTGGAGTAAAAGTACAATATTTGCCTCTGAGGTGTAGTGCAGTAGAAGTAAAAGTACTGAAAATTGGAAATACTCCAGTAAAGTTAAAAATACCTCAAATTTGTACTTAAGTACAGTACTTGAGTACATGTACTTAGTTACTTTCCACCACTGCACTCATGTCACTACAGTATGACTCAGCCATCCATGTAAGGAGTTCCAAATGCACCTACGCCCAAATATGGAGAATGTTGTCTAACCTCAATATATCGTGTTGTCATGGTTTCAGGCGCAATCAAATGCAGTCGACTCCTATATGGAGCTCTAGAATAACAACTACCAAGTATGGAGTTTGGGCGACTTCGGTCTCTAGTGAAAACCATACATGGTCGTGGTGTCTGTCTGGGAGATCCATGTATGGAGCAGGCTGAGCCGGCTGACCAATTGGGGACTGGCCTCATGAAGTGGCACTTAGATCTGACGTCATATACACTATACACCATATTTGGGCGTAGCTACTTTGGAAACTCCATAGACGGGATATGCCGGGACAGAGCGACATCAGAGGGATGACATGGGCATCTTACAAGACGGGAGATATAAGACGACGCACAAGCGGTTTACGATACTGGTGTCCTACGAACGGAAGCTCATAACGCCCATCCGATCTCAATCAGTGTCATTGAAGATCTCTGGAACCGCAGACCTCTTCAGCCTCTTATTGGCTATTCTGTGTCCCTGTGTATCATCGACATCACCTCTAGCTTCTCAGCGACAAACATCATCGTATCTAAGTTCTAATAGAACACTATTGCAGCGGACATTGGTTGGACGTAACCAACTAGCTTGAGTTGAGCTCCCAAAGCTTTTCAGTCAGTGAATATATTTCCAGTGTTTCACACTTTAACTTTTATTCTCGGTGTGTAGAAATGGCGTCTGCCAGCATTCCCGTCTCTGAAGATCACTTCCTGTGTTCTATCTGTATGGATGTGTTCACTGATCCAATCACCACTCCATGTGGACACAACTACTGCAAAGCCTGTATCACACGTTACTGGGACACTAATGATGTGTGTAAGTGTCCACTGTGTAACAAAACATTCTCTAAGAATCAAGAATTCTCAGTTAATAAAGTTCTTTCAATGATGGCCGATCAGTTCAGGATTCACAAGTTGAAAGAAGAATATGAAGCAAAGACAGAGGCTGAAGTTCAGCAGATGATCCAGGAAAGACGACTGAAGATTCAGGAGGTCAAACGCTCAGTCGAGCTCAGCAGGAAAGATGCAGATTCAGTGATAGCCGTCAGTGTGCATGTCTTCACTGCTCTGATCAGCTGTATTGAGAGAAGTCAGGCTGAGCTCATTGATGTGATTGAAGAGAAGCAGAAAACAACGGAGAAACAGGCTGAAGGCTTCATTAATGAGCTGCAACAGGAAATCACTCAGTTAGAGAAGAGAAGCTCTGAGCTGAAACAGTTCTCACACACTGAAGACCACCATGACCTCCTCCACAACTTACCATCCATAAACTCTGGGTGGAGACCCACCAAGGACTGGACAACGGTCAATGTCCATCAGTCTTCACTTGTGGGGACAGTGAGGACAGCTGTGGCTCAGCTGGAGAAGACACTCAGTCAAGAGATGAAGAGGAAGCTGTGTGATGCTGAGCTGAGGTGGATACAGCAATATGAGGTGGATGTAACTCTGGACCCTGATACAGCAAATCCCTACCTTATCCTGTCTGAGGATGGAAAACAAGTAAGTCAAGGAAACGTAAAGAACAATCTCCCTGACAACAAAGAGAGATTCTCTCTATATGGCAATGTCTTAGGAAAACAAAGCTTCTCCTCAGGAAGGTTTTACTATGAGATTCAGGTTACAGGGAAGACTAAGTGGCGTTTAGGAATGGCCAGAGAGTCCATCAACAGGAAAGGTTTTAACACACTGAGACCCAACAATGGATACTGGACTCTAGAGTTGTGGAATGGAAATGAGTACCTTGCTCTTGCTGACCCTTATGTCCACCTCCCTGTAAGAGAGGAGGTCCAGACAGTGGGAGTGTTTGTGGATTATGAGGAGGGTCTGGTCTCCTTTTATGATGTGGAGACCAGAGCTCATCTCTACTCTTTCACTGGCTGCACCTTCACTGAGAAATTATTTCCATTCTTCAGTCCATGTCTTAATAATGGTGGTAGAAACTCTGCTCCTCTGATCATCTCTCCTGTCAACATGGACACTAAGCTCGGGGAGGACGGTGGGATCATGTTCCATCCATCTTCAAAATGAAGAAAAAGCATTTGTTCCCTCCAATAAAAATTAATAATGGTAGAAACTCTGCTCCTCTTATCAGCTCTCCTGTCAACATGAAGAAGAACAGCCTGGAGTTTAAATAGTCAGTAAATCAGACAATGTCATTATAGGCAGAAGACATTGAAAACATGTAGAGAAAAACTATAGTAAAAAAATAGTTTAGAATAGTGCATAAACTTATGAATAAACTATCTAGATTTTAAACATAGCTTCATAGACGTGTTTGACTCAGTGTTGTGTAAATTAATGTTTGCTTATTTGTGTAAATATGATATTTTATTTGTATATGTTGGATTCATTTTAACGTTTATCTTTACAAACTTTAGAGGTTTGCATCGGCCTTCTTAAAAAATATATACTTTTCAGACATTTAACCATTTAACCTCTATACTTATATTTGCCTATAGTAAATGTGACCTTTGCGGCTCTGTACTTGGTCTGCTCTTTTTTTCCCTCTACACCAAACCTCTTTGCCTGAAAGAAGCCCATCTACGAGCTCACAATGTGTCGCTGAAAATAGCAGATCTACAAGCTCACAACAGAGCTTTTGAGCTTGCAGATCAGCTATTTACTCCGAATGTTCCGCCCAAAACTTCAGTTACTAGTTACTTTGTAGGTTTTGATTATTATTACAAAACATACATTAATCACTTCATCCCTATATATATTTTGGCCATTTGAAAATAGCAGATCTACAAGCTCACAATGAGTCGTGATGCGACATATAGATATAGTGGCCCTCATTTATCAACGCGGCGCAGCCCAAATAATGGGCGTACGGCGAGATCACCGCACCTTTTGGCATTTATCAATATATCCTGACGTGGGCTTCAGCCTACGGTACGCTGAGATCTCACGTCTGGTAGAGACCAGTTGTTGACTTTGGCTGCGCCCGTTTATTCCATTCTAGACCTGCGGAGCAGCATTGTCTGACTGTCTGACAGGCATCTGGACACATAATCCACTCCTAAATGTATATCTACACCAATAAATAATCCCTGTGAAAATATAACATTTTATAAAGTAATTTAAACAAACTGCTTTAACAGTCATTCGGTTAAGCTTGCAGACCTGGCTGCATTGGCTATTTTAAAATAGCAGATCTGCAAGCTCACAACGGCTCGCATTGCGAAGCGTTGTGAGCTTGTAGATCTGCTATTTTCAAAGCGCTTCTGCGAGCGCATTTTCGGGACTCCCGAACATCTTTTCATGGACAGTGAGGTGTACAAACTTACAGTAGCTTGTCCTATGGTATGGAGTTTATGTCTTAGAGAGTTATGAAGACTACAACCTGGCTGGGTTAAGGATATAAACCCGACTCTCCAATGTCTTATTAACGTGGCGGCACGGGTCGGGATCACTGCCGCCCGCCCGAGTTTGACTGCTTTATTTTAATGTAACTTGAACAAGCACTGCTCGGTATGGGTTAAATAAATTAATATACAAACGTATTCCATTCATGGCGATGTGATTAGTATCATAATGTCATTCATGTAGGCTACAAGCCTACAACAAAGATGGTACCGCTACGGATTACATGAAAGACACAGTTGGGCGTGTGTGTGCGTGTGTGTGTGTGTGTGTGTGTGTGTGTGTGTGTGTGTGTGTGTGTGTGTGTGTGTGTGTGTGTGTGTGAGAAAGAGAGAGAGAGAGAGAGAGAGAGAGAGAGAGAGAGAGAGAGAGGGGTGTGCGTGTGAGTGTGCGTGTGTGTGACTTGACAGGCAGCGAGGCGAGGCGAGCCGGCGAAACTCTTTCTTTTCGGTTCTTCATGTCGTAAAATCGGGGTGTTTCCAGAATATTTAAGGGCGTGTTATTTAAATAACGCTCGGTTTCAGACGGGACATTTATCAAGGCTGGGACCAAATGTACGCTCGGATCGGCTGTGTAGGATTCGTTGATAAATGTGACTTCGACGTTGGTGTACGGCCGAATATATGGAAAAATATACGCCGGTTTATACGCTCGGTTGATAAATGAGGGCCACTATAACCAAAGATGGTTAATTTTATGAAGATACACCATCCCTGTTGGAGCCACTAGAGGGCGACATGACATTCTGTCATTATGCAGAATGTCCCATTTCACAAGTTTTCAAATTAATAAAAAGGCTTTTGAAAATAGCAGATCTTCAAGCTCACAATGTGTCAAATTGCGACGAGCTTGTAGATCGGCTATTTTCAAATTGCCGAATTGTAAGGCTGAAGTGGTTAATGTACGTTTTGTAATAATACAAATCTACAAAGTAACCAAAGTTTTCATATAATTGTAGTGGAGTAAAAGTACAATATTTGAGATGTAGTGGAGTAGAAGTAAAAGTACTGAAAATTGGAAATACTCCAGTAAAGTAAAAATCACACCCTGTGTGAAGTGGGCGGTGTCTTGCTAGCTAATCACAATACTGAATGGAGTCAACCAATCATGTACAAAAGATAAATACATTTATTGAAACACTCTTTATGATGGACGAAACCATAACTTGAAAAAAACAAATGTTTGGTTTTTTTCAAGTTATGGTTCCTTATATAGGGCTATGCACATGTGTCATGTGACACTGGCCAATCACAGTCCTGAATAGACTGTGATTGGCCAATCACAGCGCAGGATAATTCTACAAATTTCCTGGGCCCAGATCACAGCGCAGGAAAATGTACATTTTTCCAAATCTCACTTATAGGGGCGGTTTCACCGCCCAAAAAATACCTCAAAATTGTACTTAAGTACAGTACTTGAGTACATGTACTTAGTTACTTTCCACCACTGCACTCATGTCACTACAGTATGACTCAGCCATAGCCATGTTCCAACACCTCAGTGTCACTGAAGACTAAGCTTCAAACCTCCCAAAACAAACTGATCCGACTACTTCTCGGACTGGGGCCCATGACCCACCTCTCTCCCACTCACTTTGCCAGCCTAGGCTGGCTCAGGGTGGAAGACAGGGTTAAACAACTAAAAATGGGTCTGGTCTTCAAAATTATAAATGCAGATTTGCCCGAAATGCCCCCTATACCCGCATATCTGTATAAATACCTCGAAAAAGTTAGTGACACCCACAGCCACGAAACTAGAGGGAGCGTAAACAACAATCTGGTACCACCCACCCATAAAACAAACATGGGCAAATTCTCCTTCTATAGCACAGCCACCAAGGAATGGAATAGTCTAACCCCATCCCTCAAAAAATGCAGTTCGCTGGAAAATTCAAAACAATTCAAAACAGCCCTAAAAACTCATCTTTCTGGAGGCCTAAAGAGGAGCTAGTACCAGTTTCCCTGTAGACAGACGACCCCCCCCCTCCCCTTTTTTTGTACATATCTTTTTTTTTTCCTCATGCCTTTTTTGTACATAGTGGTATATATTTTTTCCTCTGTATTCTTTTGTTGATTTTTGAACTGTTTGGTTGCTACTATATATGTCTATGAAATTAATTCAAGGACCCCAACGGAAACAAGCCCGCAAGGACTTTTTTGGCCGGACCTTTTAGACAAAAGCATTATAAATGTAACTGTGTTGTTTTACATTCTTTTGCCTAATAACAATTTCAATCAATCAATCAATCAATGAAAGGAGTTCCAAACCTACGCCCAAATATGGAGAATGTTGTCTAACCTCAATATCGTGTTGTCATGGTTTCAGGCGCAATCAAATAAAGTCGACTCCTATATGGAGCTCTAGAATAACAACTACCAAGTATGGAGTTTGGGCGACTTCGGTCTCTAGTGAAAACCATACATGGTCGTGGTGTCTGGGAGAACCATATATGGAGCAGGCTGAGGCGGCTGACCAATTGGGGACTGGCCTCATGAAGTGGCACTTAGATCTGACGTCATATACACTATACACCATATTTGGGCGTAGCTACTTTGGAAACTCCATATACGGGATATGCCGGGACAGAGCGACATCAGAGGGATGACAGGGCATCTTACAAGACGGGAGATATAAGACGACGCACAAGCGGTTTACGATACTGGTGTCCTACGAACGGAAGCTCATAACGTCCATTCAATCTCAATCAGTGTCATTAAAGATCTCTGGAACCGCAGACCTCTTCAGCCTCTTATTGGCTATTCTGTGTCCCTGTGTATCATCGAAATCACCTCTAGCTTCTCAGCGACAAACATCATCGTATCTAAGTTCTAATAGAACACCATTGCAGCGGACATTGGTTGGACGTAACCAGCTAGCTTGAGTTGAGCTCCCAAAGCATTTCAGTCAGTGAATATATTTCCAGTGTTTCACACTTTCACTTTTATTCTCGGTGTGTAGAAATGGCGTCTGCCAGCATTCCCGTCTCTGAAGATCACTTCCTGTGTTCTATCTGTATGGACGTGTTCACTGATCCAATCACCACTCCATGTGGACACAACAACTGCAAAGCCTGTATCACACGTTACTGGGACACTAATGATGTGTGTAAGTGTCCACTGTGCAATAAAACATTCTCTAAGAATCAAGAATTCTCAGTTAATAAAGTTCTTTCAATGATGGCCGATCAGTTCAGGATTCACAAGTTGAAAGAAGAATATGAAGAAAAGACAGAGGCTGAAGTTCAGCAGATGATCCAGGAAAGACGACTGAAGATTCAGGAGGTCAAACGCTCAGTAGAGCTCAGCAGGAAAGATGCAGATACAGTGATAGCCGTCAGTGTGCAGGTCTTCACTGCTCTGATCAGCTGTATTGAGAGAAGCCAGGCTGAGCTCATTGATGTGATTGAAGAGAAGCAGAAAACAACAGAGAAACAGGCTGAAGGCTATATTAATGAGCTGCAACAGGAAGTCACTCAATTAGAGAAGAGAAGCTCTGAGCTGAAACAGCTCTCACACACTGAAGACCATCATGACCTCCTCCACAACTTACCATCCATAAACTCTGGGTGGAAACCCACCAAGGACTGGACAAAGGTCAATGTGCATCAGTCTTCACTTGTGGGGACAGTGAGGACAGCTGTGGCTAAGCTGGAAAAGACACTCAGTCAAGAGATGAAGAGGAAGCTCTGTGATGCTGAGCTGAGGAGGATCCAGCAATATGAGGTGGATGTAATTCTGGACCCTGATACAGCAAATCCCTGGCTCATCCTGTCTGAGGATGGAAAACAAGTAAGTCAAGGAAACGTAAAGAAGAATCTCCCTGACAACAAAGAAAGATTCTCTCTGTATGTCAATGTCTTAGGAAAACAAAGCTTCTCCTCAGGAAGGTTTTACTATGAGGTTCAGGTTACAGGGAAGACTAAGTGGTGTTTAGGAGTGGCCAGAGAGTCCGTCAACAGGAAAAGTGAAAACATACTGAGACCCAACAATGGTTACTGGACTATAGGGTTGTGGAATGGAAATGAGTACTGGCCTCATGTTGACCCTGGTGTCCTCCTCCCTGTAAGAGAGGAGGTCCAGAAAGTGGGAGTGTTTGTGGATTATGAGGAGGGTCTGGTCTCCTTTTATGATGTGGAGACCAGAGCTCATCTCTATACTTTCACTGGCTGCACCTTCACTGAGAAACTCTTTCCATTCTTCAGTCCATGTAATAATGATGGTGGTAGAAACTCTGCTCCTCTGATCATCTCTCCTGTCAACATGGACACTGAGCTCGGGGAGGACAGTGGGAACATGTTCCCTCCATCTTCAAAATGAAGAAAAAGCATTTGTTCCCTCCAATAAATATTAATAATGGTAGAAACTCTGCTCCTCTGATCAGCTCTCCTGTCAACATGAAGAAGAACAGCCTGGAGTTTAAATAGTCAGTAAATCAGACAATGTCATTATAGGCAGAAGACATTGAAAACATGTAGAGAAAAACAATAGTAAAAAAAATAGTTTAGAATAGTGCATAAACTTATGAATAAACCATCTAGATTTCAAACATAGCTTCATAGACGTGTTTGACTCAGTGTTGTGTAAATGAATGTTTGTTTATTTGTGTAAATATGATATTTTATTTGTATATGTTGGATTCATTTTAACGTTTATCTTTACAAACTTTAGAGGTTTGCATCGGCCTTAAAAAAAAGATACTTTTCAGACATTTAACCATTTAACCTCTATACTTATATTTGCCTATAGTAAATGTGACCTTTGCGGCTCTGTACTTGGTCTGCTCTTTTTTCCCCTCTACACCAAACCTCTTTGCCTGTAAGAAGCCCATCTACGAGCTCACAATGTGTCGCTGAAAATAGCAGATCTACAAGCTCACAACAGAGCTTGTGAGCTTGTAGATCAGCTATTTACTCCGAATGTTCCGCCCAAAACTTCAGTTACTAGTTACTTTGTAGGTTTTGATTATCATTACAAAAACATACATTAATCACTTCATCCCTATATATATTTTGGCAATTTGAAAATAGCAGATCTACAAGCTCACAATGAGTCGTGATGCGACACATAGATATACTATAACCAAAGATGGTTAATTTTATGAAGATACACTATCCCTGTTGGAGCCACTAGAGGGCGACATGGTACAAATCCTACAAATGGTCTCCTAAGTGGGCATCTGACGGCAAATCTCGCGAACGTCCCTATGTTTACTGGTGTTATAGATCCCCGCGAGAGTGTGCTGCAGGGACAGAGAAAGGTCAATAATAATAAAGTAGATTTTCTCCTATTTGTCTCTGGAAAAAAAAAACATTTTAGTGTCAAAAATGTTGGGAATATTCATATTGTATGTTTTTTGTGACACCAGTGGTGGAAAAAGTACTAGTTACTTTTTTTTTACTTAAAGGAGTAGTTCACCCAAAAAATTACTTATTTTCCATCAATTGCACACTCCATGAAGCCTTGAATCCATGGATTTATTTTTGTTTTTTGTGGCATTCCTAAAACCAATAATTTGATTCCCGTCTCCTACCGGCTAATGTATCCGGTAGGAGACACAAAGTAGATTATTCGTGTCTCCTACCGGATACACACCCGGTGGTCATCAAATTATTGGCTTAGGAATGCCACAAAAACAAAAATAAATCCATGAATTCAAGGCTTCATGGGGTGTGTAATTAATAGAAAATAAGTCATTTTTTGGATGAACTCCTCCTTTAAGTAAAAAGTATCAATACTGCAATGTAGAAATGCTTTGTAAAAGTAAAACTCCGGAATTCAAAAATGTACAAAGTACAGTACTTGAATAAATGTATTTAGTTACTTTACACCTCAGCTTGTGACGATCGGGTCCAATTTTTAGTTCAGTGATCTGGTTCAGAAGCTATAATAATAATAATAATAATAATAATAATAATAATAATAATAATAATAATAATAATAATAATAACAATAATAATAATAATTATTATTATTATTATTATTATTATTATTATTATTATTATTATTGTTATTATAATAAAATAATGGTTCAGAAGCTGTAATAATTCTTCTTCTTCTTATAATCATAATAATTATTATAAATATAAAGAATGGTTCACTTCTTCCATTGGATAATAACAGACTTCAACTGTGCTTCCGGTCTCCTGAAAAGGCGTACACACACGACACACACACACACACACACACACACACACACACACACACACACACACACACACACACACACACACACACACACACACACACACACACACAACACACACACACACACACACACACACACAGTCACACACGCACACGCACACACACGCACACACACACACGCATGCACGCACATGCATGCACGCACACAGACACGCCCACTTCACGCAGATACAGGAAGTAAAGTGGAGAGTGGTGAGTCTTTCTTTGGTGTTTCGCCCAGGTGGGCGTGGTTAAATGCTTAAACCCAACCCAGTGGTTCTCAACCCGTGGGTCTGGACCCCCTGGGGAGGGGGGGGGGGGGAGGTCCCCACATGATGTTTTGTAGATCTGCTATTTATTTGTAGATCTGCTATTTATTTGTAGATCTGCTATTTAGATCTGCTATTATTGAACAACTAATTTAGACAATAGACAACTAATGTGAGCTTGTAGATCTGCTATTTTTTCCACAATATTTATCTGTGGAACTGATCACCATGATGGCTCAAAAAACCACGCCCACCTGGTCGAAACCCCAAAGAAAGAGGCGGCTCTCCCCTTTGCAGCTCCGCCTCCTCGGTGCGTCCAGGGAGGGGGAGTGGCCTACTGACAATACATGAGCTGCGTTCCTTTATCCAACACAAGACTTCCGGTTCCTGAGCTATCACATAATAAGGTTTCCGGGTTGCCTTCAAAATAAGATTATCATATTTAATGTTTTTTTGAATGGACATACATTTATTTTAAAAAATACATTTATGATGTATGTCTTTTTAAATGGCTTCTACTGGAGAACTTCAGAGTCAAATGCAAAAGTGAAAAACGCTGGGGGCGCTGTTTTTCCTTTTTTTATTTGACGACGAGTTCTCCCAGATTGCACTAAATCAGGGGTCGTCAACGTTTCCAGGGCCAAGGACCCCCCTAGCTGAGAGAGAGATGAAGCAGGGACCCCCCTCTATATTGTATAAAACGGTGTTTCTGATGGGGCTGATGAATGAAAAGCTGATGAATGACAAAAACAGCCGATCTACAAGCTCACAACGCCTCGCAGCGCGAGGCGTTGTGAGCTTGTAGATCGGCTGTTTTTGGCTAAAGTTCTCCTCAGAAAAGGGATGCTAG
>NC_137609.1:55093735-55108735 GCF_963280865.1 Gymnoscopelus braueri
ACAGCCTCACAATGGCCGTACCCCCCCCCCCCCCCATGCATCCATCCCATAATATGCATCCAGATGGAGCAGACAGGACAGTTGAGGTCACACCCACATCAAAGGGTCAGAGTGCAGAGGAGCGTACTGATTTTATTTATGTATTTATGGGGGCGGGGTTATTTAATGACACGTTGACATATTGGTTTCATAACGTTTATTTTATTTTGTATTTTCTCTTAACACATTCCCTGCCAGAGGTTTTTTTTTCTTTTTTACTTCCCCCACTGCCAGCATTGTTTGCAATGTTAAAAAAACATTTTTTAAGTAGTCACAAAATATTTTCCGTGATCACCGTCCTCACGGTGATCCCCTCATTACACACACACAGGAGTCTCGTAGAATCGTGGAAAAAAATTAATCCGATTGCGGTAATCCGTTCCATAATTGCAGCCAGTTGAAAATAGCATGTTTTTCCCAAAATAACATGGTAAAAAAAAAAGTACACAGGAGCCGAGATACAGGATTTTAAAATAATAAGTTAACCAAGGAGTGAATGGAGCTAGGAATCTTTGGATCGTGATATCTCTGGTTCTGTGTGGATAAATTGAAAAAAAAAGAAGAAAAAAAAGAAGAAAAAATATTGTTTTTTTTTTTTTTTTTTTTTTTGAACAACGGTTATACTCGTTGCTGGCAGTAGACTGCCCCAACGCTCCTGATTTCGTGTATAGAGGGGCGGGTGTTATAGAGCCGGCGAGAGACTGCGCCTGATCCCATTGGTTCACCGATCTGTCCGTCAACCCCCGCCCCGTTAACACAACATTACGAGCGACGCCCACTGCACTCTGGTTGGTTGGGAAATGAAACACTTCCTCATACCGAGTACACCGACGCGCTGGGCCAGGCTTTTATTTTTTAGCTAAACTAAACAATAAAAGCCTGGAGATCGAGGCTATGCTGGCAGTAAACGGGTGTATTTTTCAACAACGGTTATACTCGTGTTTGGCAGGTAGGGATATTTTACTTGAAAAAGAAATGTGAGTAATTATATCGTCTGCACTCCGGACAGTTTTTAAATTGCTTCACTCAGTATTTAGATATTTGATATTCATTTTATCAGACGCGCCCCCTTCCTATACAAACCATAGACTGTATAAAAAGAATGGACTAAGGCCACACCTCTGGTTTCTACAGACCGGTAATGAATGCGATTGTTCAGGAATTTGAAATCCGCCATTTTTAATATATGCCAAAAAAAGAGACGGGCAACAGGAACCGGAAATCGATCCCTAAAGAATGCTATTGGTTGGGTAGCTTGTCAATCAAGAGTGGGGGCGGGGAATGAATGCCATTGGTTGTGTAGATCGTCAATCAAATCATCCCGCCCCCCCTAGAGCATAGCCTACTTTATCGTCAATTTTAAAATAAATAGGACCATAATTTACCAAAACTCATAACATGATGATTGAAAGGAGACTTTAAACTAGCGACTGGAAGCATATAGTATTTATGACATTTTTTATTAAGGTAAGAAAATCTAGTCTAAAGTTCGTCAAAAACCCATCCGCTTGCATTGAGAGAATATTCTTTCTGACACCAGCAGGGGTAAAACAGCGAACCTACAGGCCATTCATATGAACTGTCTCTTCCGTATTGGAGTCAATGTAAGAATCTCAAGCTGGTCCCTTGATACAAACCCATTATAACTTTGTTATTCATCTAAAACACCCGTCCTTGGTTCTGGCGACTGATATAGTCCTTCTAATACGTGAGGAGACCGTGTTTTTTCAATTATTTTTAATATTTTTTTGGGGGGAAAATGTAAATAATTTAATTACAATAAAAAAAAAAATTAAATAAATGAAAAAAGTAATGGAAAAAACACGGCCCCCTCACGTATTAGGAGGTCAGGATGAGTCACCAGAACCAAGGACGGGTGTTGTTGATGAATCTTAACATGTAAAAAAAATGAATGTTTGAAGTTATAATGGGTTTGTATAGGAAGGGGGCGTGTCTGATAAAATGAATATCAAATATCTAAATACTGAATCAAGCAACTTAAAAACTGTCCGGCGGCGGGGCTCACAAAGGCCAGAGTAGACGATAAAATGACCCACATTTGTTTGGAAAGTGATATATTCCTTTAAATATGATTATCTCAAATAACTGTGATTAGGCTGATTATGTAATAACAGTGACAGACAGGTGTGTGTGTGTGTGTGTGTGTGTGTGTGTGTGTGTGTGTGTGTGTGTGTGTGTGTGTGTGTGTGTGTGTGTGTGCGTGTGCGTGCGTGCGTGTGCGCGCATGCGCGCGCGCCTCAGTGTGAGGTCTGTCTGCTATTGGCACCATACCAGACTGGTACCAGCCGTCTGGCAGCTTCCATGGCACAGACACAGTGTGTGTTGAAGCACGTACTGTACCATAAACATTGTTTTTGTGCACGTCACCTCTGTCTCTCTGGCGGACTATGACGTAGTCTACCATGTTTGGAGCTGGGGTGCATCCAGGTGTTCTTGTATCTGTGGGCTTGTTGGAAGAGGGTATTTGTGATAGACAGCTCATACTGCACACATAGAGACAGCAGGCGTAGGCCATTGGAATTGCAACTGCCGGAGCCATGGCGACCAAGGATGTTTGGCCAGGTAACATGGTCTGATCCCACTCGGGCATTGAAGTCCCCGAGTAAGAAGAGCTTGTCCTTGTGGCTAACCTTAGTGAGGAGGCTGCTGAGTTCTTCATAGAAGGCTTCTTTGGCGTCCTCAGGATTGGTCATGGTGGGAGCATAGGCACCGATGATGGTTGCATATTGATCTTTTCCTATCCTGATGCGCAGTGTCTTGAGACGGTCACTAATGCCCCGAGGCAGGCTGTCAAGTTGTCTTGCTAAGTTTGTACGAATAGCAAAGCAAACTCCAGAAGTTCTCACGTCATCTTCAGGCTTCTCTATGCAATAGATGGTGTAGCCTCCTCCGACTTCCTCAAACGGAGTGTCACCCGCGACTCTGGTCTCGCTCAGGGCAGCTATGTCAATCCGGTAGCGGCCAAGCATCCTGGCAATGAGGGCTGAGCGGCGCATTGGTCGATCGCCTCTGTCGAGCAGAGTCTGTACATTCCATGCTTCGATAACTAAGGGTTTCCTCTGTTTCTTGTCTTTTCGACCTCATTGACATTGGATGGCCTGGTAGGTGCGGTTGCCTACCAGGCTAAACTGGGGCAGGCTTTTTTTTAGGGAACCTTATATATCCCCTTCCCCATATGGGGAGAGTAGTGCCATCCCTACATAGGGCTGCTCTGTCGCTGTAGGAGGACACAGGCACCGTATCTGCCCCGATGTACGGTGGACGGCCGTCACCCTACAACCGCCTACGTGCATGGCTAGAAGCTCCGCGCAACATCCTCTGCCTGATCCTCAACCTTCTCCATCACCGTAGGACTTGGGGGGGGTATGGGCTGGTGTGGGTGTCAGGTGTCTTACCAGCTAACAGATTGTTTTAGGTGTTGAGCGGTCGTGCAGTCCTCTCACCACCCTCTCGCCTTCAGAGGGTCATTGCCCAACAGGTGCAGAAACTGCCACGTGTAGGACGGCCCAAGAAGGTGCAGCTTTGTTGTTCGGAAGTGTGCATCTCCTAGCCTTTGCCTAGAAAGACATGGTCTACAAGGCAGCAGGTGGATTTTGGGTCAGAGTTACCTTCTCCTAGCCTGTTCCTAAGAGGAATGACCTGCCATGCAGCAGGTGGTTTGGAATCAGAGTTTCCCTCTCCTATCCGATGTGTTGGCTAGACTGGTTACCATCTGGCGTACCATACAAGCATGCAGAAGGACCAGGTCTGTCAGTAGGGACATTTCCTTAGCAAAAACACACTTAAAACATTTGGGTACTTTTTCCACCACTTTGTTTTATATATAGATAGTTCTCATGGTAACAGTTTGTGTTGTTTGTTACGTCAGACCTCGGCTCTGATCAGACTTATATAAAAGGTGATTAAGGACGTTGAATGATACACTAGTGTTGTAGAGAGACAGACAGTACAGAGACAGAGATAGACTGGCAGACAGACATACAGAGACATATAGTGACAGGGACAGACAGACAGACAGACAGACAGACAGACAGACAGACAGACATGTTCCACTGGACGGTCAACACAGTGATGTCGGGTCCGGCGGGTCCTGGCTACGCTGCCGTAGCCGTGGGACGCAGCAAGCTGTACGTCTTTGAAGTGTTCTGTGACGCGGAGACCCGCACGGACGACAGCGATCAGATCGACATGCACGTCTTGGACACTTTCTCTTTGCGCTGGGTGACGTTGCTCCCCACAGGGACGCCTGAAAGAGGACAAGGTGGCCACCTTGAGGATCGCTGGGTGCGCAAAGGCCACACAGCCGTGCTGATAGAAGGTAGCATCTACATCTGGGGCGGGTTCGCGACTCGGAGGGAATCGAATTCCGACCTTTATCCATTCCCAATCGAATCCATCAAATCCGTGTGCACCTTTGAGGGTTCCCGTTCAGTTACAATATTCAGGAGGTGCCGCGGCGACGTGCTTTACGCATTTGATGTCGACGCCCACAGATGGTTCAAACCCGAGAGTTCCGGGACCGTTCCAGAGGGGAGGGGCTACCACTCCGCCTGTGTCTTGGGGAAGGTCATGTTCATATGTGGAGGAGATACAGGGACCATTTCGACTGAATACCCTCATGACATGTACAAGTTGGACACCACCACAATGGTCTGGTCTTTAATTAACACCAGAACTCCACCATCTGATTCAATGTCGCACTCTGCCACCGTCATCGGGACAAAGATGTTTGTATTAGAGACCAAATGCCACTACTTTTCTGAACTCTCCTCCGGGAAGAGGAACTACGTCAGCATCAGAGTGTTTGATACCGAGACCAACTGCTGGCTGAGCCGCACGCCTTCTCTACCACTTCCTCTCTACAACAACATTTTTCATTCGGCCTTCGCCTACAATGGAGAGCTGTACGTCTTTGGTGGTAAAAAATCTTCATATACATCACATAGCGACACCTTTAAGGATCTGTGGAGATTCAACCAAGAGACCGACTCCTGGACTAAGTCCGAGCCCCAGGGGAAACGCGGGACGGCCGGGATGAGCCGCCTGGTGGGAGATCGTATCGTCCTCTTGGAAGGATCCTCCCGAGAGGACGACGATCCTCCCAAGAGGAACCCCCACAACACCCTGTGCGTCCTGGACTTGAGTCCTAGTCTGAAGACGTTATGCGAGCTGGCGGTCGTTGGGTACGATCTGGATCAGTCTGAACTACCCCACAACGTCAGGTTTGAATTGGCAGCCATGGGCGTCAGCGGAGAGAACGTTCCTTCCAACCGGATGTACCAGAGAAAGAGTCATGGCCCGTTGCCACAGGCCGAAGACTGATACATAGACGGGAAAGTGACTTTTGGCGTGACCTTTTAACTCTTTGACTGCCAGAAAAATAAAAAAGCCACTGCCAGCGACTTTCCGAAAGTTTCCACTAACCTTTGAAAAATCATAGAATATAATGAATATTATTTTTCACAACGAACCATTTCAATTGCTCAGAGCGTCTTTTTTTCGGGGGGAGGGGGGAGGGGGGAGATGGAGGGGACGTCCAGAACCCAAGCTATCGTGATCCGAAGATTTTACTGCTCCATTCACTTCTTGGTTTAACTTATTACTTACAAATCCTGTATCTCGCCTCTTGTGTACCTTTTTTTTCTTCCTACGTATTTTTGGTCAAGACAATAAAGGGAACGGGAGGTCGTGATGACATTTATGTTTGCAAATCTTTGACTATGTATATTATTTGTTCAACTCAAATCTTTGCTTTTGTCCCTGGAACAAAACATGTTTAGATGGGGGGGGGGGGGGGGGGATATGATATCATCATATCATATATTTTTGGGGGTCCATGACATGAAAAAGTTTGAGAACCACCACTGGGTTCAGAGCATGGATAGGGAAAATGTGTTAATCTCATGGGAAAGCGGAGATATTTGACTAAATGCACATTTTCTGCCACACTTTTTTTTGTTTTTGTCTCTGGAAGAGTTGGTTCAGCCCTCTTTCTCCTCCCTGACTTGTACAATAAACACCGTCTCCTCCAGCCTCAGAACACTGTCTCCTCCAGCCTCAGAACACTGTCTCCTCCAGCCTCAGAACACTGTCTCCTCCAGCCTCAGAACACTGTCTCCTCCAGCCTCAGAACACTCCATGGAGGAACACAACAATACCTTTTTCCTGATAGACATTCAACATTATCTCTATGTCAGTGGTTTTCATACCTTTTCATATCAAGGTCCATTATTTATTCAGCATTTGAGCCACTGATGAGATCTAGACTCTCAGACACAAAACTTAGAATATTTTGTTCTCGTTGGATAAGATTTTGTCCACAATTCCATCCATGTTGTGTTGATGTTGGTTCCATAGGAGAGATAACAGGCAAACGGATCAAAATAACAATTCTTTAAGTATTGCAGATGTTTAACAATAAATTAACTCTTGAGAGTTTAAAATGAAACCAAATGGACCCTTATGGGTCCATTTGGTTTCATTTTAAACCCTCAAGAGTTAAAGATCTATAAGGGTCCATTTGGTTTCATTTTACGCTCTCAAGAGTTAAAGATCTATAAGGGTCCATTTGGTTACATTTTACACTCTCAAGAGTTAAAGATCTATAAGGGTCCATTTGGTTACATTTTACACTCTCAAGAGTTAAAGATCTACAAGGGTCCATTTGGTTTCATTTTACACTCTCAAGAGTTAAAGATCTACAAGGGTCCATTTGGTTACATTTTACACTCTCAAGAGTTAAAGATCTATAAGGGTCCATTTGGTTACCAACTCTCCATCATTTAGCTGGGGACCACCTGAAACCCCCTCTAGGACCACTGGTGGTCCCCGGACCACTGGTTGAGAACCACTGCTATTTACTGTATACATATTTGCTGTAGGGCTGAAAAACTACTCGTGTGTGTGTGTGTGTGTGTGTGTGTGTGCGTGTGCGTGTGCGTGCGCGTGTGTGTGCGTGCGCGTGCGTGCGCGTCTCTTTGAAATGCCACCCTAAGTCGTGCTGAAAGGCTCGTCTATACACAAATCCACAGAGCGCTGCCCTGTAGGTGGCGCCACCATTGGCTTCGGTGTCAGACTCAGTCGGCTGCTGCTGCGGTTCCGTCCGTCTGTTGACGTTACTCTTTACCTGCTTGGTTTATTACTAGCTAACACTAACACACACTAAACAACACTAACTTGGTTGTGAAAAACAAAGTCACCAAACTGCCAGCCAGTGACAGCCAGGTAAAAGAGTAACGTGTGAGCAGCCAGTCAGTGACTGGCAGCTGACTGACACCGCGGCAGCAGCTGACCGAGTCTACAGGGCAGCGCTCCGTGGATGTGTGTACGCCCTCATTGTTCACAGTGTTTATGGTAAAACAGAGATAACGGCTTCCTGAATCAGGTTTAGCATGGCTGTCCTCAGCACCACACAGAGGGGGTGAGAGGTGGTCACATGTTGTGTGGGTTTGGTGTGACTGAGGAGTCCAGATAGACGTCAGACTAATTGGGAGGGAGACAGGCCCGGCTCTAATCAATGTGCTAGTGGGACTAAAGGGGGACCATGAACTTTACTCAGGTATCTAGTTTCTTGCCGTTCGACATTCCTAGACCGTGTTATTAAAGAAAGACGGGCGAAAGTGGCCGTTTTCAAGATGCTTTGTCCATTATCTCTGGAACAGAAGGTCCAATCTGCTCAGTTCAAAGCGTGTTGGATGCGTGACTTTGTGGACATTAAGCACACAATGACGTCTTCACAGGGTTTTTTCGGGCCTAAATGTATGGTAATTGTTCGGGCCGACCCAGTAGGGCCCATTTAGGGCTGGGCCTTAATTTTCAGGCCCGTTGAGAACTCACTGACTGACTGTGTGTGTGAGACAGACAGACAGACAGACAGACAGACAGACAGACAGACAGACAGAGGCTGTGTGTGTGTGTGTGTGTGTGTGTGTGTGTGTGTGTGTGTGTGTGTGTGTGTGTGTGTGTGTGTGTGTGTGTGTGTGTGTGTGTGTGTGTGTGTGTGTGTGTGTGTGTGTGTGTGTGTGTGTGTGTGTGTGTGTGTGTGTGTGTGTGTGTGTGTCAGACAGACAGACAGACAGACAGACAGACGCTCTGTGTGTGTGTGTAGCTTTAAAAGCAGTGATAAGGAACATGGGAAGAGGTCTACTGTAGGAGGAGATGAGTTTTAGTTTATACCAAAGATTGTTAATTTAGCAAGATACGCAATCTCCGGTTTACTTCCCGTTTCTGCGTGACGTAGGTGGACGCCTTTTTAGGAGACAGGAAGCAGCTTGGAGTCTATTGATTCCAATGGAAGAGTGAACGTGAACACAGCTTCTGAACCATTCTTTAGCTCCATGGTCAGTGAACTAAATATTGGACCCGATCGTCACAAGACACACAATATGTACAAGATTTTCATATTGAAATGGCTGTTTTTAGAGACACAAATTAGGAGAAAATCTACTTTGTTATCGACCTATCTCGCCTTTCTCTATCCCAGCAACACACTCTCGCGAGATTTGGGAAGATATCTGAAGAGTCCAGCTGCAGTCTGACGCACGAGACATAGAGGGCTCTGTCTGTCCCTTATATTATATTGTATTATTATATTAGATTTTAACTCTATGCTCTGTACGCATGAGATATGTTCTAGAAACTAATAAACTGAGATTCCATATGTGAATATAGTACGTGAAATATGGACGTATTAAACATTTAATAAAATGTGTGTTCCAATGCTCTATAATTTTCCATTATTACAGTAACTGTCTTGGTTGATGGTGTATGATTTGGGAATCATCATGCTAAACATTCATGCTAAACACACTAGTGGTAAAATGTATACCGTATAAATAAAAGGCCCTGTTACAATATTGAGCAGAAACAGGAGCACATCTAGCATGACTGAATAATACATGTGTGTTTGTGGGGGGAATGTTATGGCTGTCTTAAAAAGCATCTTTGCCAATAACAGTGCACTTTCAAACATGTAAAGCATTTATTTTCTTTAATGAAGGAAATACACAAATACACATCCACATGACGTTGTCAGCCAGGGAGGGGGAGGGGGAGGGGGAGGGGGAGGGGGAGGGTGGTGGGATGGTCGAGGGAGAAGACAACCATGCCTACTTACTTAGGAGACCATTTGTAGGATATGTGTACTACTTCGCCTCTAGTGGCTCCAATGGAGAATGTGTATTTTGCTAAATTAACAATCTTTGTATATGTTTAAAGCTGCAATACACCTCAAGCAGACTGTGATAATGTAACCTTTTAATGCATTGTCTGGTTCTGCTCTTATTGTGCATGCTATTCTTGTGTGACCCTCGACACAGGATTTGATCATTCCAAGCTCAAATTATTAGTATTTCCACCACCACCAATAATAATGATATAAGAGCAGCTCTCTGCACATACAAACAACGTTCACTGGAGCAGCGCCCCCTGTGTTGTTGTGGGTACTTGTGTCGTTGTGGAGCATTTCCCATAACAAAGTATAGATAGCCTACAGTAGGCCTGACCTCTAGTAGTCGAATAGTCGACTAATTAGTCGAGGGGTGTCTGAGTCGACTGACAATCTCTTAGTCGAATTATAAATTATTATTATTTTTTAAATATTATTTTTGTATTATTCGATTGGCCTATTTGTTAAATTAATTAACGAATAGTTTGCTAAAAATAGGATATACATCATGATTTATTGGGAGAAACCAATAGTATATGTTAAATCAGACACTAAGCACCCCTACAGCCCAAATGGAATGTTCCTCTATTGCATTTATATTTTTTGCATGATTTGACTGAGAGATTGTCAGTGGAATCAGACTGATTCCACTGACAATCTCAGTCAAATCATGCAACAAAAAAACAAAAAAAAACAAAATATATATATATATATATATATATTTTTTGTGTTGCATTAGTCGACTGCCAGTCAACTATTGGCAATTAGTCGCCAATCAGATTGGACTATACAAACCCTTAGTCTCTGCATTCTGACAGAGACATGTCAAAACACATACTGTATATATCCCTTCTTTTAAAAAAAACATCTCTCTCTCTCTCTCTCTCTCTCTCTCTCTCTCTCTCTCTCTCTCTCTCTCTCTCTCTCTCTCTCTCCGCTCACAGACCTGTCCAGGAACCGTCTGTCAGAAATCCCCCCTGAGGTGTGTCTGTTCTCTCCCCTGGAGACCCTCAACCTTTACCACAACTGCATCAAGGTCATCCCAGAGGCCATCATCAACCTGCAGATGTTGACCTATCTCAACGTCAGGTAGGTCCACTCTGACACACACACACACACACACACACACACACACACACACACACACACACACACACACACACACACACACACACACACACACACACACACACACACACACACACACACACACACACACACACACACACACACACACACACAGTGGTGTAAAGTAACAAAGTACATGTACTCAAGTACTGTGCTTAAAGTGCAATATTGAGGTATTTTGTTTTACTTTACTGGAGTATTTCCAATTTTCAGTACTTTTACTTCTACTCCACTACATCTCAGAGGCAAATATTGTACTTTTACTCCACTACAATTATTTGAAAACTTCAGTTACTTTGTAGATTTAGATTCTTATCACAAAATGTACAGTAACCACTTCAGCCCTAGATACAATTCTGCCATTTGAAAATAGCCGATCTACAAGCTCAGAAAATATAAAAACAACAAAATATCCATGAATTCAAGTCTCCATGGGGTGACTAATCCATAGAAAAAACGTTTCCTTCACTCACTTTTTTGGACGAACTATCCCTTTAAGCCTAAAAACACTTCCATACGCCAGAATGGAAAGTAGTTCAGCTCTCACATGTGAACGCAACATAGTTTCCATATAGTATGACCCCAGGCTACAACACTGATGATACGTCCCAGGTGCATCCATGTGATGTTTTTCTTTATTAGTTATTATATTTATAGTGGCTCATAGGAATAGACTATGTGACAGCCAGGAATAGTTTGGTGACCACTGGAGAGACGGTTGACAGCCGGAATGTAGACGGCATCCGGGAGAAGTATGGGTTAGCGCCCCCAGCCTGTGTCTTCCGTGAGGAAGAAGCCCAACAAATCCACGGTGAGGCCTTTAGGAGGGTCGTTCAAGCAAGTCGCAAGTGGAGCCTGCAGTACCACCACGGCCCAAGAAACCATCACGCCAGAATGAAATGTTTGGATCGGTGGAGCGGTGCACCGGATCTGGCACAGCGCTCAGGTCCTGGACCTGGTGAGACGAAGGAGGAGCCCGGCCAGGAGACAACCCACAGAGCCTATAGTCCCTCCACGTGCCAGAGCCTCCCCGAGTCCCGGCAGAGTAGTTCCGGAGAAGCGGACTGAATGTCCCTGTCTTTCCCTCAGAGGACTGACCGTGGGGTAGCTACTGGGACGTAAGTCGGGGCTTGATCAACCCTGGCTGGGTCACCTGGGTGTATGTTGTTGCGAGACCCCACACACCCGATGACCCCAGGCTACAACACTGATGATACGTCCCAGGTGCATCCATGTGATGTTTTTCTTTATAAATGTCTTCGTTCACACTTAGAGGAGCAACCATGATCCGGTACCGCCCACATTTAGAACACATGACATTCAGTGGCCTGTGGACTGTGACCCTGTTTCATTCTGTTGTGACTTCCTCTTTCAAACAAAGATCACATGACCAGAGGAGAAGACTGACTGAGGTCCATTTCCTCTTTTTCTCCTTTGAGCTGAACTGTAGAGGGCCACTGTATTTCCACACTCACTCCAGAGGGACACATTGCATATACTGTCGGGCCATTCTATATCACACAAAAGTAGCAAAAATAGCCGATCTACAAGCTCAAAACGCGTCGCAGTGCGACGCATTTTGAGCTTGTAGATCTGCTATTTTTGCTATTTTTGAATTGGAATCCTGAAAATGTTTATTTAATTTCAAATGCATTTAGTTATACTTATGTTAACTTACTTATGTTAACTTAAATACAAATACATTGGACATAAAAAAAGGAGGAAAACATTTTTATACTAGCCAGTAAGCTACTAATATAGACTGAAGTAATTAAAGCGGGTCATGTTTGTATTCATTCATGTCAGTATTCTGATATTAACCTGCGGGCCCCCCCCCCGAAAAAATAAAATAAAAAACTCTCCCCTGTGCCAATTAATGTTGGAATTTCACTCTATAATGTTTTCTGTGTGTTTCGTTTCCCTCGCAGTCGGAACCAGCTGTCAGTGCTTCCCAAACACCTGTTCACCCTGCCTCTCAAAGTGCTGGTGGTCAGCAACAACAAGCTGGTCTCCATTCCCGAGGAGATCGGCAAGGCACGAGAGCTGATGGAACTGGTGAGTTCTGTCTGCATGCATGTGTCTCTGTGTGCGTGTCCTTTGCGTGTACGGCCTTCGTTTATTTTATGTTTTAAAAAAAAAATTCACCCGGTGCCAATTTTCTAAGTGATCCTGGGCACTACACTCCCCCCACCAGCCTAGGGAGCCCAGGGCCGAGCTCATGCCTCCTTCAATGCGTGAGAGCCAACTGACCTTCTTATCACCTGACAGAGGGGAGTTTCCTTGGTAGGACGTAGCTTCTTATCACCTGACAGGGGGGAGTTTCCTTGGTAGGACGTAGCTTCTTATCACCTGACAGGGGGGAGTTTCCTTGGTAGGACGTAGCTTCTTATCACCTGACAGGGAGGAGTTTCCCCGGTAGGACGTAGCTTCTTATCACCTGACAGGGAGGAGTTTCCCCGGTAGGACGTAGCTTCTTATCACCTGACAGGGAGGAGTTTCCCTGGTAGGACGTAGCTTCTTATCACCTGACAGGGAGGAGTTTCCCTGGTAGGACGTAGCTTCTTGTCACCTGACAGGGGGGAGTCTCCCCGGTAGGACGTAGCTTCTTATCACCTGACAGGGGGGAGTCTCCCCGGTAGGACGTAGCTTCTTATCACCTGACAGGGGGGAGTCTCCCCGGTAGGACGTAGCGCGTGAAGGAACACGTTATTACCAACCGGTTCCTTTCCCCTCCATCAGGTGCCCCGGCTGACCAGGGGGAGGCGGTATAGAGACCAGGATTACTACATGTTTTTTGTGAGTGTATTAACTACCCTAGGAGACACAGGGAGAACATGCAAACTCCACATAGAGTAGGCCCTTTCGCCAACCCCACCTAGGGTATGGGCGCGCGGCCTTTGTGAGCCCAGCGCGTACGTGTCTGCATGCGTGTCTGTGTGCTCCTGCAGAGTTTTATGTACACGGTCTGTTGTCTACCTCATACAGCAGGTGGCTACAGTGACTTTGACCAGTTTCACTTTCCAAACCTTTGCATCATGCATGTCACACAAACAGAAGGCGATTTGTTTTGTCGATCGGAGCTTTGATAAATGTGAAGGCTGAGACCGAGCGTCATTTAAATAACATGCCCTTAAATATTCTCGAAACGCCCCGATTTTACGACGTGAAGAACCAGAATACGACCAAACGAAGCACGAAGTTTTCCCCTGCTCGCCTCGCTCCCTTTCATGTCTGTGTCTGACACACGCACGCACGCACGCACGCACGCACGCACGCACGCACGCACGCACGCACTCACGCACACACACACACACACACACACACACACACACACACACACAGTCTTTCATGTATTCCGTGATGACACAATCTTTGTCAAGTAGCCGACATGAATGACACCAATCTCATCGTCAGAAATCATACCACACGTTTGTATATTAATTTAACCCATTAAAAGCAGTGCACGTTCTAGTTACACTAAAATAAAACAATCATGTATTCCCTCTTGAGTCACGGGCTGCCGTGACGCCACGTTAAATCAGAGATAGCAGGCAAGGCAGTGAATTATCTGAACGTTAATGGAGTGATCATTGATGAATGAATTATAAACATTAATGGATGAAGGCTGGTGTGTGTTTTGGAGTGTTAAATGTCCGATCTCCCGTGGTGGCCCAAATGAATCCACAGCATGAAGAATAACCTGCGCTGGTCAAAGGTTTGGAGGGTCGGGTTTATACCCTCAACCCAGCCCAGGTTGTATAACTCCATATAGGACACACTACTGTAAGTTTGGAGACCTCGCTGTCCATAAAAAGATTACAGTGGCGCGGCCGTGCCAGTCCCGACTCCCGAAAATGCTCTCGCATAAGCGCTCGTATATTTTGAAAACAGCAGATCTACAAGCTCACAACGCGTCGCGATGCGACCCGTTGTGAGCTTGTAGATCTGCTGTTTTCAAATAGCCAATGCAGCCAGATCTGCAAGCTTAACCGAATGACTCTTAAAGCAGTTTCTTTAAATGAGTTTATAAAATGTTATCTTTTCACAGGGTTTATGTATTAGTGAGTTAGATTACATTTTGGAGTGGATACATGTATCCAGATGCCTGTCAGACGGTCAGACAATGCTGCTCCGCACGTCTACAATGGAACAAACGGGTGCAGCCAACGTCTACAACTGCTCTCGACCCAATCTGGGAACCCATAGCCAGTGAGAATGAAAAACAGCGCCCTCTGCTGTTTGTACTATCTCTCACTGGCTCTGGGACAATGATGACGCAGCACCTGTGCGCAAGGAAACCAGGGTTTTGGTCTGCCTTCACGCTCCACTTCCGGTGGTGCGACTATGTTTTCATTCCCACTAACAATATTTCTACACGGAACACTAACACCACTTCTCCCAGAGAACATGGATGGTTTTGGTTATAAGCCCACTTGTTTCTATGATGAAAGAGCAAGTTAAAATGTGAATATCTTTCCGTGGTTTTGTCTGCTCCGCGGACGCTATTGTTAAATTAGTTTTGGCTTGTTTCGAGTAGGGAAGGATCAGCGGACACGTAAATCCCGCCCACTACATTTGATTGGGTAAAGCGCGGCCTGCTTCCTGATCTGAAGGCAGGGCAGAATCTGTTCTTGAGAGATTACTCT
>NC_137609.1:55111235-55158735 GCF_963280865.1 Gymnoscopelus braueri
ACCCCCTGATTAGAGATGAGCGGATGTTTTTTTTTTGTCACTCAAATCCGCGTTGACAAGTTCATTATCCACCCGCGGTAATTATATGATCCTATTTATAGATCTGAGCCAACCGCACCAAATCATTGTTATTTTCCTGACGTTAGTTTTCTTATAAAACAATGTTACTCAGCACTGTCGCCATGCAGTGACCGTATACAATCCACAACCACGGTAACAACAAGCGCACGTCTTCATTAAGTTACTTTCGCTTTCACCTTGCCATGTCGGCTTTTTATAAGCGACTTTTGGGCTTGTTTGGCACTTGTTTTGGGCTTGTTTTCATAGACCTGGCTGCTTATTTCTCTCGCAACCTGGCAACACTGGCTGCCTGCAAAGCAATGTGTAGTGAGCGGCTAATTTGTGCCCGGTGTAAAATGACGTAATATTAAAATACTACAAACGCACACACGGTGAAATTTCGTGCTTTTTAAAAGCTATTTAGCCTCGATCTCCAGGCTTTTATTGTTTAGTTTTGCTAAAAAATAAAAGCCTGGCCCAGCGCGTCGGTGTACTCGGTATGAGGAAGTGTTTCACTTCCCAACCAACCAGAGTGCAGTGGGCGTCGCTCGTAATGTTGTGTTAACGGGGCGGGGGTTGACGGACAGATCGGTGAACCAATGGGATCAGGCGCAATCTCTCGCCGGCTCTATACACCCGCCCCTCTATACACGAAATCAGGAGCGTTGGGGCAGTCTAAAAGCTATTATAGGCCTATAGATTGATATAATTAATTATATTTGATTGACCCAAATCCACCCAAACTGCAGCAACCGCGGCTAAAACCGCGATCCACGCATCTCTACCCCTGATCCAGTTATTTTCACCTGTTTCACCATTCTGATATATTTAATAATGTAATAATAATCTATTGACCATATTAATGAAAGTGTTCTCTCTCTCTGCAGAGCTGTGTGAGCTGCCTCTCATCAGGCTGGACTTCTCCTGCAACAAGATCACAGAGATCCCCGCCACCTACAGGAAGCTCAAGGAACTGCAACACATTATCCTGGATAACAACCCCATGCAGAGTCCCCCCGCACAGGTGCGCACGCGCGCTTGATTGATTAATTGATTGATTGATTGATGTACTTTATGTAGTAAGACATGAGAACAGTACATAACAGTACATGGAAGTACAAATTCACAATACGAGGTCTACTAAACTGGAAAACTCATTAAGCACTGAGATTGTTTAAGATGAGATCCCCATGCACACAAATCATGATGCGTGTGTGTGTGTGTGTGTGTGTGTGTGTGTGTGTGTGTGTGTGTGTGTGTGTGTGTGTGTGTGTGTGTGTGTGTGTGTGTGTGTGTGTGTGTGTGTGTGTGTGTGTGTGTGTGTGTGGGGTGTGTGGTGTGTGTGTGTGTGTGTGGGGTTAATTAGTTAGAAACAGAGAAAGACAACAAATGCACAAAAAGAGCAGATTGTCAGATACAGTAGGACACTTGATGCGTAACAGTGCCCTCTGTTGGTGAGTTTTAGCGCTGCCAGTTGCATCCTGTTCTAATATACCTGGTACACTTGCACCCTCTAGTGGATTCATCCTGTCAGTGGTGCTCATGAATCGTTACATACAAAATGAGGTTATTACTATTAGATAATAATTTGTCCTCCTATCAGAATCACTTTCATGTATGTTACAAAACATTTTAGAGAAGAAGTTTCAATTACGCAATTTAAATTAATGTAACAAGACAAACATTTACTTCTGCAATATTCTACCAGATGAAAATACATATCTGACTTTTGATGAGTTTTGACAGCTGCCCATGACAGCTGTATTTACTTAGAAAGGTTATCTGGAGACGAACTCAACATCAATGCTGAAAACTGGACAATACCAGTCAATTTGGATTCCATACTGTGGTGTAAAGTAACTAAGTACATTTACTCAAGTACTGTACAATTTTGAGGTATTTTTTACTTTACTGGAGTATTTCTAATTTTCAGTACTTTTACTTCTACTCCACTACATCTCAGAGGCAAATATTGTACTTTTACTCCACTACAATTATTTGAGAACTTTAGTTACTTTGTAGATTTGTTGTATTATTACAAAACATACATTAACCACTTCAGCCCTATACATTTCTGCCTTTTGAAAATAGCAGATCTACAAGCTCACAATGCGACACATTGTGAGCTTGTAGATCTGCTATTTTCAAAATATGTGTATACATTTGAAAACTTGAAATGGGACATGCTGCATAATGAGTACTTTTACATTTGGTACTTTATATTCATTTTGATGCCAATACTTTTGTACTTTTAGTCAACTACATTTTGAATTCCAGACTTTTACTTGTAACAGAGTATTTCTATATTGCAGTATTGATACTTTTACTTAAAGGGATATTTCACTTTCAAAAAAACTTTTGGTAATTTTATCATCTACTCAGGCCTTTGTGAACCCCCCAGACAGTTTTTAAGTTGCTTGATTAATTATTTAGATATTTGATATTCATTTTATCAGACACGCCCCCTTCCTATACAAACCCATTGTAACTTCAAACTCCATTTTAACCATGTTGGATTCATCAAAAAACACCCGTCCTTGGTTCTGCTGACTCACCCTGCCCAATGTGTGAGGGGGCCGTGTTTTTCCGATTACTTTTTTCATTTATTTTATTAATTTTTTTAATTGTATTTAGTTTTTTTCATTTTCCAAAAAAAATATTAAAAATAAATGAAAAAAGTAATTGTAAAAAACACGGCCCCTCACGCATTAGGAGGGCAGGGTGAGTCACCAGAACCAAGGACGGGTGTTTTTGATGAATCTAACATGGTTAAAATGGAGTTTGAAGTTACAATGGGTTTGTATAGGAAGGGGGCGTGTCTGATAAAATGAATATCAAATATCTAAATAATGAATCAAGCAACTTAAAAACTGTCTGGGGGGTTCACAAAGGCCTGAGTAGATGATAAAATGACCAAAGGTTTTTTTGAAAGTGAAATATCCCTTTAAGTAAAATAATTGAGTACTTTTTCCGCCACTGATTCCATATACAGTATTGTATGCCAGCATGTCTTCTATAAAAACAACGAAAAAAGTCCATCTACAAGATGGACTATTTTTGCCATGGGGTTCATGTGGTTAATGAGGTTATGTACTGTTATGTGTGTTTCAGATCTGTCTGAAGGGCAAAGTTCACATCTTCAAGTACCTGAACATCCAGGCGTGTCGAATGGAGAAGAAACCTGACTCTCTGGACCTGCCTTCATCTCTGGGAAAACGCTGCTGTCTGCCTCAACCCCTCACTGACAGGTTAGCATGATTATAATAGAGACAATAGCCTAAATTAATAATCATATAGCCCTCAAAGCTGAAAAAAGGATGTTTTTAAAATATATATCGTATTGAAAATCGAATCGAATTGTGACCTTAAAATCGAGAATCGAATCGTGGATTAGGCGTATCGTGACACCCCTACTGACATGTAACATGATTATAATAACCTTTATGATAAACTACAACCACTCACTGACATGTAACATGATTATAATAACCTTTATAATAATATGAACTTGAACATGGGTTAGTTTCTATGTGCCTCCGTACCTTGTTTCTGTTTTTTTTCTTTTTTTGTCTTTGTTTATCTCCAGTTTTGTCGTGTTTGTTTTTTTTGTTTTAGTTTATTTTTTTCCCTGTTAATGATGTCTACTTTGTGTTAATTTGGTGCCTTATTTGTTTTGTTTTGTTTTTTCTGTTTTGCCCTGCTTTGTCCCAATGTTGTAATTTGTGTTGTCTTGGTAGTCACATGACTACTCACTGTGGTGCCCATATGAAACAAATAAAGTATAAAAAAAATAACCTTTATAATAAACTACAACCACTCACTGACAGACAGATGCTGTAGCAGTAAAGACCATGGTACTGATTCAGTTCTATTGTTTACTAGTTATATTGTATTAACATGCTGTGTTAACATAATGTGTTGTATTGTTGTGTACTGGTGATATGATATCATATTAACGTACTCTATGTTACATGTGTTCCTTCCAGTATGGAGGACTTCTACCCCAGTAAGAACCACGGTGCTGACTCTGGCATCGGGAGCGACAACGGCGACAAGAGACTGTCCACCACAGAGGTCAGAGTTCAAACACTATAGCTGTGTCGACGGTCGCCATGACAACCATAACACACTGCAGCTGGTTCCATGTAGGGTTTGGACATGTTTAGAGATAAATGATTCATGTCAGGCAGCTGTAGAGAGACGGCTTTGACTGGAAGTCAGTTTGTTTCATAATCAAGGAGCCGGTCATTGTTGAGAAATGAACCCCGAAATGGTGATTTATTTTGCCCTGAAGGGCTGATAAAGTATATCAGGTGGTTAAGAACCTTGTTACTTAATCCAGCACCTGAAATACAATCTGGGAACCCATCGCCAAATAAAAAGGAAAAACAGCGCCCTCTGCTGTTTTTTACTTATTCACTTGGCTCTGGGCGGAGCTGAACGGACGACCCGTGTTCAGGGAAACCGGGGTTTTGGTCTGCCTTCAGCCTTTCACTTCCGGTGGTGTGTTAAATGAGTTTCGGTTTGTTTCCAGTGGGGAACGAACGGCACACACGTAAATCCCGCCCACTACATTTGATTGGGTAAAGCGCGGCCTGCTTCCTGATATGATGGCACGCCCACTTGTGGCCAATGTGCACGGCTTTTCAGCACAGCTACCGACAGATTCAAACGCAGAGCAGAATCTGTTCTTGAGAGATTACCTGAATTATGACAGAAGATGTTTGTTAGCATTTTTTTCTGCTCATAAATAAATATCTCCTCTCCTCTCCTCTCCTCTCCTCTCCTCTCCTCTCCTCTCCTCTCCTCTCCTCTCCTCTCCTCTCCTCTCCTCTCCTCTCCTCTCCTCCTCTCCTCCTCTCCCCTCCCCTCCCCTCCTCTCCTCTCCTCTCCTCTCCCCTCCCCTCCTCTCCTCTCCTCCCCTCTCCTCTCCTCTCCTCTCCTCTCCTCTCCTCTCCTCTCCTCTCCTCCTCCCCTCCCCTCTCCTCTCCTCTCCTCTCCTCTCCTCTCCTCTCCTCCTCTCCTCCCCTCCCCTCTCCTCTCCTCCTCCCCTCCCCTCCCCTCTCTTCTCTTCTCTTCTCTTCTCTTCTCTTCTCTTCTCTTCTCTTCTCTTCTCCTCTCCTCTCCTCTCCTCTCCTCTCCTCTCCTCTCCTCTCCTCTCCCCTCCTCTCCTCTCCTCTCCTCTCCTCTCCTCTCCTCTCCTCTCTCAGCCATCAGATGATGACACCATCAGTCTCCACTCTCAGGTTTCAGAGACGGCCCGGGCCGACGCCCTCTCACTGCTCTCCAAGATGGACCCCTGTAAAGGTTACCTTATTACTTATGTCCTGAGTCACTATGGTGTACTGTTGAAGTAATTTAGCCTTATTGCTAATGTCCTAAGTCATTCTCTTTGTTATGGAGTACATATTAAGTAATTTAGCCGTATTACTTATGACCTGAGTCATTATCTTTGTTATGGAGTACACAGTAAGTCATTTAGCCTTATTACTTATGACCTGAGTCATTATCTTTGTTATGGAGTACTTGTTGAAGTAATTTAGCCTTATTACTTATGTCCTGAGTCATTATCTTTGTTATGGAGTACATATAAGTAATGTAGCCTTATTATGACCTGAGTCATTATCTTTGTTATGGTGTACTGTTGAATTGATGTAGCCTTATTATTTATGACTCAAGTCATTATATTTGTTGCTGTTGAAGTAATTTAGCCTTATTACTTATGTCCTGAGTCATTATCTCTGTTATGGAGTACATATAAGTAATGTAGCCTTATTACTTATGACCTGAGTCATTATCTTTGTTATGGTGTACTGTTGAATTGATGTAGCCTTATTATTTATGACTCAAGTCATTATCTTTGTTGCTGTTGAAGTAATTTAGCCTCATTACTTATGTCCTGAGTCATTCTGTGTGTTATGGTGTACTGTTGTAGTCATTTAGCCTTATTACTTATGACCTGAGTCATTATATGTGTTATGCAGTGCTGTTGAAGTCAAGTAGCCTTATGACCTGAGTCATTAGGTCATGTGTCATACGTTAGTGTTAAACTGTTGAAGTCATTTAGCCTCATCCCTTATGACCTGAGTCACTAGGTCATAAGTCATATGTTTCAGTTTTAAACAGTTGAAGTCATTTAGCCCCAAAACCGTTCTCAACTGAACAGCAGTAGAAACAGCGTAACACCACAGATACATGAGTCATGACATTTATAGGACATATTTATATGACACAGTGATAAAATGCATGATGTATTTCTCTATTTGACCTCATAATGACCTCATAATGACCTCATAATCCAACCCATTGAGATGTGTTTAAAGATGCTGAACAAAGATGAAAGAATGCAAGACGTCAACAAAAAATAACTGTTGGTTTAGTTTTTATTTTGTTCTCAGTTAACAGAATGTTTGTTTTAGTTTTTGTCTCATTCCTAAGACAATAATGTGATGAGCGGCAGCGGTTCCGGTAGGAGACACAAAGAGTCTCCTTTGTGTCTCCTACCGGAACCGATGCCTACCGGTCCGCTGGTCACCAAATTATTGGCTTAGGAACAAATCGAAAAAAAAAAAAACATGAATTCAAGTCTCCATGGGGTGACTAATCCATAGAAACTTTTTTTTTTTTTTGGGGTGAACTATCCCTTTAACTAGACAAAAACGAATTAACAGTGAAAGCGACATCGTGCGTCCTTCAGATCAGGATCTCTATTATGACTTTAACCATGTGACGTTTCCTTTCCTTGTTTGCTTTCCTTTGCAGACCAGGACCTGTATGACTTCATAGACCCTAACCCAGAGGAGGACTGTGTCTTGTTATCAGAGGACGGTTCTCAGGTGTCCTGCATCAAGGTACGTCACCTGTCTGGTGTTCCAACCCGATCGCCAGAGGAAACGTTCTCTTGAACATTTTTCAAATTCCGTGCATAGACAACTGGAAAGCCCGAAAATCCGTGCATAGCCGCCTCGCATCTCTCCCATTGTGACTAAACCATTTCGGAGGCGCGCAGTCTCAAGGGAACTGACAATTGTCACGTAAGGGGCCACCGAGCGAGCTAAAGCGAGCGAGTTGCCGTCCCGAACGTTGCGACATTCCCTTGTGCCTACTCAGCGCCGTTTTAGTTATGTACCGATAGGCACAGAATCGTACATTTTATTGTGGGGACTGCACTGCTTCCGGGTTTTTCCGGGTTGCGACTGGTTACGCCCACCGTGGGATCAGTGTGGTCTATAGCCAACACCAACTCAGGACTCCTGAATCACTGCCCTCCACACTCTCCTGTCCGGCGTCAGGGTCTTGAGCTCTGTTGTGTTGTTAGCTCCGTTGTTGCGCCACAGTCAGGGTTGCCAGATCTGCTTATTATCATTTCCCTGCAAGATTTTATTTGAAAATAGCCGATCTACAAGCTCAAGCTTGTAGATCTGCTATTTTCAAATAGCTGATGTACATGTTAAAGTACTCATGTTGGCCCATAGTCGCTTCTTTTGGGCTGGTTTTCCTAGACCTGGTTGCTTGTTTCTCTCACAGAATCTGGCAACACTGGCCACAGTGTGTCTACGTAGGTGGCAGAGTCCTGCAACAGGCCGGGTACCTTGACGGGTGAAAACGGGTGAAAAATATACTTTTATAAGTTCACAGGGACGGGCGGTACTGAACTAAACGCGGGTGGCTAACATTGCATTGGGAAAATCAGAGAGCACTTGTCTACGCCCAAACAACATCACTTGTGTAACTTAACGCAGCACGGCGGCATAGAGCAGGCTGGTTAGTTGTCTTAGCTCACAAAAACACATTGAAACCATCTGACAATGTAAACAACGACACATGCGTACTGCGTGTATGCGCATTCTCGCGCGCGGCTACATGTGGAAAGCTCGCTCCTCCGTTCTTCACTTGACGTGCAGATTTCTGAACGAACCCGACCGCTGGATTTACCGCTATTGTTGAAGGCTGGTTGCTTGCTGGTTTGTGTTTTGATATAATCACTGGGTGACGGGTCGGTCTACGGATCTGATTATTGACGGGCGGGGCGGTTGCGGGTAGTCAACATTGGACCCGTGCATGACTCTGGTAGGTGGTGCTCCTCTTTCTCCCACAGTGTCAGTCTGTGCCCAGCCAGCCTCATCCTTCTCTCTCTGACTTTGTCTGTGACCCGTGGCATGTCCACATAGAGCTCCATGTTTCTGATGTGGTTTGTCCATGTGACACCTAGTGCCATTCCTAGCATTCTTGTGTAGACTCCATCCAGGGCCCTTTCCTGTTGTCCTGTGAGGGTCCATGTCTCAGCCCCATACAGCAGTACTGACTCCACTGTGAGGGTCCATGTCTCAGCCCCATACAGCAGTACTGACTCCACTGTGAGGGTCCATGTCTCAGCCCCATACAGCAGTACTGACTCCACTGTGAGGGTCCATGTCTCAGCCCCATACAGCAGTACTGACTCCACTGTGAGGGTCCATGTCTCAGCCCCATACAGCAGTACTGACTCCACTGTGAGGGTCCATGTCTCAGCCCCATACAGCAGTACTGACTCCACTGTGAGGGTCCATGTCTCAGCTCCATACAGCAGTACTGACTCCACTGTAGCTTCGTACTCTTGAGGTCTTCTCCCATGTCTGATTTCCACACTCTCGTCATATCATGTGGGGCATGAGAGGGTACAAATGGAACCAAATGGACCGGTAAGCTCTATGACTGCGACAAGTAACCACCGTCCTTTACAAGCCGTTTTCTTTTTTTTGGTTCTGTGTTTTTCAGGAACTGGAGAAGGTTCTGAACATGTCCCACCAAAACAAAGACAAGGACATCTGGAAAGAGGAGTCAGGGTGAGTAATACTGTACAAAGATGGTTCTCATGTCCTACATAAATCTGTTGTTGGACTGAGACACAGATTACTGAGGTATAGGAAGTGATGACAGACCACAATGGAGACAAGCCCCGAGGGCTTTTTGTATTATCCTTTTAACAATCAATGTCAAATCGTACCACTATGCTATTTGCAACTGCTAATAAAGTATTCACTCAAACACAGTAGAACACTACCCATACTGGAGTCGTTTGGCCAATATTAGAAATACATTCTGGAAAACAACAAGTGAAATTGGAAGTCTAAACATGTCTTGTTTAACACATTGATTGCCTAGAACGAGTTAACTCGTTTTTACTCGTTTTTAAAATCCATCACTTGATTGCCTAGATCGAGTTAACTCGTTTTTAAGAAAACAATTTTTTTTCCAAAAAAAAAAAAAAAAATCTTTTAATCTTTTTATTTTTTTTATTTTTTTATTTGACCCAAAGACCAAGGAGATATGATTAGTCGAAGATCTAGACTCCTATCCACTTCCTTGTTAACTTAAAACTTTAAAATTTTGTATCTCAGCTCCTGAGTACTTTTTTTTTTCAATGAAAAATCTCTGGCAATAAACTGCAAAAAATCTGAAATAACTCAGGCAATCAATGTGTTAATATAGGATCGGATGGGCTTTGGTAACGACACTCTCCACTCTGTCCTGCATTCATCTATTATTATTAGTATTACTATTTTCACTATGATAAATGAATGACATTAAGCAATCTGCGGAATATCTTTCTATTACAATGTGTTCATATAGGTGTCTACTAACACCTCTCAATTAGTTCCAACCCAACTCCTTGGAGAAAATTATTGGTAGCCAATCAAAGTTGCCGTATCCGGAGGGCTTGGGCCGACAAACTGGAAAAATACAAATTTGCCAATATCATTTGGATGTGCTGAATTGATCCCAACTTTTCTCTCCACTGCATGGCCATGAAATTGGCCACACCTACTTTTATGGTGTGCTAAAAACGTAATATTATGTCATGTTAATATGTTTTATACATCTCAACGGATCTAACTATGAGCTGGCATTCTCTCAGCCCAAAGCAAAATGCCATTACACACATGATAGATACTAAAAGTTCCCTCACGTGTTTAATGACATTAATTAATCATAGTAATAATAGTCATAATAATAGATGAATGCTCTCCCATTAAAATTTTTGTTTTTATGGGAGAGCATTCATAACACAAGTTTTCAGAAAATTCTTAGGAGTTTTCTGATCAAGTGTGGTTATCAGAAAATAGCAGATGTACAAGCTCACCGCAAACTTGTACATCTGATATTTTTGAACATTTATTAAAAATCTTCTCTTCTGGGGGTCCCTGGCACAAAACATTTTCAGATGGCCAAAATACATATCATTTTGGGGGTCCTTGTCACAAAAAAAGTTTGAGAACCACTGATTTAGAAGGCCTTTATAGAATGGTGCCAGGGACCCCCAGGGACCCCCAGAAGAGAACATTTAAAATAAATCACTTTCAAGATGTTTAAAAAATGTACAAAAATAGCAGATGTACAAGCGATGTGCAGGTGATGTAGAGGGGTTGTAGATCTGCCATTTTTGAATAGCCAACGCTAAAATCTAAAATGACATCCCGGTCTTAATGGGTTAACCCATTAAGGTTAACCCATTAAGACCGGGAAAGCATCTGTGTTTTAAAGCCAACATGTTTAACTCCGATCTGTGCTTCGAGGGGTCCCTGGAACATCACATTTTGAGATGGGGGTCCACGGCCAAATACACATCATTTTGGGGGTCCTTGACATGGAAAAGTTGGAGCACCACTGATACAGCAACATTCTGTTAGGATTTAGAAAACATTTTTAGATCTGTATTTGGCCGCGGGTTAGGGTTCTTTTTTTAAATAGCAGATATTCATTCTCATAGCACGGCACTCTGTGCCGTGCTATGAGCTTGTAGATTTGGCTTGCATTTAGCCAAAGTATAAAATATGGATAAAGTGGTTACACAGATGCGTTCCCGATTTTAATGGGATGAGTGACTCAGCAGTGACTCAGCAGTGACTCAGCACCTCTCCAAACCCTTCCAGACAGAGAGCAGTTATAGTTCTACAGAAACATTCTAACGGGCCTCTCTCTCTCTCTCTCTCTCTCTCTCTCCCTCTCTCTCTCCCCCCCCCCCCCCCCCCTTCCAGCTCTGACAAGGAGCAGCCGGGTGAGGAAGAGGACGATGAGCTGAAGGAGGTTCTGGACCTGAGGAAGATCGCCGTGCAGCTCCTTCAGCAGGAGCAGCAGAACAGGTACAGATTGTCCCGTTCATTCCCCTCCTCTTTTTTCTGTTTGGTCTCAAAGGTTCTAGCCTCACACGACGTGCAGCTTAGAGGGTAGAGAGGCCGTGTGGTAATAGAATACCAGATAATAGAAGACCTTTAAGTGATCAGAATGGGCGAACTATGCACAACAACGAACGCAGTCAACAAACACAACAAACACACGTTTACTGACTCAGATGCCCTACACATAAATCTATACATAAGGTTACGTAGCACAGCAGAGCAGGTGGGAACCCCGACACTAACAAACATCTGGCTTGCACTGGAGCTTCCAGGAGCTCTCAGCAGCAGCCTCACGCGGTCATTATAAGCCACTGTGAGTCGTCTGATGCTGCCTTGTTTGTAGTGACACCTACAGGTGGGCAGTATACAGAGGCGTGCAGAGAGATTTAAAGAGCTGGTGCCATGTTTTTGCCCTTTTTCTGTTTTTCATGTGTCTATGAGGTTGATAGAACTTCATTAAGCCCCCCCGGTGGTGGTTTTTATGGTGTTTTATGTCTTCTCTGACTATTTGGAGTTTCTTCCTGGAGGCTGAAACCTTGAGGGTCAAACGTGCCGATAGAGAAACAGCGCTTTAGTGACACAGTAAAAATATACCCTCCCCCTCATTATCATAACACAACAGGTGTGGGCATGAGGAGGAGGAGGGACTAGGACAGGTGGGTGGTGCTAAGGTGGGGGGGGCCGGGGGCCACATGCAGCCCCCACCTTCACTTAATGCGGCCCACACGTTAATATGGGAATACTGATATATTATTGATTTCAGCTGTTTACAATTCCAAACATGCAAACATGACCCGCATTAATGACTTCAGTCTGTATTAGTAGCTTCATGACTAGTATTCAAATTCTATTGTCTTTTTTTATGTCCAATGTATTCGTATTTAAGTTCATAAAGTACGAAATGCATTTAAATTAAATTAAAATGTTACTTTTCGAATTCCAATTGAAAAATAGCAACAAAAATGAAAATCTGGATTCCAATTCCAAAAGTTTATAGCAGATCTACAAGTTCAAAACGCGTCGCACGACGCGTTTTGAACTTGTAGATCTGCTATTTTTGCTACTTTTTGAATGGTGAAAATACGGATATGACCCACAGTATATGCAATGTGACCCTCTGGAGTGAGTGTGGAAATATAGTGGCCCTCTAGTCTACATCATCACAGTTTTATCACCTCTGATATACAGTATGTCCTTGTCATCAGGGACGTCATTAGAGATGATAATTATGGCCCAAATATGTCATCTCACAGCAGACACTAGAGGGCAGTGTGCCGGAGAGATGGAAGTCAGGAAAGGTTAACAGTCTGTCTTCCCTGCTTCGGACAATCATTATCTTACTCTTTTTTTAAGAAATAGCAAAAAATATCTAGGATCACTTAGATAATTGTCACCGGGTGAAAAAGGGTTACAAATACGTGGAATATTTTTTTTTATAGCTTGTAGATCTGATATTTTTGCTATGTTTGTGTGACACGGTAGTATGACGAAGTAGGGCATTAACTTACGAAAAAATCATAAAACCTTAAACTATGAAGATAAGAGGTTTCTGCCCGACAGCAACGAATAGTTCCAGTGGTCCAGAGCTCAGAAAGAAAGTCTGACACAACCACTGCTCTGTCATACAGATAAAGAAACGCATTGCAGCTTTAACCCTCTTCCTCTCCTCTGGGCACTAACACAACCGCCTCACTAACTTGTCACAATTGTGTCGTCTTTCCTCTCTTGTCTCGTTCCCTCTTTCCTGCTGGCTCCGCCCCCTGCTTGCTCCGCCCTCCCTGCTTGCTCCGCCCCCCCCCCCCCTGGCCGCTGCGTGCATCTGGTCTAGACGACGCTCCCTCATATGCCGGGCGGAGAGTCTCATCCACCGACGGAGGGTGACAGGACGGGCGCACAGGTAGATGAGATGAGATGTTCTTTATTCATCCCCGAACTGTGGCGTTACAGCAGCACAGTGTAACACATAAATACAGCAGCACAGTGTAACACATACATACCTAATCCACAGACAAACAGAAGCACAACACAGATGGATATAATCACACAAGACCAGGGCCGACACAGGACCATATGTATTGAGGGAGAGAGTTCTTAACACATTGACCGCCGGGCCCGTAGTTCTACGGGCCGTTAAATCCAACGGTTAAGCGCCGATCCCGTAGCCTACGGGCTGTGGTGCTTTTTCCTTTTTTTCGAAAAAAAATTATTTTTTCAATTTTCTAGGGGGACCATTTTCAGTGTAACACCACCCGAAGTCAACCGGAAGTGCGATCCCGTTTTTTTTTTCCCGTCTGCCTCCATTCTAAGTCGTACACAAAAACCCCTGTAAACCTATGTAGTTTTTCATCCTCGCATTTCCCATGTTAACATAAACGGTCAGAACTCAAACATGGCGGCTCCGTTTGACACGTGGTTTGGACTGGTACACGCAGGGAGATGTACGGCTCAATCTTAAGGATTTTAACAAGATCTATGGCGACGTGAAAAAAACAAAAAACAACAATAAAACGTTGGCACTGGTGAGTACATTATGAGATTAACCTCTGGCGGTCAATGTGTTAAAGAGGTGGTGCCATGGTTTTGCACTTTTTCATGTCGTCACCTTGCTAAACTAATGGCCTACGTCATTTTGTGAGGAAAATGATATTTTTGCCTAAGTCAGCTCCTCATGACACTGGCCACCTCTGGTAAAATGGCCCATCTCCTAATTGAAAAGGATCATGCTGTTCACTCCCTTTTTAGTATAATGGCCTAACTCCCTAGTGTGACTTAGGACAAAATAGGCCTTTTTTTTTGGCCTAAGTCACATGGTTTTGTGACTTAGGCCAAATTATTTACTGGTTTAGGCCATTTTGTAATTATTTTTGCTTTTTTTTGTTGGCCTAAGTCAGATTTAATCCTATTTAAACCTATTTAAATCGCTTATGTTACATAACTGACAGACAGTGTTATTTCTATTTAAATAGTCGTAATTTGTTGTAAACATTTTGGGTGAAATGATTAAGAAATATCATATAGTTTTGTTTTGGATTATTTTTCCTGAAAAACTTAAAAACAAGACTTAGGCCATTAGTTTAGAAAGGCGACGATGTGTCTATGATGTTGATAGAACTTCATTAAGCCCCCTGAGGGTGTTTTTATGGTGTTTTTATGTCTTCTCTGACTATTTTGAGTTTCTACCTGGAGGCTGAAACCTTAAGGGTCAAACGTGCCAATAGAAAAACAGCCCTTTAGTGACATAGTAAAAATATACCCTCCCCCTCATTATCATAACACAACAGGTGTGGGCATGAGGAGGAGGAGGGACTAGGACAGGTGGGTGGTGCTAAGGTGGTGGAGGAGGTGCTAAGGTGAGAACCAGGTATACTTAATGAACTGGAGGCGTGTCCACATAAAAACATAATTTTAACCATTTCTGTACACTTTTTTGAAAAAAATCTTCCTCCTAGTTACCTAGTATAACCATAATACCTGATGATTATGTTTTAGGGGGGGAAAAATCACTGAAAATCACGGCACCCCGTCTTTAAAGCGGGATTTTCGACCACGGTTTTCATACCTTTTCTATGATGTTATGATATCTTAGGATGAATGGTACAGTAGAAAAATGTCATAACTACATCCCGGGTCCACCACAGCTAAAACCGTGCGCCAATAGGCCTTGCGCTAGATCGCATATTTTGATAACCGGAAGTCTCGCTAGACCAGATTTCAATCTGTTCTAGCGAGACTTCCGGTGGGGCGCATTCAAGACAATCACGTTGCATAATGTTCTGTCACTATCACCAAAAAAAAACAAAAAAAAACAATCAAAATATGTGATCACTGGGACACTGGGACACACCCTGGTATCATCACCTGATATTAGAGGTGTAACGATATAGTAACTGCATCGAAAAATTGTTTTGAATGTTCAACGATCTACTATATCGATATGCAAACAGCTAAATATCGTATCGTTTGACTTTGTATCATATCGAATCGTTTTGCAATGCAAATAATCAATTTTATCAATACTAAGTACTTTTAAGAAGAAAAAAGAGAAAGAGGGGTTTATATCCAGTATCCAGGTTTTTATTTTTCACACAGAACCTTTTGGGTAAATAAATAGTTACTATATCGATTTTAAATCATTGAATCGAATCGTATCGTTCTAAATGAACCTGTCCTGTATCGTTCATGTATCGTATCGACTAAATCACTGAATCGAAACATATCGTATCGTTCTAAATGAACCTGTATCGTTCATGTATCGTATCGACTAAATCACTGAATCGAAACATATCGTATCGTTCTAAATGAACCTGTATCGTTCATGTATCGTATCGACTAAATCACTGAATCGAAACATATCGTATCGTTCTAAATGAACCTGTATCGTTCATGTATCGTATCGACTAAATCACTGAATCGAAACATATCGTATCGTTCTAAATGAACCTGTATCGCTCATGTATCGTATCGACTAAATCACTGAATCGAAACATATCGTATCGTTCTAAATGAACCTGTATCGCTCATGTATCGTATCGACTAAATCACTGAATCGAAACATATCGTATCGTTCTAAATGAACCTGTATCGCTCATGTATCGTATCGACTAAATCACTGAATCGAAACGTATCGTATCGTTCTAAATGAACCTGTATCGTTCATGTATCGTATCGACAACCAAGTATCGTGATACGTATCGAATCGTTGTGAAAACGTATCGTTACAGCCCTACCTGATACACATCAGGGGCGTCATTTGAGGTCTGGCGATTGATCAGATTAATCGGATTTCAGACTGATCGATTGAATACTTTATCAGTCAGAAATGTAAACGGCACATGATACAGTAAGACATTAACACATTGCCTGCCAAGAACACAGATATGCGTTCTTTCAACAACAGCTAAAAAAAATAAAAATAATAATCCACAAGAGGGCGCTCTAACACAATCCCTCGACGCTCAGAGAAGGAATGGACGGATGTGACGTCATCCCAATAGACTTCAGGGCATTCCACATTGTGGCGGCAGAGTAGTAGGGGTAGAGTGGCCGGGTAGAGTGAACTGGAAACCGCCAGGTACTGGAAACCGCCAGGTTCCCAGTTCGATCCCGGGCTCCCCCAGAGTTAGTGTTGAAGTGTCCTTGAGCAAGACGCTGAACCCCTAATTGCTCCTGATGAGCAGGTTGGTGCCTTGTATGGGTTCTTCCTCTATCGGTGTGTGAATGTGTGTGTGAATGTGTGTGTGAATGGGTTAATGGCACAATCTATGTAAAGCGCTTTGGATAAAAGCGCTATATAAATGCACCATTTACCATTTAGTGCAATGAGAATAGTCCCATGTTTGTTCTATATTTGGGTGCCTCCAGTGTTGTGGCTGTGGGTGTCACTCGCTTTGGATAATTAGTTTGACAGCTGTGAGGATATTGAGTCTCTTTGACTATCTAAAATACCAATCCCAGTGATATTTGCTTAACCCTGTCGTTTTACCCTGAGCCATCCCAATCTAGCAAAGTGTGTTGGGATTAGGTGGGTCATGGGCTTAAGGCAGAGAAGTAGTCGTATCAGTTTTTGGGAGGTCTGAAGCTTAGATTTTAGTGACATTGAGATGTTGGAGGACCAAGAAGTGCCAGCAGAATCAAAATGGCATTGAATGAGGGCTCCGGTTAGATTCTTCACAAAAGGGTTCTTCGATAGACTTTCTTGATCACTTTTGATGCCATTTTTTTTTCACCCGTCAGTTTGTTGTCAAGAATACAGCTCAACTGTAACCTCTTCTTTCCTTGAGATTACTCTGACCTTGAAATCATTTGCATTACCAAGGGTGCGTTTGGACCCTGAAATAATGGATTCCGTATTACCAAGGTGTATCGGAAAGCCGAGTGCGGATTTGTGTCCTCGCCCGAGACCAGGAGTTTCAGAGTCATCAGCAAACAAGAACAAATTGCAGTTACAGGCTGCTTTCATGTCGTTAATGTATAGAAGGAACAGTAACTCTCCTAGTATTCTTCCTTGGGGAACCTCACAGTTCACTGGAAGGGACGAGGACATGGTTGCATTGATATCAACCACTTGTTCTCCTCCCTCAATGTAGGATTGCATCCAGTTTGCAGATGTGTTATCAATAACAAACACTTTCAGCGTATTCAGTAGAACTTAATGATTTACCGTGTCAAACGCCTTTTGGAGATCCAGCATGATCATGTCAGTGAAGTGGGATGTTCTGAAGCCATATTGGAATTCAAAATCAAATAATAATCATTGCTTCCCAATATTTACTTGGAGGTCAGACCATCAGTCTGGAGCCGTGTGGAAGTCCATATTTGGACACAACTGACGTCATGTTTGATGACATGAGATTTGACACACTTAGACTTAAAGCTGATTACACAGAGTGTGTGGGGAATTAGCCTAAGAGACTGAACACCCAAAGGGCACGTTCTGCTATTGTGAGTGAGACACCACTGGTTGAGGACACCCCACACAGTTACACTTAATCAGGGTTTAAGTCGTTTGTACAAGTGTTTCACACTTTCACCTTTATTCTCTGCATGTAGAAATGGCATCTGCCAGCATTCCCGTCTCTGAAGATCACTTCCTGTGTTCTATCTGTACGCATGTGTTCACTGATCCAATCGTCACTCCATGTGGACACAACTACTGCAAAGCCTGTATCACACATTACTGGGACACTAATGATGTGTGTAAGTGTCCATTGTGTACAAAAACATTCCATAAGAGACCAGAAGTATCTGTCAATTCTTTCATTTCTGAGATGGTTCATCAGTTCAGGATTCACAAGTTGAAAGAAGAATTTGAAGCAAGGACAGAGGCTGAAGTTCAGTAGATGATTCAGGAGAGACAACTGAAGATCCAGGAGGTCAAACACTCAGTAGAGCTCAGCAGGAAAGCTGCAGATGCAGTCATAGAAGACAGTGTTCAGGTCTTCACTGCTCTGATCAGCTGTATTCAGATAAGCCAAGCTGAGCTCATTGATGTGATTGAAGAGAAGCAGAAAACAACAGAGAAACAGGCTGAAGGCTTCATTAATGAGCTGCAACAGGAAATCACTGAATTAAAGAAGAGAAGTTCTGAGCTGAAACAGCTCTCACACACTGAAGACCACCTCCACAACCTCCAGGACTTCTCATCAATCTACACTGGGTGGAGACCCACCAAGGACTGGACAAAGGTCAATGTTCATAAGTCTTCACATGCGAGGACTATGAGGACAGCTGTGTCTCAGCTGGAGAAGACACTCAATCAAGAGATGGCGAAGAATCTGTGTGATGCTGAGCTGAGGAGGATCCAGCAATGTGCACTGGATGTAACTCTGGACCCTGATACAGCACACTGCAAACTCATCCTGTCTGAAGATAGAAAACAAGTGAGTTGTGGAAACGTCAAGAAGGTTCTCCCAGACAACTCAAAGAGATTCTCTGAATGTGTTGATGTCTTAGGAAAACAAAGCTTCTCCTCAGGAAGGTTTTATTATGAGGTTCAGGTTACAGGGAAGACTGACTGGAGTTTAGGAATGGCCAGAGAGTCCATCAACAGGAAAGGACCAGTCGTACTGAGTCCCAACAATGGTTACTGGACTATAGTGTTGAGGAACGGAAATGAGTATCGTGGGTGTGATGCTGGCCCCTCTGTCCTCCTCCCTGTAAGAGAGGAGGTCCAGAAAGTGGGAGTGTTTGTGGATTATGAGGAGGGTCTGGTCTCCTTTTATGATGTGGAGACCAGAGTTCATCTCTACTCTTATACTGGCTGCACCTTCACTGAGAAACTCTTTCCATTCTTCAGTCCATGTTTTAATGGTGGTGGTAAAAACTCTGCTCCTCTGATCATCTCTTCCGTCAACATGGACGCTGAGCTCGGTGGGGAAGACAGGGACATGTCCCCTCCAACTTCACCTGAAGGTAAAGCATGACGTCCCCTCCAACATTTCTTTTTTTAAATACTCCACATGTACATTAATAAAAATCCCACCCAGTGTGAGTAAGCGGTGCCTACTCTGTTTGATGAATGTATGCTGGTAATGGTATCCAGGCGGTACTACTGTTTGTTTGTGTGTGTCTGTGTCTGTCTGTGTTGGTTTTCAGGCGGTACTACTGTATTTGATGTGAAGGCGCTGGTATTCAGGCGGTACTATACTAGATATGTGGGCACTGGTTTTCAGACGGTACTACTCCATCCGATGTGTGGGCACTGGTTTTCAGACGGTACAACTCTATTTGATGTTTGGGCGCTGGTATTCAGGCGGTGCTACTCTACTAGATATGTAAGCACTGGTTTTCAGATGGTACTACTCCATTAGATGTGTGGGCACTGGTATTCAGGTGGTACTACTCTACTAGATGTGTGGGCACTGGTTTTCAGACGGTACTACTCTATTTAATGTGTATGTGCTGGTATTCAGGCGGTATTCCTCTATTTGATGTGTGGGCTCTGGTATTCAGGCAGTACTACTCTATTTGATGTGTATGTGCTGGTATTCAGGCGGTACTACTCTATTAGATGTGTGGGTGCTGGCGTTCAGACGGTACTACTCTGTTTGATGAGTGTGCTGACTGTGTTGTAATGTAAAGCTCTTCACGGTGCCCCCTGATTCTCAAATAATAAAATCAAATAAAACCATTTTACACTCTAAAGAGTTACATTATTGTTAAACATCTGCATTACTTAAATTACAAGAAGTCGTAACACAATTAGAGAACATAGAAGGATTGTTATTTTGATCGTTTGCCTGTTATCTCTCCTATTGGTACCACCATCAATACAGCATAATACAAACTATTCTAAGTCTTTGGGTTCTGAGTAAATGTCATCAAACGGTGGATCCGTGGCTCAAATGCCCAATAAATAATGGACCTTGATATGAAAAGGGTTGAAAAACCACTGATCTAGATTAAACCTCTGGTCTGTTTGTCATTATGTGTAATAATACCCCAGTGGATAACACACCAGTTTTAGTCCTATTTTAGTACTTCTGAAATTGTTTACTCTTAGCCAGGGGTGGCCTCAATGATCTGGGGGCCCGTTTCAATAGCTAATATGGGGCCCCCATATGCATCCCCCCGCCAAAAAGATAAATGTATTATTATTATTTTTTTTAATCAAAAAAAATTGTGGACTGAAGTTCTAATGATGCATTTTCAAACTAAATTAATTAGACTCTTTGCACTTCCACCATGGACAGACAGCTAAAACAACTCACTCAGATGATTCACTTGAGCTGAGCCCTGATTTAAATCAGATCTACATCGTCTTCTTGCATGAAATTCTTGGACGTCAGCCAGACGTCCAAGACGTTCTGTGGGGGCCCCCTGAGGTCCGGGGCCCGTTTCAATTGAAACAGGTGAAACATATCAAAGGCCGCCACTGCTCTTAGCCTAGTCTTAGTCAACTAAATATCTAAATACTTTTAGCCTGAGTATTTTAGTCTTAGTCTTAGTCAACTAAATGAACACTGGGGTGCAACAACATAGACAGTGGTGTAAAGTAAATAAGTACATTTACTTAAGTACTGTACTTAACACATGGGGTGCCAAAACCGTGTATAAACGGTTTTGCAAAAGGTGCAAAAAGTTACTCGGAGTGCCAAAACCGTAAGAAACGTTTTTTCCACACAGGAGGGGCTGGAGCAGCTCTGGGAGTACCCATTGTGATCCTGAGAAGGATAGGCCAGATGGATCACCGGACAAAAAACATGGCTCCCCATCCGCTTCCTGTCTATTTCCTTCTTTAGAACGTCTGTATCTCCGAATCTGTTTCCAGTGGGGAAAACCGGTCATGCGCGACCCCCCCCCGTTGTAACTCGCGAGTGAAATGTTATCGTTCCAGGATGTAGCCAGGGTCATCGCGCTACATGAATGCATGCTTTTTTTTACGTGGATTTGATCGTCGTAGAGTCTAGAGCTGTAAACAGCAAAGCGCAGTCAATGGGGAGAATGCTGGCACCCACGGTATGTTGTTATTAAAGGTATCATGACATTCATTTTCACTTTTTTTATTTTCAATGTTTTATTTGGGGTTTTATGACCTCGATTACACCCAAAAAACCTGAACTTAAAACATTCAGTGGATTTTCTGTGGTCTGGGGTTTTCTGAATAATTAGGCTGAAAAGTAATCTGAGCTTGGCCCTTCGACAGTGAGGTCACTGTCGAATAATCCCGCCCACTCTCCTCCTCGCCCCTCCCCTCCCCTATCCTTTCCTTTGGGGGGGGCGGAGCAGAGGTGATGATTGACAGGCAAAATCCCTCACCAGCGACACCCGCAGGCAAAGATTTCTTTTTTCATTGCAGTTGAAAAGGCTTTAGAAATGTGACAGAAAAACACCTGCCATTGATCACTGGAATGGAATTTTCACTTAAAACTTTTTGTACACTTTTGAAGGACCAGGACAAAGACTTTGAATGTGGTGTAAAAGTGAATGTCATTAAACCTTTAAAAAATCCAGGCACCGAACGTGTTAAGTAAACTTTTAAGGTATTGTTTTTACTTTACTGGAGTATTTCCAATTTTCAGTACTTTTACTTCTAATCCACTACATCTCGGAGGCAAATATTGTACTTTTACTCCACTACAATTATTTGAAAACGTTAGTACTTTTACTTAAGTAAAACATTTGAGTACTTTTTCCACCACTGAACATATAGATCTCCATGGAATCAAAATGTGCATGTGACATGTGCCATCATGGATTCCTTGTTCAACGAGGTGACAACATGCAATTTAATGTCATATTATGGTCTTATTGTCGGATGCTACGTAGATGCTAGGTTTCATTATGGAGTATAACTAACATCTAGCATTTTAAGACCATAAAAGAATAGGTTGTGTCTGTAATATCTCGGAACAAATCGGTTCTTGGTAATCGACGTCACCGACCCCATGTCAGGGTCCATTTGCTTCCATGTGTACAGTACACTCTCAAGAGTTACAGACCCATAAGGGTCCATTTGGTTATATTTGTACACTCTGAGTTACAGACCCATAAGGGTCCATTTGGTTATATTTGTACACTCTGAGTTACAGACCCATAAGGGTCCATTTGGTTATATTTGTGCACTCTCGGAGTTAAAGACCCATAATAGTGCGTTCACACGGGCAGATAAAAAGATACATGCTACCATTCATTGTCAATGGAAACCAGTGACATGAAGATACAACGATACATCCCACGTTTGTAGCTGTAGCTCTATAGCCACAAAGATACAAAGGTACATATTCAAGTTGAGCAGGGTTCAACTTCCAGATACAAAGATACAGAACTACAACCAGTGGCGGAAAGTAACTAAGTACATGTACTCAAGTACTGTACTTAAGTACAATGTTGAGGTATTTGTACTTTACTTGAGTACGTCCTATTTTCTAATACTTCTAGTACTTCTACTCCACTACATCTCAGAGGCAAATATTGTACTTTTACTCCACTACAATTATTTGAAAACTTTAGTTACTAGTTACTTTTCAGATATGAATTATGACATTATAAAACATACATTAACCGCTTTAGCCCTATTTTATACCTAGGCTGTTTGAAAATAGCAGATCTACAAGTTCACAACGCGTCGCATCGCGACGCGTTGTGAGCTTGTAGATCTGCTATTTTCAAATATTTAGTCATTTTACTGTTGGTACTTTAAGTACATTTTGATGCCAATACTTTTGTACTTTTACTCAAGTATTTTTTTTATTCTGGACTTTTACTTGTAACAGAGTATTTTTATATTGCAGTATTTACTTAAGTAAAACATTTGAGTACTTTTTCCACCACTGACTACAACTGTATCTCCGATGTCCGCACGTTTGATGACGTCAACAATCACGTTCGCGACAAAGATGCTGTTTATGTTTGTACCTTTGTATCTTTTAATCTGTCCGTGTGGACGCACCATTAGGGTCCATTTGGACCCCTGGTGGTCCCCAGACCCAACGTTGAGAACCAATGGGTTTACCCGATATTTACTTGGAGGTCAGAGGTCAGTCTGGAGCCGTGTGGAAGTCCATATATGGACATAACTGACATCATAGATGATGACGTCATGTTTGATGACACGAGATTTGACTCAGCTGGACTTAAAAGCTGATTACACAGAGTGGGAGGGGCTTCAGTCAAAGAAACTGAAAGAGGTTAGAATTGTATCATAGAAAGACCCTTAGAGCTTATTATTCTGCTGTTATAAAGTCAGACATCACTGGTTGAGGAAACACCCCAGAAAACTACAGTTAACCAAGTTTTAAGAAAGTTTATACATTATATTTGCAGTGTTTCACACTTTGACTTTTATTCAGCGTATAGAAATGGCGTCTGCCAGCATTCCTGTCTCTGAAGATCACTTCCTGTGTTCTATCTGTATGGAGGTGTTCACTGATCCAGTCGCCACTCCATGTGGACACAACTACTGCAAAGCCTGTATCACACGTTACTGGGACACTAATGATGTGTGTAAGTGTCCATTGTGTGCAGAAATATTCCGTAAGAGACCCAAAGTATCTGTCAATACTTTCGTTGCTGAGATGGTTCAACAGTTCAGGAGTCACAAGTTGAAAGCAGAGTATGAAGCAAAGACAGAGGCTGAAGTTCAGCAGATGATCCAGGAAAGACAAATGAAGATTCAGGAGGTCAAACACTCAGTAGAGCTCAGAAGGAAAGATGCAGATACGGTCATAGCAGGCAGTGTTCAGGTCTTCACTGCTCTGATCAGCTGTATAGAGAGAAGTCAGGCGGAGCTCATTGATGTGATTGAAGAGAAGCAGAAAACAACAGAGAAACAGGCTGAAGGCTTCATTAATGAGCTGCAACAGGAAATCACCCAATTAGAGAAGAGAAGTTCTGAGCTGAAACAGCTCTCACACACTGAAGACCACCATGACCTCTTCCAGAACTTCCCATCCAACACAGACTGGAGACCCACCAAGGACTGGACAAAGGTCAATGTCCATCAGTCTTCACTTGTGGGGACAGTGGGGACAGCTGTGGCTCAGCTGGAGAAGACACTCAGTCAAGAGATGAAGAGGAAGCTGTGTGATGCTGAGTTGAGGTGGATCCAGCAATATGAGGTGGATGTAATTCTGGACCCTGATACAGCACATCCCAACCTCATCCTGTCTGAGGATGGAAAACAAGTGAGTCATGGAAATGTAAGGAAGAATCTCCCTGACAACACAGAGAGATTATCTGAATATTTCGATGTGTTAGGAAAACAAAGCTTCTCCTCAGGAAAGTTTTACTATGAGGTTCAGGTTACAGGGAAGACTCGGTGGAGTTTAGGAGTGGCCAGAGAGTCCATCAACAGGAAAGGTGTAACCACACTGAGTCCCAACAATGGTTACTGGACTATAGAGTTGTGGACTGGAAATGAGTACTGGGGTAATGCTGGCCCTCCTGTCCTCCTCCCTGTAAGAGAGGAGGTCCAGAAAGTGGGAGTGTTTGTGGATTATGAGGAGGGTCTGGTCTCCTTTTATGATGTGGAGACCAGAGGTCATCTCTACTCTTTCACTGGCTGCACCTTCACTGAGAAACTCTTTCCATTCTTCGGTCCATATCTTAATGATGGTGGTATAAACTCTGCTCCTCTGATCATCTCTCCTGTCAACATGGACACTGAGCTCGGGAAGGATGGTGGGAACATGTTCCCTTCGTCTTCAAAAAGAAGAAAAACTTAAATGTTTCCCCTCCAATAAATATTTGAGTAAAGAAATAATATATATTTAATAGAAGGTAAACATTATATATTATTGAATGACTCATTATATGATGTCACCTCAATGAAAGTTAAATAAATCAATAATGTGTTTGTCCGGTTGTAATGGACGTAACCTAGCCCCACCCCCTCCATATTGTGTACTACAACTACTATATACTATGTATGTAGTCCTTTTCTCTGTACTCAAAGTCGCTTTACAAAAAATCAGAACAAAATAAACTTTATCAGGAGAATAACTCGTTTAAAAGCAAAAAAAGCAAAAAAACATTAACATTTAAAAAAAAAAAGATATATTATTTATATTTACATTTTCATAGACAGCTACTTCATTTCATTCAATACATCATATCAAAAGCCTCAACCCCACCTAGTACAAAAGTCCAACACTGCATGGATCTCTTCCACAACTACATGTGCAGCGTGACAAACTAAAATATACAATAGTAATAGTAAAATAATCATACTAATGAAAACAGTGAACAAACTAGAAAAGGTGCTCCTCGGAGCACAGGTCTCCGCTAGGTCAGGTACGTCATTGTGCCTCCTGGTGGCGCTATAATAGGCCAATGTGAAAAGGGTGCCATTTATTCTTAGGCCTTTCACGGCAATCAAACTCTGCATTCATGATTTGATGCATTTTGTTCCAAAAATGTGTTTTGCTAAATTAGACCTGCTGGTGGCGCTATAACAGGCCAATGTGAAAAGGGTGGCATTTCTTCCTTGGCCTAGTGGGAATGTGTGTGTGAAATTTCACGGAAATCGCAAGCTGCGTTCATGATTTGAGGCATTTTGTTCAAAACGGACCAATTCTGCAAACTTTGGAAGCCAACCTTAGCCAATCAGGATGGAATATGGGAAATCTGACAGATCCGTGTTGATCACATGACTATAGAGATAGGGGTGGGACGATGTGGGTATCTCACGATACGATATATGTGGCGATATTAGGCCCTGGATAACAGTAATATCACGATATTCGATATATTGCAATATCACGATATATTGCATGAAATTTCACCAACGATATATCACGATAGTCCTTGTATTCAATTCATAAACACATAAAATAGCACCAAACAGTTCAAAATCGTCATTACACAAATACAGTCGGAAAAACTAAGTATTAAAAAAAAATCACACCCAGTGTGAAGTGGGCGGTGTCTTGCTAGCTAATCACAATACTGAATGTGTGATTCACTTAAAAAAAAACATAAATGTGCATAGTCCTATTTATAGGGCTATGCACATGTGTCATGTTTCACTAGCCAATCACAGTCCTGAATAGACTGTGATTGGCCAATCACGGTGCAGGGTTAGGGGGGTACACTGGTGGCCAATCACAGCGCAGGATTGGGGGTGCAAATATCCAAACCTCACATATAGGGGCGGTTTCACCGCCCCAAAAAAAGGAAAAAATGTTATCAATATTTTTTGGCAGTATATCGATTATTTATCGCGGGAGAAAGTATCGATATATCGTCCCACCCCTATATAGAGATACTGTGTACCGATTTGCATGACGTTTGGATCAAATCTGTAATATCAATAATCAATCAATAATGTGTTTGTGCGGTTGTAATGACAATATGAATGTGTTTTTGTGTGCAGATTCCTCAGTCATTCTGGAGGTTCCAGCAACAAGCAGCGCTCCCCAGCTCAGACGGCACGCAGGTACTGATGGACTGATGTCCAGTTACACAGCGGTGGACAGAGTACTCAACCCTCGGTCTTGAGTCAAAGTGTAGAAGATACTCAAGAGTACTTTGAGAAACATTTTCCACATTATAGACAGTAGATCGGCTATTTTCAAACTGTTTGCCTCTTTCGTAGGTAGCATTTGGCAATTTGGCCTTTTACTTCGCACGAAGTAGTCTAATGGTCGTTTTTCTATTTTGCATGACTGGGATAGGTGTTAACATCTCACCAATCTGGGAACCCATCGCCAACTGAAAATGAAAAACAGCGCCCTCTGCTGTTTGTTCTATGTCTGTTGGCTCTGGGCGGACGATAACGTAACACCAGAGCACAAGGAAACCGGTGTTTGTGATGCGCCTTCAGCGCATCACTTCCGGTTGGTGCGACTATGTTTTCATTCCCACTAACAATATTTCTACACGGAACACTAACACCACTTCTCCCAGAGAACATGGATCGTTTTGGTTATAAGCCCACTTGTTTCTATGATGAAAGAGTAAGTTAAAATGTGAATATCTTTCCGTGGTTTTGTCTGCTCCGCGGACGCTATTGTTAAATTAGTTTCGGTTTGTTTCGAGGGGGAAAGATCGACGGACATGTGAATCCCGCCCACTACATGTGATTGGGTAAAGCGCGGCCTACTTCCTGATCTGAATGTGCACTCGTTATGACGAACCTCCCCGACAGATTCCAACGCAGTGCAGAAGCTGTTCTTGAGAGATTAACATCTCACAGATCACAGAAGAGGCACTTTGAGGCCTGTTATCTCAGTTCAATGAATCTAACTGAATCTCTACAAGGCATCATTCTATAAGCCATATCTCGAAAACTGGTGGGTCAAACTGCACAAGCAGTATGTCAAATTATAGCTATGATTCCCTGCTTTCATATGACATGAAAAAACGAAAATGAACAATGCCTAGAAGACTTATCGTTTATCGTGGGGGGGTCACAAATTGTAACTTTATAAATGTGCAGATGCCCTGTATACACTTGTACTGTATGTTGGTTTGTTTACTGTTGAGCGAGAAAACTATGAGAACCAGTGTTTTAGTAGCCTGGTAAACCCTCCCTCCGGAAATCTCATTTCCATTTGATTTCAGGAGTGAGTCTGGCATGATCGCCCATTCTGCAATATTGGCTGTAGGCTGGAGTTGGGCGGGAGTAATACCGTTGACTGACAACCCCTTCAGCCAATGATCGTTGTTCCCCTTCAGCCAATCAGCAGTTCATTTTTACCACCTCCAGACTAATGTGACGCAACGGGACTTTTGAGACGGCCATGCCCAAAATAGGTTGCCTTATTCGGATACATGCGTGTCACTGCCCGCCCCTGCTGGTTCTCTAAATATTTATTTTTAAATAGGCTCTGTCATGATTAATTGACCACATATATGAAGTTAAACAAGTAAATTCTATCCAAACGATATCTTAAAAGTAAATTCCGTGCCTCAAAAAAGAAGTTTGAGAGCATTTTAAAACCGAAAGTAAAAAGTGTAACTGGCCAAAAAAACAATGGCGGCTCGTTCCATTTTTGTCGGCTGCACTCGGTCCCATTCGGGCTCACTCGAACTCGCCACCTGATTGGCCAACTGTCGCTGTCATAGGCGACGCTGATAGGCTCGTCCATTTGGTGAACGGGCTAGAAACGCCCAGACAAGCCTTCAGGCCAGACTCACTCCTGAAATCAAATGGAAATGAGATTTTCCGGAGGGAGGGGCTTTACCAGGCTAGTGTTTTAGAGCATTGTTCCTCAAAGTGGGGTCCTTGAGGGAGTTCCAGGGGGTCCCCAGCTAAACGATGGATAGTTAGGAACCAAATGGACCCTTATGGGTCTGTAACTTTGAGAGTGTACAAATGGAACCAAATGGACCCGCCATTTTGGTGCACTCTCAGAGTTAAATTGACATTGATGTTACAATATAAATTGTGGTCCCAGAGATAGAAATGCCATTAAATGGGGGTCCGTAGCCCTATAACGCACGTCACACTGGGTGGTCCTTGAAATTAAAATGGTTGAGAATCACTGCTAGAGCCGTAAAAAAAATCTTCTCTCATGGGGGTCCCTGGCATGTATCTTTTCAAATGCGGGTCCGCAGGCTAATAAGTGTCAATTTCGGGGCCCCTTGACATGAAAAGGTTTGGTGTTTTAGAGGATGTGTTGGTGTGTATGTGACATTGTGTGTGTGTGTGTGTGTGTGTGTGTGTGTGTGTCTCTTCTCTCAGTGCCTCTCTTGATGAAGGGACCAGTGGGGGTCCAGCGCTGACCGGCCAGGTACATGAAACTAGTGGTGTAAAGTAACTAAGTACATTTACTCAAGTACTGCACAGTTTTGAGGTATTTTTTTTTTACTTTACTGGAGTATTTCCAATTTTCAATACTTTTACTTCTACTCCACTACATCTCAGAGGCAAATATTGTGCTTTTACTCCACTACAATTATTTGAAAACTTTAGTTACTTTATAGATTTAGATTATTATTATAAAACATATATTAACCACCTCAGCCCTATATACATTTCGGCCATTTGAAAATAGCCGATCTACAAGCTCACAATGCGTCGCCATGCGACGCATTGTGAGCTTGTAGATCTGCTATTTTCAAAATATATATACTTTTGTACTTTAAGTATAGTTTGATACCAATATCACCTATATATTTTGTACTTTCACTTAAGTACATTTTGAATTCCGGAGTTGCATTGTTGATACTTTTACTTAAGTAAAACATTTTAGTACTTTTTCCACCACTGCATGAAACCCTCCAACCATTTTCAAATTCTTAAAATATGTGATATCGTTCAAACCTTATTATTCTCCTTATTTGTACTTTTTGTGTTTTTTTTCTACTTGATCAAAACCACAGAGTCGACACAAAAGCATCAGAAAAAACAAGCTCGAAACGCGATCTAATACATTTTACTACATATTGAATTTTAATCCTTACAAGTAATAGTTTTGGACATATGAGGACGATTTGCTATCTGTCGTACGACAAAGTACATTACAGGGCTTATGAGGTGTAAAATCTACTGTGCCCTTTTCCTTTAAAGAGGTGGTTCCATGGTTTTGCACTTTTTCTGTTTTTCATGTGTCTATGAGGTTGATAGAACTTCATAAAGCCCCCTGGTGGTGTTTTTATGGTGTTTTATGTCTTCTCTGACTATTTTGAGTTTCTACCTGGAGGCTGAAACCTTGAGGGTCAAACGTGCCAATAGCCCTTTAGTGACACAGTCAAATTATACCCTCCCCCTCATTATCATAACACAACAGGTGTGGGCATGAGGAGGAGGGACTAGGACAGGTGGGTGGTGCTAAGGTGGTGGAGGAGGTGCTAAGGTGAGAACCAGGTATACTTAATGAACTGGAGGCGTGTCCACAGAAAAACATAACATAATAAACATAATTTTAACACTTTCTGTACACTTTTTTGAAAAAGATCTTCCTCCTAGTAAAACCATAATACCTGATGATCATGTTTTAGGGGGAGAAAAAAAATCACTGAACATCACAGCACCCCGTCTTTAACTCATTCAATGCCAGAATAAATAAATAAATAAATCATCCACTGCCAGCGATTTTTCATTTCATTTTCAAGTGGTCACAGCGTAGTTATCTCCAGTATGATCAACTCCTTGATGGTTGCTGAACACGGAGGCTTTCACCGTACTTCCGAAAAAAGAAAAACAACTAAAACACACCGCGACCCCTCATTCACTTGCTATGGGCCATTTAAAACAGCATGTCTCACCAAAAATGCAGGGAGGAAAAAAAGCAACTCAAGTTACAGCTGTTTTGCCAGAGACGCTAAACAGGAAGTGAATGGAGCAGTAAATCTTGGGATCACGTGATCTCCTGCTTCTGTGTGTATCTGGGGATGAAGTGGTTACTCAAATGCAAGCCAAGAGCGCCATCTAGTGGAAACACAAAAAAACAACAACCTAGGAACGTCATAAGATGTTATTGGCGGTATGAGCTTTGCATTTACAAACGTCAAACGACGTCCGTGGCAGGGCATGAGTTAATGGGTTTAGTTGCACATTCACTTATGCTGGTTGAGAAATATAGCTAATAGTGTGTCTGAAGGGGGCGCGGTGGCGCAGTCGGTAGCGCTGTCGCCTCACAGCTAGAAGGTCCTGGGTTCGATTCCCGCCCGGGGACGCTGTGGGCGTTGGGGGCGTGTCTTCTCCTCCGCGTCATCAGTGCCCATACCCTAGGTGGGGTTGGTGAAAGGGCCTTTCTGTGTGGAGTTTGCATGTTCTCCCCGTGTCTCCTAGGGTAGGTACCCTCACGAAAACATGTAGTAATCCTGGTCACTATACTGCCTCCCCCTGGTCAGACGGGGTGCCTGATAGAGGGGAAAGGAACTGGTTGGAATAACATGTTCCTTCGACGCGCTACGTCCAACCAGGGAACTTCCCCCCTGTCGGGTGATAAGAAGCGGCTTGCTAGCTCTCATGCATTGAAGGAGGCATGAGGTCGGCTCTAGGCTCTCCCTAGGCTGGCAGAGGGAGTGTAGCGCCCAGGATTACTTAGACAATTGGCACTGGGTGAAAAAAATGGGTTATAAAAAATCGTGGGATAAAAATGCAAAGTAAAAAAATAGTATGTCTGAAGCAGTGAAGTAACACTGACCTCTGAGCGGTGTGTGTGTCCAACCCAGCCGGCCTCGTCCTGCTCCTTCGACAGCAGTCTGAGGTCAGAGCTGTCCGACTCTGAGCCCAGGTGGCCTGAAGTTCCCCCCGTCCTGAACCAGAACGAAGACCGCAGGAGGACCAAGTACCTGAGGAAAGATTACCTAAAGGTACGCCACGGGAAACCCATGTATGAACACGGCAAAAAACACAACTTAAAACCCATGTATGAACACTGCAAAAACACAACTTAAAACCCATGTATGAACACGGCAAAAACACAACTTAAAACCCATGTATGAACACAGCAAAAACACAACTTAAAACCCATGTATGAACACCGCAAAAACACAACTTAAAACTCATGTATGAACACGGCAAAAACACAACTTAAAACCCATGTATGAACACCGCAAAAACACAACTTAAAACTCATGTATGAACACGGCAAAAACACAACTTAAAACTCATGTATGAACACGGCAAAAACACAACTTAAAACTCATGTATGAACACGGCAAAAACACAACTTAAAACTCATGTATGAACACGGCAAAAACACAACTTAAAACCCATGTATGAACACGGCAAAAACACAACTTAACTCTTTAACTGCCAATGACGAGATTTCTCGCCACTAGACACCGCCAATGACGAGAATGACAAGGGTTCATGTTTTCAGTGTTTTTCCACTAGATGGCGCTGTTCACTTGCCTATGGGTCACCGTTTGGCTCTCTGTTGAAGCAGAGGAGCAGCGGGTCACGTGATTAAAAAAAAAACAACAACACTCCATTCTCTCCCTTGTAATTCGATCTGGAAGAATGGCTTTTCCGCTGTAGATTTTTGGTGAAAACAGCCTGCATTCAACTGGCCACAACTATGGAACGGATGGTTGCAACAGATGGTTGCAACGGATGGTCCCCCCCCCCGATTCTACCAGACTCAGATACGTCTTTTAAAGCGATCAGGGGATCGATCATACTGGAGATAATTATTCTATGATTTTTCAAAGGTGTGTGAAAACACTCGAAAGTCGCTGGCAGTGGCGTGGAAAAATGATGTTTTATTACTGGCAGTCAAAGAGTTAAAACTCATGTATGTTCACAACAAAAACACAAGTGAAGACTCTAGCCTGGGACCAGACCAATCTGCCAGACGCAACAAAAAAAACAAAATCGGCGATTTGGGTCTGGCACCGCTCCGTCGTGAATCCATTTCCTGCTCCCGAAGTCTGGGGTGACCAATCAAGGCCCAGTATTCAAATATGGGCAATCTGGGAACCCATCGCCAACTGAAAATGAAAAACAGCGCCCTCTGCTGTTTGTTCTATGTCTGTTGGCTCTGGGCGGACGATAACGTAACACCAGAGCACAAGGAAACCGGTGTTTGTGATGCGCCTTCAGCGCATCACTTCCGGTTGGTGCGACTATGTTTTCATTCCCACTAACAATATTTCTACACGGAACACTAACACCACTTCTCCCAGAGAACATGGATCGTTTTGGTTATAAGCCCACTTGTTTCTATGATGAAAGAGTAAGTTAAAATGTGAATATATTTCCGTGGTTTTGTCTGCTCCGCGGACGCTATTGTTAAATTAGTTTCGGTTTGTTTCGAGGGGGAAAGATCGACGGACATGTGAATCCCGCCCACTACATGTGATTGGGTAAAGCGCGGCCTACTTCCTGATCTGAATGCGCACTCGTTATGACGAACCTCCCCGACAGATTCCAACGCAGTGCAGAAGCTGTTCTTGAGAGATTAAAATATGGGAGACTGTAATCGGTAGCTGGTTGTAGGTCTAACCAATTGCGTGCAGAGCCATTGTTTTGGTCCCGCCCCTTGGAAAAAAAAATCTTCCTCTTAGAAGCACCAGACTCAAGCGTTGGGATTTGAGATGACGTAATATTATGCCCATGGCAGTCAATGTGTTAACTTGTCAAGTATGTTGAAACTGTATGAATATACTGTATTTTTGATCATATCTTTCTATACAGTCTGAAATTGTCCTTGCAATGTACAGTATACATGTACAACAAATGACGCTGGTGGGGTTGGTGAAAGGGCCTTTCTGTGTGGAGTTTGCATGTTCTCCCCGTGTCTCCTAGGGTAGGTAATACCCTCACAAAAACATGCAGTAATCCTGGTCTCTATACTGCCTCCCCCTGGTCAGCCGGGTCGCCTGATGGAGGGGAAAGGAACTGGTTGGAATAACGTGTTCCTTCCACGTGCTACGTCCTACCGGGGAAACTCTCCCCTGTCAGGTGATAAGAAGCGGCTTGCTAGCTCTCATGCACTGAAGGAGGCATGAGGTCGGCTCTAGGCTCTCCCTAGGCTGGCAGAGGGAGTGTAGCGCCCAGGATTACATAGACAATTGGCACTGGGTGAAAAAAATGTTCACTAAATCGTGGGGGGAAAAAAATGAGGCTGAAATAAAGGATCATGTTTTCCCTTCCTGCAGTACAAGTGTCAGAGCGCCCGGAAGAACTCCTGTGGAAATGATGATTGCGAGGTAAGACATAAAAAAAACATTTAAAAAAGGTTTTAGAGCATGCACCAGTGGCGGGAAAAAGGTAAAAGTATCATTACTGCAATGTAGAAACACTCTGTTACAAGTAAAAGTCCGGAATTCTAAATTCACTTGAGTAAAAGTGCAGAAGTATTGGTATCGAAACGTACTTAAAGTACCAAAAGTAGAAAGTACTCGGTATGCAGAATGTCCCGTTTCACAAGTTTTCAAATGTATAAAATGTATACAAATCTTTTGAAAATAGCCGGAATCTATATAGGGCTGAAGTGGTTTATGTATTTTTTGTAATAACAATCACATTCTACAAAGTAACTAGTAACTAAAAAGTTTTCAAATAATAGTAGTGGAGTAAAAGTACAATGTTTTCCTCTGAGATGTAGTGGAGTAGAAGTAAACGTACTGAATGGGTGTAACTATAGAGTCTGACTTAATTTACACATCCTACCTGAGTCGCGTTTTTTACCCCCCGTTCTGAATTCCCATAGACGTGTTTAATATTGCGTCAAATAAGAACTGTGTTCCAAAAATAAACAAATGACCCCGGAGATTTGACTCTTATGGATATGAAGCATCAACTGACGGTGAGAAAACGCTAATGTTACTTCCGATGAATTAGTTACATTTTCACCAGAAACAGAATGTATCAAATATAAGTGACTGACTATCATAAACGATACAGAACCTCCTCCCTGACAATATCACAGAGACAGTTTGTTTATTTTTGGACCACAATTCTTATATGAGACGATTGTAAGATGACCCAATGTTATTCTCCATAGAGAAATGACTTTACGAACCAGGGGATGGACGAGTGACGTCAGGACTTCTGTAACTCTATTAGTAACTCAATGCTGTCTTTGTCTGCAGGAGGGGATGCGGAACTCGGACTTTGGCACGACTCTGACGGTGTTTGGGTTGAAGCCACGTTCAGGTGAGGTTCTGTCTGTTCCTCTTCTCTTTTCTCTGGAAGACTCTGACGGCGTTTGGGTCGAAGCCACAAGTCTTTTGAATAGAATTCCATTTAGTTTTAGTCATATTATAGTACATCTGATTTAGTTTTTGTCTAGTTTTAGTCGACTAAATATCATGAGATTATAGTCGGCTAAATCTACAGTTGAATTAGTCGACTAAAATGTATTTTGGCGGTGCCTTGATGGCGTCGTAATGGCTGATTTTACACTCGGTCGCATGTTGAAAATAGGCGAGCTTGTAGATCTACTATTTTCAGAGCACAACACCCGAACGCAACCAAATATAAAACGACTTAGTTCTACTGGATCTCTTCACAAACTAGATCCCTCACTAACATTTTAGTCTAGTTTTTAGTTGTTGACGAAATTGTCAATATATTTAGTCTTAGTTTTAGTCACCATACAGTCTATTTATTTAGTTTTTATCTAGTCTTCGTCAGTGAAAGAAGGTAGTCGACGAACATTCTTCGTCATAGTTTTAGTCTACGAAATCAACACTGATGCCGCGTTCAGGTGAGGTTCTGTCTGTTCCTCGTCTCTTTTCTCTGGAAGACATGGTGGATGCGGCTCAGAGATCATGTTGTCCCCTAAGGCTCATATATAACTTGTCATAACAGCCCAGTTAAGGTGTAAATGCACCTTCGCTAGAGAAGTGTGCTCCTCGGCAGTGTTAGTGGTGACTTTTAAATGACGTCGCGTGCACGTCACGCGCACGCACGCACACTTCACATGTTCCAGCTGATCAATTCATAAGATGACAGGTGAATCCAAACTCCTGCTATATTTTTTTTCAATTCAGATTTTGTTGTTTTTGCACACACTACACACTACACAGTACACACACGCACGCACACTCGCACTACACACACACACACACACACACACACACACACACACACACACACACACACACACACACACACACACACACACACACACACACACACTTCACTGTAAACTATTCAATATTCATTTAGCTCTGAGAGTGTGTTCTCTCTCAGAGTTACAGACCTGTAAGGGTCCATTTGGTTCCATGTGTACACTCTCAGAGTTACAGACCTGTAAGGGTCCATTTGGTTCCATGTGTACACTCTCAGAGTTACAGACCTGTAAGGGTCCATTTGGTTCCAGGTGGGGGGGGGGGGCTAGTGGCGTTCAAGTTGAGCCCCCACAGCCATGGACACAAATCGGCGCGCCTGGTGATAGTACTTGTTGCTATAGAGTGTTTGTTCAGTAACAGGAGTCTCCATGTCTCTCCAGATCTTTAATAAACAGAAAATACATGTTCAGGTAGGTGACAAAATCAGGAGAGAGTACCCATTCATGACCTTTATTTCTATAGTGTTCCAGTCACAATTTTGTATCTGCTCATGTCTGAGCGTCATCACTTCCAATTTCACTTGTTTAATCTGTATCCTGACTGAGTTCTCCATCCCGATTGGATCAAATTGATATCCCAACTTGAAAATGTATTTTCTGTTTAACACATTGAGTGCCATAAACGGTCCGGACCGTTTTTGAGAAGTTTTTGGCCTTTTTTTTATTATACGTGGGGCCCACGTGGGGCGCTCTATTGAAACTTTGGGATCATCCAAGGAGTGTCTGAGAAGGAGAGGCCGGATGTGGATCCATGTCAAAAATTCTTCCGGTCGGCCGCTCCAATGTTAACTCCTTGACTAAAAGCTTAATATCTCCATTTCTTTTTAACGTGGTGGAAGTGAGCCGTTTTCGATCGGCGATCACTCTGCAATGGAGGATCGCGTTAGAAATATTATTGTTCCAGGCGTTAGTCGGGACCCTCCGCCGTCTCGCACGCACACTTTGTTTACATCCACTTCCGCGTCGGGGCTTCTACAGCACAAAACATATCAACGTAAGTGGATGGAAGATATGCAGGCACTGAACGTACCCTATTTTAATAAACCCCTGGCACACAATGTGTCAACAACGACGAGTCGGACTATAGAGAGGAGATCAACTCACTGGCACTCTGGTGCCGGGAGAACAACCTCGCTCTTAACGTCGACAAGACCAAATAACTGATCGTGGACTTCAGGAGGCCGCGGAGAGACCATGCGCCCATCCTCATCGACGGTGCTGTAGTGGAAAGGGTCAGAGAGTTCAAGTTCCTCGGAGAACACATCGAGGAGGACCTCAAATGTTATTTCACATTACTACCATGGAGATGGATGGATTGTGTACTCCGGGTAGGAGAACGAGACTTTGCCCCAGGTGAAGGAGTTGAAGTATCTCGGGGTCTTGTTCACGAGTGAGGGGAGGACGGAGCAGGAGATCAGCCGGAGAATGGGAGCAGCAGGAGCGGTATTGCAGTCGCTGTACCGCACTGTTGTGACGAAAAGAGAACTGAGCCAGAAGACAAAGCTCTCGATATACCGAGCAACCTTCGTTCCTACTCTCACCTACAGTATGGTCATGAAGTGTGGGTCTTGACCAAAAGAGTAAGATCACGGATAAAGCGGCCGAAATGAGTTTTCTCAGACGAATGGACCCCGTAGGGATAGAGTGAAAAAAGAACTCATACGCAAAGTAGAATCGCTGCTCCTTCACTTGGAAAGGAGCCAGCTTAGGTTGTTTGGGCATCGAGTATGGATGCCTCCCAAGAATCTCAATGGGAAGGTCCTCTCTGCACGTCCCACTCGGAGGAGACCCCCTGGCAGACCAAGGACCAGATGGGCGGATTATATCTCCACACTGACATTGGAACGCCTCAGGATTCCCTCAGGAGAAAGTGGCTAAAGTTACCCGAGAAAGGGAAGTCTAGAGCTCTCTGCTGGAACTATTGCCGCCACGACTCAACTCCGAGTGGTTGAAGATGGATGGATGGATGAATTTTCTTTGGACGGAGATACAGGATGGAGGAGATGCAATGGAGGAGATGCAATATCTTATCATCTCTGACTGCATGTAAATAGTGGCTGTAAATCGGGCAAAAACCGTAGTAGAGAGAGAGCTTTCAGGAAATGGGACAAAAAATAACCTTTTTCAACTAATGGTTTCAATGGAGATCCTTATTGGAAACTGTACTCCTCACACAGAAAATGAACACATTTCTTAATGTGTGTTCCCACCCCTTTGGAGTCACTTGAATCGTGGGGGGAAGCGAACGTCGGGGAAGCGACCCACCGTCCACCATCCTGGTTGTCTTCATGTAAATAAGAGAATCAGTCTATGTGACTGACAGGAGAGATGATCAGAGGAGCAGAGTTTTTACCACCATCGTTGAGACATGGACTGAAGAATGGAAAGAGTGTCTCAGTGAAGGTGCAGCCAGTGAAAGAGTAGAGATGAACTCTGGTCTCCACATCATAAAAGGAGACCAGACCCTCCTCATAATCCACAAACACTCCCACTTTTTGGACCTCCTCTCTTACAGGGAGGAGGACAGCAGGGCCGGCAGCAGCGCGGTACTCGTTTGCATTCCTCAACATTATAGTCCAGTAACCCTCGTCTGGGCTCAATGTGATGTGCCCTTTCCTGTTGATGGACTCTCTGGCCACTCCTAAACTCCACTCTGTCTTCCCTTTAATCTGAACCCCATAGTAAAACCTTCCTGAGGAGAAGCTTTCTTTTCCTAGGACGTTGACGTCTTCAGAGAATCTCTCTGGGTTGTCTGGGAGATCCTTCCATACGTTTACGTGACTCACTTTTTTCCTATCCTCAGACAGGACAAGTCCACAGTGTGCTGTATCATGGTCCAGAGTTACATCCACTAGATATCGCTTTATCCTCCTCAGCTCAGCATCACACAGATTCTTCTTCTCTTGACTGAGTGTCTTCTCCAGCTGAGCCACAGCTGTCCTCACTGTCCTCACATGTGAAGACTGATGGACATCGACCTTTGTCCAGTCCTTGGTGGGTCTCCATCCAGAGTTGGTGGACGGGATTTTCTGGGCGGGGTGGAGGTGGTCTTCAGTGTGTGTGATTTGCTTCAGCTCAGAGCTTCTCTTCTTTAACTCAATGATTTCCTGCTGCAGCTCTTTAACGAAGCCTTCAACCTGTTTCTCTGTTGTTTTCTGCTTCTCTTCAATCACATCAATGAGCTCAGCCTGGCTTCTCTCAATACAGCTGATCAGAGCAGTGAAGACCTGAACACTCTCTGCTATCACTGTGTCTGCATCTTTCCTGCTGAGCTCTACTGAGTGTTTGACCTCCTGAATCTTCAGTCGTCTTTCCTGGATCATCTGCTGAACTTCAGCCTCGGTCTTTGCTTCATATTCTTTCAACTTGTGACTCCTGAACTGATCGGCCATCTCAGAGAAGACCTTATTAACCGAATATTCTATTCTCTTATAGAATGTTCTGTTACACAGTGGACACTTACACACTTCACTAGTGTCCCAGTAATGCGTGATACAGGCTTTGCAGTAGTTGTGTCCACATGGAGTGCTGATTGGATCAGTAAACACATCCAGACAGATAGAACACAGGAAGTGATCTTCAGACAGGAGAATGCTGGCAGAGGCCATTTCTACACACTGGATAAAAGTGAAACACTGGAAATATTACGACTTAAGACTGGGAATAAATAATGGGGACTCCGGGAAGAATTCGACCAGTTAATTTAAGATCCAGGAAATGTTTATGGTGTGACTCTACTGGAGAAATACTAATTCAATGGGCTTCTCCTTCGCTCTCTTATTCTGACCTTCTCTTGGTCTCTCTCGCATAGAACTGACGCTCGCACTTCGTGTAATCAGCTTTTAAGCTGAGCTCCATTGAATCTCACGTCATCAAACATGACGTCAGTCCCTCCCAAATGTGGAGTTCCACAGGGCTCCAACTGGCCTCCACGTATAGTACTCTTATCAGAAATATTGACTGGAGTTTACATTAACACATTGCCTGCCAAGAATGCATGTATGCGTCTTTTAAAAAAACATTTATGTCCATGTGTTAACAAAAAAACATGCATATTAAGATTTGTTTTGCTTTTATACTAAATGTTTGTTCTTTTTATATTTTGCACACCCTCATATCCTTTAAAACTCTTTTTTTATGTTTCTAATTTTAATGTGTTTATATGTAATGCCATGTGAAGCACTTTTTAAGCACTTTTTAAGCCTTATTGTTGGTATCGGCCAAGAACGCAGGAGTCTGTCCCTGTTCCAATGCACTAGACCCCTGTTTACATGGGATGCTGAGGTGGAGCGCAACACCTACCATCAGCTCCCAGTACTTACAACACCTACCATCAGCTCCCAGTACTTACAACACCTACCATCAGCTCCCAGTGCTTACAACACCTGCCATCAGCTCCCAGTACTTACAACACCTACCATCAGCTCCCAGTACTTACAACACCTACCATCAGCTCCCAGTACTTACAACACCTATCATCAGCTCCCAGTACTTACAACACCTACCATCAGCTCCCAGTACTTACAACACCTACCATCAGCTCCCAGTACTTACAACACCTATCATCAGCTCCCAGTACTTACAACACCTACCATCAGCTCCCAGTACTTACAACACCTATCATCAGCTCCCAGTACTTAATCGCACGACTTTCCGCACCCACGCCGTGTTACTCTTATGCTGAGTTGGCGGTGCCCGGGGTCGAACCCATGACCTTGTGGTCCAAAGTCGAGAGAGCTCTACCGACTGAGCTACCCGGACACAACAGTGCTGTACAAATACAGGTGACACACATTTTATTGTACACAGGGAACACATGTTTCAATTAAAGGTTTCAGTGGAGATCTTTATTTGCAGCTGTTCTACTGACCTGTAAAATGAACACATGTCACAGTTTTATGTCGATAGAATACATCTGCAAGGAGCATTTAACAATTAAATGATTGTGGCAGGTGATTGACAAACCATTAAATGAACCCTTGTATTCGTCATAATGCAAAAGCAGAGCATTAGTCCATGTGATTGACAGGAGAGATGATCAGAGGAGAAGAGTTTATACCGCCATCATAAAGACCTGGACTGAAGAATGTAAAGAGTTTCTCAGTGAGCGCTGGTCTCCACATCATAAAAGGAGACTAGACCCTCCTCATAATCCACAAACACTCCCACTTTCTGGACCTCCTCTCTTACAGGGAGGAGGACATCAGGGCCAGCAAGAGCCCAGTACTTATTTCCATTCCACAACTCTATAGTCCAGTAACCATTGTTGGGTGTCTGTATGGTTACACCTTTCCTGTTGATGGACTCTCTGGCCACTCCTAAACTCCACTCAGTCTTCCCTGTAACCTGAACCTCATAGTAAAACCTTCCTGAGGAGAAGCTTTATTTTCCTAAGGCATCGCCAAACTTAGAGAATCTCGCTGTGTTGTCAGGGAGATTCTTCCATATGTTTACATCACTCACTTGTTTTCTATCCTCAGACAGGATGAGGGTGGGATGTGCTGTATCAGGGTCCAGAGTCACATCCACCTCTTCATCTCTTGACTGAGTGTCTTATCCAGCTGAGCCACAGCTGTCCTCACTGTCCCCACATACGAAGACTGATGGACATTGACCTTTGTCCAGTCCTTGGTGGGTCTCCAGCCTGTGTTGTTGGATTTGAAGTTGTAGAGGAGGTCATGGTGGTCTTCAGTGTGTGAGAGCTGTTTCAGCTCAGAGCTTCTCTTCTCCAACTGATTCATTTCCTGTTGCAGCTCATTAATGAAGCCTTCAGCCTGTTTCTCTGTTGTTTTCTGCTTCTCTTCAATCACATCAATGAGCTCAGCCTGGCTTCTCTCAATACAGCTGATCAGAGCAGTGAAGACCTTAACACTCTGTGCTACGACTGCATCTGCATCTTTCCTGCTGATCTCTACTGAGCGTTTGACCACCTGAACTTTCAGCTGCCTATCCTGGATCATCTGCTGAACTTCAGCCTCTGTCTTTGCTTCATATTCCTCTTTCAACTTGTGACTCCTGAACTGATTGACCATCTCAGAGAATATTTTATTAACAGAGAATTCTATTCTCGTATAGAATGTTCTGTTACACAGTGGACACTTACACACATCATTAGTGTCCCAGTAACGTGTGATGCAGGCTTTGCAGTAGTTGTGTCCACATGGAGTGGTGATTGGATCAGTGAACACATCCATACAGATAGAACACAGGAAGTGATCTTCAGACAGGAGACTGAAGGTAGAGGCCATTTCTATAGCGCTGAGAATAAAAGTGAAAGTGTGAAACACTTGAAACAGTTCAACTTAAGTTAAGTCCAATAAGATCTCAACCAGTTAATGTGATCCAGGAATGTATAAGGTTTGACTATAAGGGATATCTTTGGGGCTGTAGGGAATTTTCTTCTCTCTTTCTCTCTCGAATCGGACTAACGACCTCACACATCGTGTAATCAGCTTTTAAGCTTGAGCTTCGTTGAATCTCACGTCATCAAACATGACATCAGTCCTTCCCTAAAATGGAGTTCCACAGGGCTCCAACTGGCCTCCACATACTCTGATCAGAAATATTATGTATCTACTATTTTTTGAATAGCCAAAGAAATCCAAAAATTACACAGACTCTTTCTCTGTCTCAATGGGTTAAGTGGTCAGATTTGTGAACGCTTTGGATATTGTCAAGTGGGCCCTGATCCGTTGCACTCTGTGTTGCCTGCCGTTCAGCGTTCACCAGTTCAAAGTTGTGATCTATATCTCTGTTTTACAAACAATGGATCGGGACCCATATGTGTGTCGCGGACCAATTTTTATGGGTTGTGAGTAAATATCCCTTTATTTCTTTGTTTCCTAAATTTTTCTTTTTATTATTACTATTTCAAAAGATTTTTTTAAAGGGACATTTCACCGATTTTGCAACCAGATCTTATTTTAATGAAGTTTAGCACTCAAGAAACAAGATCCTGTTTTTTTCCCCTGTATAATCTGTGTTTTTAGATATCTAGTAATCTTCGAATATCTTGTGATGTTATTTACGTCACGACGGCATGGTCTAATTCCTTTCCGCACTACATGTTGTCTCGATGCGTCTTAGTCAGACCAGCTCCAAAGACAGCCCCAAGGGGTGTCCCCAAGATCCGCTCATCATTCGAATACCAAAACTCAGAAGACAGTTGACTGGCAGTAAATGACTGGCTGGTGGCTGCTATTTATGTTATCAAATCACTACATAATGTTATATCATTGCCCTAAATGGCGAGATATTGACAAGGGAAGGATGATTAAAAAATCATTATGTCTGTATTAGCCTTGATGTCTGTATAAGAAATGACTTTGTACAGGTGGAAAACTTTAGTTAAATTTGCAGAGTGACGCATTACTTTACCTGAGTTACATCTTCTGATAGTTGTACTTGAATGTTGACATGAAATAATAATCCTGTTTAGTGTTTCATAAGCGCAAGCGTGAAAGAATCCAAATACAGCGTGGAGCGACGGTAAACAAACACTGTTGAAAGGCTAGGATCACAATACCAAGGATTCGGCAGTTATGTCGCTACTATGCTACACGGAAGTAGAACGGCATAAAGATACCAAGGATTTGTCAGTGATGTGACATCACTAACGAATCCTTGGACATGAAGGATGAGATGGACGCTTCTGACTTCCAGTGTTGCCAGATATTGTGAAAGAAATAAGATACCAGGTCTCTGAAAACAAGCCCAAAAGAAGATAACTAGGCCAAGATAACTTTAAACCTGCCGATCTACCAGCTCACAACGCGTCGCGATGTTACCCATTGTGAACTTGTAGATCTGCTATTTCCCCAAAAATCTTCAGGGGAAAAAAGTGCAAAATGTGGAATATTTTTGAAATATTTTAACAACACATATTTGGTAGGGGCTCCCTAGCACAAAGCATTTCAGATGGAGGTCGTGGAAAAATACATGAACATGTTTGAGAACCAAAACATTTGGAAACAAGCCCAAATATCAACACAATTTTAGAAACAAGCTGCTTATAATAAGCAGACATGGCAACACTGCCACTGGCAGCAACACTGGTACCATGCTGTGTATGTTGTTGTAGATCACACCCCCACTCAGCCTCGCCTCCCCACAAGGAGGGGCTGTGCACCAAAGCATTATGGTCATTGTAGTAATGCAGCAGTCCAGTCAAACCCAAGTCAAACACACAGATTTCATTTTTTTTCTGGCCATAGGGTGCAAATTTTAAATGTTGCTACTGTTATCTACTACAAATACTATTAACATTGAGTGATTGCAGTTTGTTCCACGGGTGAAATTCTCCTTTAAGTTAACACATTCACCGCCGGGTACTATGCATCCGCTTTATCCTGCTGGTGCCAGTGTTTTTTTTACCGTGTTTTGACGATCTTTGGAGAGCCGCAGAAGCCACGACGTGCACGCGGATGTAAACAAAAAGTGTCCGGGGGGGTGGGGGAGGGTCCCGTCTAGCCACTGGAACAATAACATTTCTACCGCGATCGGCCATTTTGCTGCTATCGTGCGTTGAAAATGGCTGGTTTTCACCAAAAAGAAAAAGAATCTGAGCTAGGAGTGTTTTTCTACAAATCCTGATGTAGGAATGGACGGAAAGGATGACGTCACATCCGTCCATTCCATCGAGCGTCGAGGGATCATTCCTAAGTTGCGTCAGAGCGCCCTCTTGTGGAATCTTCAAAAAGCGCCGAGCGGTTGGATCTGAGTGGACGTAGATCTACGTCCCTTTGGCAGGGAATGTGTTAATGGGCTGAATGCAGTGGTGTAAAGTAACTAAGTACATTTACTCAAGTACTGTACTTAAGTACAATTTTGAGGTATTTTTACTTTACTGGATTATTTCCAATTTTCAGTACTTTTACTTCTACTCCACTGCATCTCAGAGGCAAATATTGTACTTTTACTCCACTACAAGTATTTAAAAACTTTAGTTACTTTAATTATCAATTATTATATTATGAAACATACATTTACCACTTTAGCCCTATTTTATACATAGGCTATTTGAAAATAGCCGATCTACAAGCTCACAACGCGTCGCGATGCGACGCGTTGTGAGATCTACAGATCTACTGTAGATCTGCTATTTTCAAACATTTTTGTACTTTTACTTTTGGTACTTTAAGTACGTTTTGATACCAGTACTTTAGTACTTTTACTCAAGTCAATTTTGAATTACGGACTTTTACTTGTAACGGAGTATTTCTATATTGCAGCATTGATACTTTTACCTAAGTAAAATAAATACCTGAGTACTTTTTCCACCACTGGCTAACGGTGTCCCTCTGTGTTGCTCCTCAGCGTTCACCAGGGCAACGCGGCAGCAGGAGAACACAGACCCCAGCTTCACCATGAGGAGGAAGATGGAACATCTCCGAGAGGAGATGGAGCAGATCGGACTCCTACGACAGGTCAGGATAATACTGATGATGATGATGATGACGGTGACGACAAATAGATGTGGAGGATTTAAAGGAGAGATCCAGTCATATTAGGTGTTTGTTTGCTTTGATGTGTCGCTAATCACTCACCAACATACCAGGGTCAGTTGACTTTTTTTCATAGAAGCCCCTGTTGTCCATTGTGGAGACCCCTTCCACTGGCATAATGGAGTACTTTATATTACTGATCTACTGCCCCCTAAGGACAAGGTGAGGTCCCTCAGGTCCTCTGACAAAGGCCTTTTGAAGATACCCGCGTCCAATCTAAAAACAAAGGGTGACAGGGCCTTTGCAGTAGTTGCTCCCACACTGTGGAACGCCCTTCCCCTGGCATTAAAAAATGCTGAGTCTGTTGACATTTTTAAGAGAATGCTTAAAACACTTTTGTTTCGTAAGCACTTTGTCCTTTGAAGTTACCTGACTCACATACAGTAGGTCAATGCTTTTGTTTTTATCCTTGCTGTTTTGTACTTTTCACAATTTTTGTACTATAATATACCCTGTTGGTATCTTGTTAATTGTGTGTATTTTGTGTTCGATTGTACAGCACTCTGTACAAGAACACTGTTTCGAAAGGTGCTTACTTTTACTTTGTAACAACGAAAATCGCCTATTTTAGCAGCTCCAAAGTTTTTTTTCCCACTAATCCTCATTATGCAGTGTCCTGACACTCAAACCTGGACTGAATGTCCCTTATGAGCTGCTGTTCATGCAGAACGACGTGGAAGCTAGTCCTCTGTGTTGCCAGATTCTGTAAGAGAAACAAGCAACCAGCTCCACGTCGTTCTGCATGAACGGCAGCTCATAAGGGACATTCGGTGCATGTTTGAGTGTCAGGACACTGCAGAATGAGGACTAGTGGAAAAAAAACTTTGGAGCTGCTAAAATAGGCGATGTTACTTGCTAGTTGCACTCAGCCGCCCTATCCACCTGTTTCCTAGGCTTTTCACTTCCTGTGTGTGTTCCACTTCCTGTCGATTTGATCCAATGAAATCCAATGAAACTGGTCAGATGACTAATGATATCCAATGAAATCCGACAGGAAGTGGAAAACACACAGCCTAGGAAACAGGTGAATAGGGACAGGCTGTAATTGCTTAAGCCCCGCCCCCTCTGTGTTCCTGTTGAGCAGCATTGAAATGAATGAACGGGGATTTAACATTGTTCCTCTACTTCATATGGCTTAATGAAATTAACTCATCAAAGGCACCACTCTCTTCACACTGGGTGTGATTTGTTTTTTGTAAATCACTTTGAAAAAGCTCTATAACAAACAATGTTTATTATTTTAATTATAATTCTTGAGAAGTCAGTGATGAAGTGTGTGGTGTTGCGGAACATCGAGTGCAGACTGAAATACCTTAACCTTTATGTGTTTTACACAACATTGACCTTTGTGTTTTACAGAACATTGAGTTACCCTACCTTAATAACTCTTTGACTGCCAGAGTATTTTCATAAAGTACTCCCCCAGTGCCAGTGTTTGTTATTTTGTTATTTAATTTTCAAATAGTTTGTCTGGCTGCGGTTTTAAACACACACGACAGATCTACCAGCAGAGAGCAGCAGATAGACACCTTGATCACTCGCTCACTCGTTCGACCCCCCCCCAACAGGCTCATACAGTCCATACGTCATAACCGGATGTGACGTTTACGACAATCGCCGATCGGGCTTCAGACCGTTGTGATACACGACGACGATGACTGTTCGTCACCCAGACTTAAGAAAATAGAAGTGGAGCTATCCTTTCGTTTTTTATACTGTGTGAAAAACCGTGTTTTTCCCTATTCTGGCCTAAAATGACCGGGGGGAAAAAAATTGAACCTGAAACGGAATCTGCGTTATGTATCCGTCTCCGGGTGAGTGTGAAGTAAACGGAAAACGAAACTGATGATGAAAAATAAACGGAGTAGCGCGATCACAGATTAAACAATGAAAAAGCTAAACGCGCGTCTAACGCGTCGACGGCCAACTGGACAAACTAGCAATTGACGCGTTATCGAGTCAACGGCAGTCAAAGAGTTAACCAGTGATGAAGTGTCTTGGTGTGTGTTTTTGCAGAACATTGAGTGCAGACTGAAAGTGTTGCTTCCGGACGACGTTGGCGCCGCCCTCATGGACGGCGTGGTGCTGTGTCACCTGGCCAATCACATCTGTCCTCGCTCCGTGGCCAGCATCCACGTCCCGTCCCCTGCCGTGGTGAGTGGTGACCTCTGACCTCACAGGACATTAAACACTTACAAACAATGTAGAACAAAAAGAGAGAAAGGAAAAGGAGCGCCTCTGTTTGGCTGGAGTAAAAGTAACAATGTACAAAACCTTGGTACTAAAGAGTCACAAAATTGATTTGCAAAAAAGGAAAGAGACCAAGGCACTCTTGTGGAAAAATGTACAAGCCTTTAACACA
>NC_137609.1:55163735-55256235 GCF_963280865.1 Gymnoscopelus braueri
ATAGTAGCCTAACTCACTTTTTGATCAAATTGACATTTTTGCCTAGCTCTACTCTCCCAACACTGCTGCTTCATGCATTATTGCCTATGTCCTAAACCAATCAGAATGCTTGTTGCATTCCAAAATGATTTAGGAGGAAAGTGTTTTAAGTCAACTTTTTGACTTAAAGGGATATTTCACTTTCAAATAAAATAAACATTAAAAATAAATATTTTTAAAAAATGAAAAAAGTTATGGCAAAATCACGGCCCCCTCACACATTAGTAGGACACTCTAATGCGTGAGGGGGCCGTGATTTTTCCATTACTTTTTTCATTTATTTTTAATAAATGTTTTAAATGTTTATTTTATTTGAAAGTGAAATATCCCTTTAAGCAGACATGATTTTGAATGTAACACACATTCTGATAGGCTGAGAACAGTGGCAATAAGGCAGGATGAATCAGCATTGTTGGGAGAGTAGAGTTATTCAGATATAAATAAAGGCAGATAAACGTGACTTAGGACAAATTAGTTTTTTTACTTTCTGCCTTTTTTTTTTACTTTACTTTTTTACTTTCTAAGTCATCTAGCTGACTTAGGCAGAAAGTGATACTTTTTTTGATTTGTCTCCCCTTAAATCCTTAGAAATATGCTAATTTTTTGCTATGCGGCTAACGTTATGTAGGTTATCATCACAACCAATGAAAAAAACTAAAAAAAAGATCACTGGGTTGGCTACTGAGTTGTAGCCTTTTGCCATTTGTACACACACAGAGAGTTGTATTGTTTAGATAACTTTACATAAGACTATTTGTATTATTTATTTGCTATTACTTTTGTATGTTACTTGAATTTGCTATTACTTTTTTTTTTTTTTACTATAAATGCCATTTGCCACTAACCATTTCAACCTCTTTGGAATCAACCATTTAAGCCCTATTCAAAACCCTTTCAAAAACATTGGCAGATCTACAAGCTAGCTGATGCGTTGTGAGCTTGTAGATCTGCTATTTTTTTTTAGAACTGCTACAAAATGTCAGAACAGTTTAGTGTTCTTATAATGTCAAGTGTCTTTGACATTATAAGAACATTCATCTATGTTGACCTGCCAGGACAGAACGTGGTTATATATCGCCTCCGTCAGAGGAGCAGATCTACAAGCTCAAACGTGGCTTCACGCCACGTTTGAGCTTGTAGATCTGCTACTTTAGTGTGATTCTGTAGTATGATCAGCAGTGGTAAAAAACACAATTGAAATATGTAGACACAAGGTTTCTGCCCGACGACAACGATGTATGTATACCATCAGGGATATTTATTATTAATTTATTTCATTATTTATGTGTTGCTTTGTCTGCCTTCAGTGCCGATCTTTTCTTAAAGGGACAGTACCACTGTTTGAACTGTACGCTGATAACTATACCATTTGCAGGGTTCCAGTCATGTGGGAGGAGCCAAGAGCCCAGAATGCACTGCTTCATGTTTGGGTTGCGTGACAAAAACATTTCGGATCTACAAGCCCACATGTGGGCTTGTAGATCCACTATGTTCGGTGGCACGCAACTAAGTTTAAATCGTGTTACATTATCAACAACCTTTATTTTTATTTTTTTTATCACAGATATTGCATTTGTCAACGTATACACATTATCTTATTGTTTTGATAATTAGTTTGATTTGCAATTATTTTTGACTAATGTTAACAAATAATGGGTCCACGGCCAAATGTATATCGATGTGGGTGGTCCTCAATATGACAATGTTTGAGAACCACAGAGTTACTGGAGAGGAGAACAATAATCCAAAACAATTACGTCTTTAACAGTTTGCAAGCTATTTCCCAGTGTTGATAATGGTATATTTAAAGGGATAGTTCACCCCCAAAATGACGTTTTTTTTGTTCTTATCCCTGTAATAACAGTGTGTTGTGATGCTCCCGGACGAGCCCCCATTTGTCATAGCTGGCTCTTATTGCTATGGCAAATAAAGGGGAGGGGAGACCAAGGTAACGGTGTAACAAATACCGTTTATTAAGTAATCAGAGAAAGAGTTGTTGGCCATTCATTCACTCATCTGTACCATAACAGCTGTCAACATGAAACAACACATCATTGTTAGACACTATACTGCCGAAACGGAAGAAAGAAAAAAAGATGTATGTACATAAAGCTTTTTGTATTTAAAACGAAAGAAAGAAACCAAACGGAAAAAAAATGCATGCAAGAATACTGAACGACTAAAGCCTGGGTTATGTCTGTGTATACGGCGTCACATTCCGACCGCGTAGAGTTCAAGTCCAAGTTCGAACGTGACTGTTAAAAGTCTGATCAGTTATTTTGGGCGAGTGACGCGGTCGTATATGACAACGTATGATGAAATAACGAAGCTTAAGCCCGGTCTCTCTCTCTGTACATAATATCTTCTGTACAAATAACAGGGACATTTCTTACCAAAAAGAAAAAAAGGATCAACAATCATGGTCGACTAAAAATAAAAGTGAAATTCTTTACAAGTCACACGTTTCCCATGCTTCTGTGTGTGCGTGTGTGTGTGTGTGTGTGTGTGTGTGTGTGTGTGTGTGTGTGTGTGTGTGTGTGTGTGTGAGTGATGTGCGGGTCGGGTTTTTTCATGACCCGCCCGCCCCGCCCCGCCACGGAACCCACGGTAAAAAAAAATCGGTAAAATCATGAAGGAAGATAATCTTCAAGTATACACCCCAAGTGTATTCAAACTGTTTTATTGTTATTATTCTTATTCTTATTAGAAATAAAGACAAAAGAAGAGCATGTGATTTTTATTTTTTTTTTGCGTGTGAGAGCGGCTGACCCGCTCACCCGCAGCCCGCATAATTTCCTCTGAAATCCTGACTCGACCACCCGCGCCGCGGGTTGACCCGCGGGTTACGGTCATCACTGTGTGTGTGTGTGTGTGTGTGTGTGTGTGTGTGTGTGTGTGTGTGTGTGTGTGTGTGTGTGTGTGTGTGTGTGTGTGTGTGTGTGTGTGTGTGTGTGTGTGTGTGTGTGTGTGTGTGTGTGTGTGTGTGTGTGTGTGTGTGTGTGTGTGTGTGTGTGTGTGACTTGACTGTGTGACTGCTTTTTTTTTTGTCCTAGTCTAGTCTTCTTTGTCTTGTCGTATGTTTTTCTCTTTCTTTGCTCTTTCTTCTGACTGCTCCCCGGGCCAGTGTAATAACTGCCCCTAGCGGAAGGCCGGCGGAAATGTCAGTGGATGTGTTGGATGCAGCTCAAAGTGAACTTTACTCAGGTATCTAGTTTGTCTCCGTCCGACCTTCCTAACCGTGTTATTAAAGAAAAACAGGCGACAATGGCCAAAACAATCCAAGATCTGCGATCGAAAATCGGCGAACGTGGCCGTTTTCAATATGTTTTGGCCATTATCTCTGGAACGGAAGGTCCAATCTGCTCAGTTCAAAGCTTGTTGGATGCGTGACCTTGATATGTTTTCGGGCACTACACTAGGCCAGTGTAATAACTGGATGGGGGGGGGGCGCACTACAAATACCCAAACTATGAACCTTCTCTCCAGGTCTGTCTAGTGATGCAGTGTGGTTGCTGACAAATATGAATACTGGTTTATTCACAATGCTTATTACTGTTAAATAGAGATGCAGTTGAAGTAGTACTCAACCCCAGTACTTGAGTAGGCTACTCCTGGTCAAATTGTACTTAAGTACAAGTGAAAGTTGCTCTGTCAAATTTTTACTTGAGTTACTCATTCAGACCTGAGGCTGATTTATAAAAAAAAACACCTCCTAAATAACCTAAGTCTTATGAAAAACTAAGTATAAAATACTTGAGTACATGTACTTTGTTTTACGGTGCACGCACCACCGACCAAGTACAAAACGCATGTACAGCAACAAGATGTTGTGATCTTACCCCTCAGGTTATGGAAGATTTTAAAATAGACTATTATGCTGATGACGCAGAAGAAGCAACACCTTTCTTTCTAAGAACTGATCTACAGATAATCTGAGGCGTTGGCTCTTTGGTTCTCTCTCTCATAAATGATTTCCTTTCATTTACAGCCTTAATCCATTAAGACCGGGAACGCATCTGTGTCATTTTAAATTGCTTTGGCTATTAAAAAATAGCAGATCTACAAGCTCATAGCACGGCGCCGAGTGCCTAAGTATTAGCGTATGGTCCTATCACTGTATATTTGTACGCATTATGTTTTATTATTATCCTCTTTTTAGTTGTCTCCGCCAGGCCGAAAGGCATGGCGAGAGAGTATGTTTTACCCCCTGTCCGTCCGTCCGTCCGTGTGTCCTGTCCTGTCCGTGTGTTAGCAGCTAATCTCCGGCACCGTTGGCCCGGTCGCTGCGAAACTGTGCACACACACTCCCTGGATGCCAATTCAGAACCTCTGCCCCAAATCTTTCACATGGGCCTGTTATAGCGCCACCAGGAGGCCGATTTGTGCAAAACCCATTTACTCCTACAGATTTTATCCAAACATCACGCAAATCGGTACACAGTATCTCTATAGTCATGTGATCAAGACGGATCTGTCCGATATTTCATATTCCATCCAGATTGGCTAAGGTTGGCTTCCAAAGTTTGCAGGATTGGTCCGTTTTGAACAAAATGCCTCAAATCATGAACGCAGCTTGCGATTTCCGTGAAAACTTGCACGCACATTCCCACTAGGCCGAGGAAGAAATGCCACCCTTTTCACATTGGCCTATTATAGCGCCACCAGGTGGCCACAATAACCTACCTGACCTGGCGGAGACCTGTGCTCCGTGGAGCACTTTTTCTAGTTTTAATATGTTTTCCGTTATATGTAACACACAGTCCGCTGCTTGTACCTGTATAAGTCACAGTGACAGATAAAAAAACGTCTTGAATGTATTTCTATAGAATGGAGAATAGAAGGTTTGTGGTGGTGAGAACAACAACTCTACTGCTGTTCATCCTTCACTCAACCATCTGTACCCAATACAACCATCTGTACCCAATACAACCATCAATACAACTCTCTGTACCCAATACAACCATCTGTACCCAATACAACCATCTGTACCCAATACAACCATATGTACCCAATACAACCATCTGTACCCAATACAACCCTCTGTACCCAATACAACCATCTGTACCCAATACAACCATCTCTACCCAATACAACCATCTGTAGCCAATACAACCCTACAACCATCTGTAGCCAATACAACCATCTGTAGCCAATACAACCATCTGTACCCAATACAACCATCTCTACCCAATACAACCATCTGTAGCCAATACAACCATCTGTAGCCAATACAACCATCTGTAGCCAATACAACCATCTGTACCCAATACAACCATCTGTACCCAATACAACCATCTCTACCCAATAAAACCATCTCTACCCAATACAACCATCTGTACCCAATACAACCATCTGTACCCAATACAACCATCTCTACCCAATACAACCATCTGTAGCCAATACAACCCTACAACCATCTGTAGCCAATACAACCATCTGTACCCAATACAACCATCTCTACCCAATACAACCATCTGTAGCCAATACAACCCTACAACCATCTGTAGCCAATACAACCATCTGTACCCAATACAACCATCTGTACCCAATACAACCATCTGTACCCAATACAACGATCTGTAGCCAATACAACGATCTCTACCCAATACAACGATCTGTAGCCAATACAACGATCTCTACCCAATACAACGATCTGTACCCAATACAACCATATGTACCCAATACAACGATCTGTAGCCAATACAACCATCTCTACCCAATACAACCATCTGTACCCAATACAACCATCTGTACCCAATACAACCATCTCTACCCAATACAACCATCTGTAGCCAATACAACCATCTGTAGCCAATACAACCATCTGTACCCAATACAACCATCTCTACCCAATACAACCATCTGTAGCCAATACAACCATCTGTACCCAATACAACCATATGTACCCAATACAACGATCTGTAGCCAATACAACCATCTCTACCCAATACAGCCCTCTGTACCCAATACAGCCCTCTGTACCCAATACAACCCTCTGTACCCAATACAACCATCTGTAGCCAATACAACCATCTGTACCCAATACAACCATCTGTACCCAATACAACCATCTGTACCCAATACAACCATCTGTAGCCAATACAACCATCTGTACCCAATACAACCATCTGTACCCAATACAACCATCTGTAGCCAATACAACCATCTCTACCCAATACAACCATCTGTACCCAATACAACCATCTGTACCCAATACAACCATCTCTACCCAATACAACCATCTGTAGCCAAAACAACCCTACAACCATCTGTAGCCAATACAACCATCTGTAGCCAATACAACCATCTGTACCCAATACAACCATCTCTACCCAATACAACCATCTGTAGCCAATACAACCATCTGTAGCCAATACAACGATCTGTACCCAATACAACCATATGTACCCAATACAACGATCTGTAGCCAATACAACCATCTCTACCCAATACAGCCCTCTGTACCCAATACAACCCTCTGTACCCAATACAACCATCTGTACCCAATACAACCATCTGTAGCCAATACAACCATCTGTACCCAATACAACCATCTGTACCCAATACAACCATCTGTACCCAATACAACCATCTGTACCCAATACAACCATCTCTACCCAATACAACCATCTGTACCCAATACAACCATCTCTACCCAATACAACCATCTGTACCCAATACAACCATCTGTACCCAATACAACCATCTGTACCCAATACAACCAGCGGACAGGTTGGTGCTGCTTGCTTTTAGCCACTTAAAGGGCAATACCACTCTTAGAGGTGGTAGAGGTTTGGGTGGTTGGGTTACGTTGCCATGATGTCACTCCATGATGTAACTCCATGATGTAACTCCAAAGGTGGACAAGAAATCATAAATTATTGCTCCATTGATTAGAAATTGATCATTCAAAATATGCTCCTCATTGACTTACAACAGGGGTCTTCAACAGGGGGTCCGGGACCCCTAGGGGGTCCTCAGAGTTACTACAGGGGGGCCGCCAAATCATGGTGTAATATGATTCTTTTTTTTTACGTTAACCACTTGAACCCTAGCATCCCTTCTCTTAGGAGAACTTAAGCCAAACATAGCGTTGTGAGCTTGTAGATCGGCTATTTTTTGGCAAAGAGGTACAGGTGTAGAGGGGTAAGTAAAACAAAAAAGAAGACCCCTGACTTACAGTTCCAGGAGTTCCACAGGAAGTGAGGTACCAGGAACAGCTATAAAGGTACAGGAAGTGAGGCGGCCGGGGGTTCCATTTTAGGTATGAAAAAAATAGTGTTTGGTGGTGTTTGAGAAAGAGACTCTTTTAAGCCGATCCTAAACCAGAATCAGAGCTTGTTAAACCACTGAGTGAGGAATTTGGCCGAAGAACTTTGGGATCTGGAAGGAGAGAAGTTTGGTGGAGGAACATTTCTGAGGGTTTATATCTGAATCAATTCAGAAACAACAGGACAAAGGAACCTCCTGTGGCCTCCTGACTTAAAGGTTGGGTGAGGAATATACTTTTCCCCCATTTTTATGCAATGCATTGCCTTTTTATCTGCTGACTTTATGGATTACTTGATTTTCGGAAAATAGAAGATCTGCATTTTTGTTGGATTACTTTTGGATTACTTTTAGGAAACTATACTCATTGGAGACATTTAAAATAACTTTGCGTTGCGGAACTAAAGATCAGAGTTTGATAATGTTCATTTGTTTTTGAAGTGTACTGATTGTTTAACTGAATTGAATTATTGATTTGTTTAAGATTGGGTCAGGTAAAATACTGCAATTTAATTTGAAAAGCAACAGTTTTGTGTTTTCTTTTTGGTCTGCATTACAGTTAGTTTACAGTATAAATAATTACTGATGCAGGTACAGGACCTTAATTATTTCTTTAATATAACTCAGACATACAATATTATGGTTCTGATTGTTATTGTTTGATACTTTCAGTAATAATACTGGTATCAATATTATTTTGATTCCAATACTTTTGTTCTGTTACTGAAGATATATATGTTTTAATAAAGGACTAATTCCTCAGGCTCTCGGGTAGCGTAGTGGTAAAGTGTCGACCCACCACCACAGAGGTTGTGGGTTCAAATCATAGACTGTAAAAAGAATGGACAAAGCGAGCCCCGTTGGTTTCTACAGATCGTTTTGAAGGCAAATTGAAATCCGCCATCTTTGAACTTCCGGTCCAGAAATGAAACCGTAAAAGATTACTATTGGCTGCAACCACAGCGAGGGCGGGTCTTCACTCGGTAGAACCAATAGGAGCCCTAGAAACATACCCTACTTTATGGATAATTAAAAACATTAAAGGGACAATAAATTAACCAAACGCATATCATGGTGATTGAAAGAAGACTTTAAAGTATTTATGGCAATGTTTATTACGGTAATAAAATCAAAAGATCCGGCCAAAAACCCATTGGCTTTAATAGAGAGTAATTGCTTCTGCAGCCAGCAGGGGGGAAATCATGGGGGAAATAGCAAAACTAGTGGCCATTCATATGAACTGTCACTTCCTATATGGCCTCAATATAGAAACAGGATGCTGGCCCCTTGGTTCTAATCCACCATGTGGAGCATCTGGCTTTGTCCAGCGTGTGTGTGTGTGTGTGTGTGTGTGTGTGTGTGTGTGTGTGTGTGTGTGTGTGTGTGTGTGTGTGTGTGTGTGTGTGTGTGTGTGTGTGTGTGTGTGTGTGTGTGTGTGTGTGTGTGTGTGGGGGGGTGGAATCAATAACCACTAAATTGAGGTAAAAAAACAAAAACATTTTTAACACTTTAAGACCAGGAACGCATCTGTGTGTCATTTTTAGATTTCTATGGCTATTCAAAATTAGCAGATATACAAGATCATAACGCGGCACCGAGTGCCGCGCTATGAGCTTATAGATCTGCTATATTGAAAAATCGTGAAAATGTGCGCAAATCTTTGAATATATATTGTTGATATAATATAGTGTTTTTTACTATACTATACTGAAAAAACATATGTTGCTATAATATCAGTGGTTCTCAAACTTTTTCATGTCAAGGACCACCCAAAATGACATGTGTTTGGCCACGGACCCCCATCTCAAAATATTTTGTTCCAGGGACCCCCCAGAAGCAAAGATTTGAGTTAAAACATTTAGCTTTAAAAATATATATAAATAAGATGTCCACACATTTTCACGATTTTTCAAAAATAGCAGATCTATAAGCTTGTAGATCTGCTATTTTTGAATAGCCTAAGAAATATAGAAAATTACGCAGATGCGTTCCCAATGGGTTAAAGACAATTACGACTTCCTTTTCTATATAGGCTGCACTGGAGTCACTGTTAAGTTAATCATTAATGTTTTGCCCCCCGTCCGTCCGTGTGTCCGTCCGTCCGTGTGTCCTTGTGTCATTCTGTCTGTGGACAGCTAATCTCCGGCACCGTTGGCTTGCTCGCAGTGAAACTGTGCACACACACTCCCTGGATGCCACAGAAGAACCTCTGCCCAATTTTTTTCACATGGGTCTTTTATAGCGCCACCAGGAGGCCGATTTGTGCAAAACATATCTTTTGACAGTACTCCTACAGATCTTTCAGATTTTTCATATTCCATCCTGATTGGCTAAACATGGCTTCCAAAGTTTGCAGGAGTGCTCCGTTTTGAACAAAATATCTCAAATCATGAACACAGCATACAATTACCTTGAAATTTTGCACGCACATTTCCACTATGCCGAGGAAGAAATGCCAATTGATTTTTTTCAAATCAGCCTCATGGTGGCGCTATAACAGGCCGATTAGTGTTTTTACCTATAACTGCACCGATCTGTGTAAAACTTTGTAAGCGCACCCCCTAGAGGTCTAGGAAAAACCCTTTGCCCTGCATTTTTCACATCTGCCTTTTATAGCGCCACCAGGAGGCTGACTTATGTATAAAAAAAAAATTTATACTACGTTTGATTTTTCATATTCCATCCAGAGGTCGCGTTAGTCCGATAATTGCCGGTTTTGACCGATTTTTTATCACAAAGACCGGAAAAAATAAATCTCTCCGGACATCCTGACCGGTTGACAATGACCCGGCACGTTCATTCATTATCACCGCAAATCAGGCACATTTCAAATCCTCTGCTTTGCAAGCGCTCTCTCTCTCTCTCTCTCTCTCTCTCTTTCTCTCTTTCTCTCTTTCTCTCTCGCTCTCTCTCTCTCGCTCTCTCTTAACAGCGTGTGTGTTTCTGGGAGAGAGAGAGAGAGAGATAGAACGAAAGAGTGTGTCACACGCTGTTAAGTAACTTACACCTATTTCCTGTTAACAATAACCAGTGTAAAATGTGCTCTATTGGGAGGTAAATGGGAGACACTTTATTGTGAAGGTACAACTGGAAAAAAGAGAGTAGTTGTTGCTGCTGCGTAGTTGTCGCAATATATTTTAACTCTGGTCTGACAGCAGTCAGACAGAGACCGCGGTCCGGTTATATTAGATAAAGTTGTGTATTTAACAGTCAGTCACGCACAAGTTGTATCATTACGAGTTAGAATATGTCACAGATACTAGGCTACTACTAGGGCACTTATGAGTAAAGTTGGCAAGTTGCTCTACTACAGTTTAACATGATGAAACATCCAACACAGATGCGTAAATACTCTTCACAACAGCTATAGGCTACTGCAACTGTGGCATCCAGGTGAAACACGACGTTAATCATAAAACCTATTTTTAACTCTATATGAGGGGGACACGTTAAAACGTTACCACTTAGAACTGAATAGCTCTATGAGGAGACGACAAGATTCTCACAACTCATCAACTTTCCCACGGCTGTCCCAGCCAGACGCACGATGGCATCCACTGTCTAACTAACCTCCTGTGAGTGAGTAGTGGTCTATCATTTATTGCCCTAACAGGTCAGCTGTCAGCTGATTAGAAAATGCGTTCAAAGTCCGCAATTGATTATTGATGTACGCAGTGACGCAGCATGCGCAAATGGTAATTAATGTATTTGTGCCAGATGACCCTGCTGCTATATAAAATGTGTATATTAGTATTACTCGTTCATCATGGTTCATGTTCAAATAGCTCAATCCAAAATATAATGCTGTAGGCCTAAGTGTTAGGCTGTATTTACGCATCTGCTTGTAATTAATGCATACACATAATTTTGACCGGTATTTTTATCAGATAAATTTAAATCATTCCGGACATTAGGACCGGCAGATTCAAATCCTAGCGCGACCCCTGATTCCATCCTGATTGGCTAAGATTTACATCTAAAGTTTGCAGTAGTGGCTTGTTTTGAACAAAATGCCGCAAATCATGAACGCAGCATCCGATTGCGGTCAAACTTTGCACGCACAATCACACTATGTTGAGGAGCAAAAGCCACCCTTTTAACATTGGCCTGTTATAGCGCCACCAGGAGGCCACAATAACCTACCTGACCTGGCGGAGACCTGTGCTCCGAGGAGCACTTTTTCTAGTTTATAATCCATTATTTCAAATGAGCGATCGACCAGCCTCTGAGCTGGTCAAAGCCCAATAGGGATAAAAGTCGGTCACAAAACCCTCAAGTGATCTTGGGGCTCCCATGCAATAGACATTCATGTTCATGAACTATTCTCATTCCTGAAGAAGACATGCTTTGTGGAAACGTTGGTGTCTTCACTGATAATGAAAACAAGTGGTTGCATGGTGGCTACGAGCTGTGTTGAACACCTTTCTTTGAAACAACAGCACCACCTCACTACTGGTGTTGTGCTCCTGTTCCATGGTTTGCATCAACCATTCTACCTCATCAGTCTGCTGTAGGGCAGGGCTTCTCTATCACTTTCATGTCAAGGACCCTCACATTGACACTTATTAGCCCGTGGACCCCCATTTGAAAAGACATGCCAGGGACCCCCATAAGAGAAGATTGTTACGGCTCTAGCAGTGATTTTCAACCATTTTATTTTCAAGGACCCCCAGTTTGACATGCATTATTAGGCTACGGACCCCCATTTAATGGCATTTCTATCTCTGGGACCCCAATTTATATTGTAAAATCAGTTAGGGTCCATTTGGTTCCATTTGTAGGCCTACACTCTCAGAGTTACAGACCCATAAGGGTCCATTTGGTTCCTAACTATGTATCATTTAGCTGGGGACCCCCTGAAACTCCCTTAAGGACCCCTGGGGGTCCCCGGACACCACTTTGAGAACCAATGTGCTATAGGGCAGGGCGTCTCGGTCATGTTCATGTCAAGGACCCCCACATTGAACTACCATCTGAAATAAATGTTTAGTGCCAGGGACCCCCATAAGAGAAGATTTGTGTTCAATCATTTCTATACTATTCTGAATGTTTCACATTGAGTCTAGATATTTTTTTAATACATGTTTAAAAAAAAAAGAGCAGATCTATAAGCTCTTGTAGAACTGCTATTTTCAAATAGCCTTAGTATAAATAGGGTTAGAGCGGTTACACTGAAAGTGATGCTATATTAACTGTTTTAGATGGGTTCCTGGGGGTCTCCGGACCCCACTTTTGAGAACCACAGAGCTATAGAGAGCATTAGTATCATATATATGTGTTCTTCCTACGAGCTCACAATGCAACGCGCTGTGGTGTGATGTGAGCTTGTAGATCGTCTATTTTTCAAGTGGTTCAGTGGAATTCATATACGCCAGCATGTTCACACCATTCACCACACACACACACACACACACACACACAGGTTCCAAGCCACAGGTTCTCTCTCTGTCAGCTCCGTTCCGCTCTGTTAACATTATGGGTAACCCATTGGAGTGTTAAATTAAATGTGAAACACATCATCTACTGAGAAAACAAGAAGATATGTTGACAAAGACGTTCCATACATTTGGAAACATATATTTTTATTTAAATCAATATAGTCTTCAGGTCATTTAGGATCATTTTAAAAGTCGTCTAACTCTCATATCCTCTCATAGGGATTGCATTGACAGCTGCAGTACACCGTTCTCCCGGACCTCGAGTGGGGGCGCCGTCTCAATGGTGGGCGTGAATGTGTAGGCGGCCGTGTGTCTCTATCATAGAGGTATAATATAACTAGAGGGCGGATTGCCCCGCCCCCAGCTATCATTTCAATGAATGTGCTCAGTGGCGTTTTGAAGCACCCGGAAACCTGCCGGAAGTAGAATTATTGGTTTGATTTTGTACCCCCATAGAGTTATGAGCATGCGCACTAGTGTCCTTTTTGCGTTCTACGGCAGCCCGTGTGTCAAGGATTGAACGCGATATATTTATTAAATACACTCGAGATGCCTATGTATAAATAAATGCATATGTGTTTATGTATAATATGTTTACATATTTATATCTATATATATAAATATCTCTCAGCATGTTTTGCGCGTGCATGTATTTCTCCCCGCCTGCAGTTCCAGCTTTGGCCACTGGGGTGGCAGCTTCAATGTTTCTCAGCAACTCTGGGGGCTTGGTCTCTATCTGATGAACGATAAGGCTGGCCGGGCGCCAGAACTGATACGGTGGGAGGAGCCAACCCACGGCACGGCTAGGAGTGTAAACGGCTTCACCACCAAACCCACATCCAGCCCCCGTTCACTGACTGCTTCACAGGAACAACACACACGTCAACAACACACTGAGCTACTCTCACATGGCTAGGTCTGACGCACTTAATGTTCCAATGTTACATGTAGTTTAACCTCTGAATGTCCATCTGTTATGACAGAGACAGGAGGTTCACGTGAGAACAGAACTGTGAATTTAAGCTGCTATGAGTGTTAGGCTACTATCTTTATTCAAGTGATCTTTAAAATCTAAATCTAAAAAAAGGAACGAGTAACTAAAGTTTTCAAATAATTGTAGTGGAGTAAAAGTACAACATTTTCCTCAGAGATGTAGTGGAGTAGAAGTACTGTAAGTTCAAGTAAAAAAGTAACTCAAACTTTTACTTAAGTACAGTACTTGAGTAAATGTACTTTCCACCACTGCCAAAAAGTAGCAGGTCTACAAGCTCACAACGCGCCACATGCACGACATGTTGTGAGCTTGTAGATCGGCTATGTTCGGTGTGCACCGCCGTCATACGACGACGTATAAATGTGTCTTTAGTTGTGTGTTCACTCACTGCTCACCTGTCTTTTTGAAGACATTCTAATTAGTCAGTTGTTTCCCCTTAGACTGTTTTCTTTCTCTTTCTATTCTTTCTTTTCTTTTCTGAGGCCCTGATTGTCCTTGTTTGGGTAAAGAAGACATGATTATTTACTTAGTTTTTGCATCTACTGTTGGCATCAGTCATCAGGTGTCTCTTCAGTGAGTCCAATCTATTTTTAGCTGAGCAGCATGAAAGACATGCTTGTGAGCAGTGTTGCCAGGTCAGCTTATTATAAGCCATGTTGGGCTTGGTTTTTCTATAAAGTTCCTTGTAAATAATGGTGGTTGCGGTTGTGAGCTTGTAAATCGGCTATTTTCAAATAGCCGACATATATAAATATGCAGATTGCTTTAATAGCCGACGTATATAAGTTTGAAGTGCTGCTTCTTTTGGGCTTGTTTTCATAGACCTGGCTGCTTATTCCTCTCGCAATATCTGGCAACACTGCTTGCAGTAACTGCTGGCTTTCCGCAGAGCCAATGAAAAGACTGCTTTCCATGACTTGTTCAGTGATCATATCAGTCTAGACACGCCTACTGCATCCGGTAAGTTCCTCATCCATATACATGTAAACACACTGATGGTTTCCTTATCCGCTCTAGACCAGAAGTGCAAACTGCAGAGCAAATTGATCTCATCCAAACGTACTTAAGTCTTGAGAGAGGCCACAGAGAGAGCCTACATTATTATTATTTTTATACAACAGTGGCTAAATCTGTTTTATACAGGTAATTTTAATGTAGTTATGACACAACTAAAAATAAGCATTAATGATTAGTTATTCTTTATTTGTTTCTCCTTGTACGGCGTGTTCTATCCATGACATCAGCTGTGGTGATGTCACTGTCCATGACTTTAGTCTCAGTGACCCAGATCGGGCCAAGCCTGCTCCTTGTATGTGGATCTCAGACGGCCCCGTATATGGATACCTTGTATAATACCTTGTCCATTTTGACGCTTTTGCATTTTTTTCCATAAATCAGGGCCATTGAACACCCTTTACGTCTGTGTGTTGGTAAAACAAATATTGAACCAATGAAAAGCTATAAAAAGCGCTTCTGACAAAACCAGCTAACTCCATTGGATCCTCAAACTTTCTGCTAAACCAGCTAAGTCCACCGGAATTAGCTGGTTTTGCTGACTCCAGGCTCCTCCCCCTATTGACCTCCAACCTCATTGTGAGCTTGGAGGTCCATTCAGCTGTTCTTATCAATGATGAACAAAACCTCCTAACTCCACTTTTGTTCATTTCCTGTGTGTGTGTGTGGAGTTAGCTGGTTTCTGCCGAACAACAGAGAAATGGTCTTTGTTCCATGGTCAGGTCCAATCCTCTCCAACACACTGGCCCTGGTATCGTAAAACACACACACACACACACACACACACACACACACACACACACACACACACACACACACACACACACACACACACACACACACACACTCTGACAAGCACTTGGAATTGTCAGAGTTGAGGCATTCAATTTAGTTTGACTCTGTTCCACAGATAAATATTGTGAAAATAATCATAAATAAATAATAATAAATAATGAAGTCGGCGAAAATGTTCTCCGTCTGTCTGCAACACAGAGCAGAACGTACGCTACGCTGCTCGTCTGTGATTACTCTGTGGGGGGGGGGGGTAGTTGAGCAGGAGGTGACTGACACACATGGCTAATCTGAATAACACAGTGATTTTAGCATTAAATGAGCATCGGGTCCAGTACGGCCGGGTCTAATGCATTTTTACCCACGTTTTTTTATTTATTTTCTTTATTCTAGATCAGTGGTTCCCAAACTTTTGGGGTCGGGACCCCCAAGGGCGTCCCCACACTATTGTTGGGGGTCCACGGTACACCGTTCTCCCGGACCTCGAGTGGGGGGCGCCGTCTCAATTGTGGGCGTGAATGTGTAGGCGGCCGTGTGTCTCTATCTGATGAACGATAAGGCTGGCCGGGCGCCAGAACTGATACGGTGGGAGGAGCCAACCCACGGCACGGCTAGGAGTGTAAACGGCTTCACCACCAAACCCACATCCAGCCCCCGTTCACTGACTGCTTCACAGGAACAACACACACGTCAACAACACACTGAGCTACTCTCACATGGCTAGGTCTGACGCACTTAATGTTCCAATGTTACATGTAGTTTAACCTCTGAATGTCCATCTGTTATGACAGAGACAGGAGGTTCACGTGAGAACAGAGCTGTGGATTTAAGCTGCTATGAGTGTTACTATCTTTAAGTGATCTTTAAAATATAAATCCAAAAAGTAACTAGTAACTAAAGTTTTCAAATAGTTGTAGTGGAGTAAAAGTACAATATTTTCCTCAGAGATGTAGTGGAGTACAAGTAAAAGTATTGAAAATAACTCAAACTTTTTCTTAAGTAGAGTACTTGAGTAAATGTACTTTCCACCACTGCCAAAAAGTAGCAGGTCTACAAGCTCACAACGCGTCACATGCACGACATGTTGTGAGCTTGTAGATCGGCTATGTTCGGTGTGCACCGCCGTCATACGACGACGTATAAATGTGTCTTTAGTTGTGTGTTCACTCACTGCTCACCTGTCTTTTTGAAGACATTCTAATTAGTCAGTTGTTTCCCCTTACACTGTTTTCTTTCTCTTTCTATTCTTTCTTTTCTTTTCTGAGACCCTGATTGTCCTTGTTTGGGTAAAGAAGACATGATTATTTACTTAGTTTTTGCATCTACTGTTGGCATCAGTCATCAGGTGTCTCTTCAGTGAGTCCAATCTATTTTTAGCTGAGCAGCATGAAAGACACGCTTGTGAGCAGTGTTGCCAGGTCAGTTTATTATAAGCCAGGTTTGGCTTGTTTTTTCTGTAAAGTTCCTTGTAAATAATGGTGGTTGCGGTTGTGAGCTTGTAGATCGGCTATTTTCAAATAGCCGACATATATAAATATGCAGATTGCTTAATAGCCGACGTATATAAGTTTGAAGTGCTGCTTCTTTTGGGCTTGTTTTCATAGACCTGGCTGCTTATTCCTCTCGCAATATCTGGCAACACTGCTTGCAGTAACTGCTGGCTTTCCGCAGAGCCAATGAAAAGACTGCTTTCCATGACTTGTTCAGTGATCATATCAGTCTAGACACGCCTACTGCATCCGGTAAGTTCCTCATCCATATACATGTAAACACACTGATGGTTTCCGTATCCGCTCTAGACCAGAAGTGCAAACTGCAAAGCAAATTGATCTCATCCAAACGTACTTAAGTCTTGAGAGAGGCCACAGAGAGCCTACATTATTATTATTTGTTATACAACAGTCACTAAATCTGTTTTATTCAGGTCATTTTAATGTAGTTATGACACAAATGAAAATAATGAATAATGATTAGTTATTCTTTATTTGTTTCTCCTTGTACGGCGTGTTCTATCCATGACATCAGCTGTGGTGATGTCACTGTCCATGACGTTAGTCTCAGTGACCCAGATCGGGCCAAGCCTGCTCCTTGTATGGGGATCTCGGATGACCCCGTATATGGGTACCTTGCATGGTCTTTGTTCCATGGTCAGGTCTAGTCCTCTCCAACACACTGGCCCTGGTATCATAACACACACACACACACACACACACACACACACACACACACACACACACACACACACACACACACACACACACACACACACACACACACACACACTCTCTCTCTCTGTCAAGCACTTGGAATTGTCAGAGTTGAGCATTCAATTTAGTTTGACTCGGTTCCACAGATAAATATTATGAAAATAATCGTAAGTAAATAATAATAAACTCCTCGCAGCACAGGTCTCCGCCAGGTCAGGTAGGTTATTGTGGCCTCCTGGTGACGCTATAATAAGCCAATGTTTAAAGTGTGCCATTTGTTCTTAGGCCTTGCACGGCAATCGGACACTGCATTCATGGTTTGAGGCATTTTGTGCAAAAAAAGTTTTGCTAAATTAGACCTGCTGGTGGCGCTATAACAGGCCAATGTTAAAAGGGTGGCATTAGTTCCCAACATAGTGTGAATCCAATCCAATCCAATCCACTTTATTTATATAGCACATTTCACAACCAGGGTTAAGGGTTTACAAAGTGCTGTACAGAAAATCATGCAAAATACAAGCTAAAATAAGCTAAAAACACAGAAAACACCATCAAAAACACAGAAAACAAATAGGACATAGACCACAGAAAACTCTCAAGGGGGGTTAAAATGCCAAGGTGTAAAAGTGTGTCTTAAGCCGAAATTTAAAAGTCTCAAAGGTGGGGGCCCTTTTAACATGGGGGGGAGCGCATTCCATAGGGTGGGGGCTATGGCAGCAAAGGCTCGGTCGCCTCTGGTCTTTAATTTGGTCCTTACTGTGACCTCGAGACTTAGCTGGCCAGCAGACCGCAGTGACCTTGGGGGGGTATAGACCTTTATGAGGTCAGAGAGGTACTGAGGTGCCAAGCCATTCAGGGATTTAAAAACAAACAATAACATTTTAAAATCAATTCTGAAGCGAACAGGTAGCCAGTGGAGTGAGGCCAGCACGGGCGTAATGTGCTCACGCTTACTGGTTCCTGTCAGGAGGCGTGCCGCAGAATTTTGGACTAGCTGCAGGCGTGCCAAGGAGGCTTGATTTAGCCCGACATATAGCGCGTTACAGTAGTCCAGACGTGTGGAAATAAAGGCGTGAATGACTCGCTCAAAATCATTGAAGGACAGAACAGATTTAATTCGGGCAAGCAGTCTCAGATGGTAGAAACTGGAGCTGACCACAGCATTAACCTGTTTATCCAATTTGAGCAGATTGTCAAATTTGACTCCAAGGTTGGAGACAACAGGTTTCACATAAGACTGTAGGGGGCCCAGATTGGTGGGTATAATGCCAGGACCACTAGGCCCAAACACTATGACCTCTGTCTTTTTTTCTCTGAATGTGCGTGAAAAGTTTGACCGCAATCGGACACTGCGTTCATGATTTGCGGAATTTTGTTCAAAACAAGCCACTACTGCAAACTTTAGATGTCAATCTTAGCCAATGAGGATGGAATATGAAAAATCTAATCTTGATCACATGACTATGGAGATCATGTGTACCGATTTGCGTGATATTTGGATAAAATCGGAAGGAGTAATATATATATTTTTTAAAAAATAAGTCGGCCTCCTGGTGGCGCTATAAAAGGCAGATGTGAAAAATGCAGGGCAAAGGTTTTTCCTTGACCTCTAGGGAGTGCGCATACACAGTTTTACACAGATCGATTCAGTTATAGGTAAAAACATGAATCGGCCTGTTATAGCGCCACCATGAGGCTGATTTGAAAATTTTGAAGTGGCATTTATTCCTCGGCATAGTGGAAATATGCTTGCAACATTTCACGGAAATTGCATGCTGTGTTCATGATTTGAGGCCTTTTGTCGAAAACGGAGCACTCCTGCAAACTTTGGAAGCTATTTTGAGCCAATCAGGATGGAATATGAAAAATCTGAAAGACCCGTTTTGTTTAATGACTATAGAGATACTGTGTACCGATTTGCGAGATTTTTGGACAAAACCTGTAGGAGTACTGTCAAAAAATATATTTTGCACAAATCGGCCACCTGGTGGCTCTATAAAAGGCCCATGTGAAAATTTGGGCCAGAAGTTCGGAATTGGCATCCAGGGAGTGTGTGTGCACAGTTTCGCTGCGATCGGGCCAACGGTGCCGGAGATTAGCTGGTCACAGACGGACACACACACGGACGGACAGACAGACAAACGGACAGGGGGTAAAACATACTCTCTCGCCATGCCTTTCGGCCTGGAGACAATAATGAAGTCGGCGAAAATGTTCTCTGTCTGTCTGCAACACAGAGCAAAACGTACGCTACGCTGCTCGTCTGTGATTACTCTGGGGGGAGGGGGGGGAGCAGCTGAGCAGGAGGTGACTGACACACATGGCTAATCTGAATACCACAGTGATTTTAGCATTAAATGAGCATCGGGTCCAGTACGGTCGGGTCTAATGCCGGGTCTAATGCATTTTACCCACATTTTTAAATAATGTTATTTATGCCTGCCATTTTCTCTACTATGGCTCAGCCTGCCATCGACGAGAAAAACGAGTTTAAAAATAAATACATTCATCTATATTTTTTTCGTTTATCACAAAGGAACCAGGAGATAACGTTATCCAAAAAAAAATCAAATTTTTCCTGTGTTTTACAACATGAAACATGCTATTTTCAAACATCAGACAACACATGTCAACGAGGTCGCGATGACCTCGTTGACATTTGTGAAACCACACCTGAAAACCCTCAGTGATTAGCAACCATCAGGGGATCAATTATACTGGAGATAAATATTCTGTGACTTGAAAAGGTTATAAAACACCAACATCTCTGACAGTGAAGGAGGTATATGTTGTATTTCCTCTGGCAGTTAAGATGGAACTCTAGATCAATGGTTCCCACACTTGGGGTCGGGACCCCCAGGAGGGTCTCCACACTATCGTGGGGGGTCCCCAGATGATTAGCTTAAATGTGCAACATTGTTTTCTCACTCCACAGTAAACAAACCAACATACAGTATAAGTGTATACAGGGTTTCTGCACTAAGTGACAGTATAATGACTTTTAAGACCTTTTAATTTGGGGGGTTCATAGTTCAAACATGACTATCTTGGGGGGATCCCAGTTCATATATTCATGACTGTTTTGGGGAGTTGTGGCCTGTAAAGTACTTAAAGTAAGATGTCTGTACCCTGAGAGGTAGATGTCTCTGTAACCACATGTAACCACAGCCCTCATTCAGCTTCACAGGAAGAAACACACGTCAAAAATAGACTGAGGTACTGTGTCACATGACTAGAGGTTTGACGCACTTTATTTTCCAATGTAACATGTAAGTTTAACCACTTAAATACCCTATAAATACTTTGATGAACGTCAGACAGTGAAAAAAGATCATCTATTTTTCCAGAATGTTTATCCCTTTATTGCTGAATGTCCAATGGACCATTTGCACTCTGAGAGTTAGAGACCTGTAAGGGTCCATTTGGTTCCATGTGTACACTCTCAGAGTTACAGACCTGTAAGGGTCCATTTGGTTCCATGTGTACACTCTCAGAGTTACAGACCTGTAAGGGTCCATTTGGTTCCATTTGTAAACTGTTAGAGTTACAGACCTGTAAGGGTCCATTTGGTTCCATTTGTACACTCTCAGAGTTACAGACCTCGTAAGGGTCCAGTTGGACCCCCTGGCGGTCCCCGGAACTGATGTTCAGAGCCACATATTTAAATGAACCAATCAGATGCTTAGTGGGTGGAGCATCCATCATATAAAGCAGAGCACAGGCTCCTGTGAGTCATTCTGCAGTCAGGAGCCACAGTGACCATGTGGCCCCTCCCCCTCCTGTTGCTGCTCTACGCAGCATTCACCGTCCCGGTGACATCAGAAGGCAAGTGACAGAGTTTCTTTATACTTTATAAATGTTCTGTTTATGAACAATACAGTGGTGACCAAGTACACATACTTATATTAAGTACATTATACATGTTCTGTTTATGAACAATACAGTGGTGACCAAGTACACATACTTATATTAAGTACATTATACATGTTCTGTTTATGAACAATACAGTGGTGACCAAGTACACATACTTATATTAAGTACATTATACATGTTCTGTTTATGAACAATACAGTGGTGACCAAGTACACATACTTATATTAAGTACATTATACATGTTCTGTTTATGAACAATACAGTGGTGACCAAGTACACATACTTATATTAAGTACATTATAAATGTTCTGTTTATGGACTATACAGTGGAGACCAAGTACACATACTTATATTAAGTACATTATAGCTTGAGAACAGTGTGCAGACTTTCTTCTTCTTATCCTTAACTCCCCAAAATAATCATATTTGAACTGGGGACTCCATACTCTGACAAGCACTTGGAATTGTAGGAGTTGAGGCGTTACATTTAGTTTGACTGATAAATATTATGAAAATAGCCGATCTACAAGCTCACAAGTCACCACGCCTCGTGAGTGTTTAGATCGACTGTTTTCACAATGTTTGCCTCTTTCTTAGGTACAATTTGGCCAATATTCAAGGATTCTCAACTCTGAGGTACTAGCCTTAGTAACCTTTTATTGTGATGGTGACAGAATGTTGAGGTGATGGTGACAGAATGTTGAGGTGATGGTGACAGATTGTTGATGTGATGGTGACAGTTGTTGCAGTGTTATTTGTTTTTTTGTATTAGAGGTGAAAAAACAATGCTATTTTTGTTTAAGGAGCCCCAATAAACCATTTGAAAATAGAATCATTCAATTTCAAATTCTGTCTCCGCTATAAGTACACATTTGTAAATGGGTCACGTCTCTGATGTCTGGATGCTTTCCCTCTGCCTTCAAGACTGCCAGAGCCCCCCCTGAAGAAACCAACACTTGACCTCTGAGATCAAGAACTACAGACCGGTTTCCCTTCTATCTTTCCTATCAAAAACCTCTTGAACGTGCTGTCTTCAATCAACTGTCGTACCTCCACCAGAACGACCTCTTGGACTCCCACCAGTCTGGGTTCAAATTGGGTCACTACCTGACGGGTAGTGGGTGACGCTGAGAAGGTCTTTGTCAGAACCACTCAGGCTCACTACTGGGGTTCCGCAAGGCTCGGTTCTGGGTCCTCTTCTTTTCTCTCTCTACATTACATCTCTTGGTGCTTTTATCCACTCCCATGACATTTCCTACCACTGCTATGCCGATGACACCCAGCTGATCTTTTCATCCCCCCCCCCCCCCCTCTGACACACAAGTATAGGTGTAACAGTTGATCTGCGTTGTGTTGTAAATGAATGAAGTTCCAGACCCCTCTCTTTGTTGACAGTTTATTCTGGTAAAAATAGACACAAGTCTCTGGTCAGACACTTCTTTTGGTGCCTCAGCACGTTGTGGGCAAATCTAATTTAGACTGGCTATTCTAATAATCAATAAACATACGACATAACGCAATACAATACAACAAAATTAAACTCAATAGTATGTACCTATGTATGTAGTAGTGTGTACTAGTATGTAGTAGTACGTTTATTCTGGTCAAAATAGACAAGTCTCTGGTCAGACACTTATTTTGGTGTAACACATCCAAGCCTCACCACGTCTACAACATAACATAACATAACATAACAGTTTTAGGAGGAGGGGAGGGGGAGGGGGAGGGAGAGGGGGGGTAGGTTAGGACTTTGACAGGGGCCAGTTTGGAATTGCAGCCTCCTGAAGATGATTCTTTAGGGCAGTTTTGAAAGTGAGTAGGGTTTTACACTCCTTTGCTCCTTTTGGCATTCCACATTTTTACTAACTGAAAACATGTACAAAGCATCACTACTTCATGTAGGTACATTTAGCATGTTTAGAATGACCAGTATTCATCACGGTATCACAGTAAACTCTTATTGAAAATATATTGTGCTGAGGAACACATCTTACCTTGGAACAATCTAATTTAGACTGGCACCCCTCTAACATGGTAACCTGTGTTACTCAATGAGGTGCCGCCCACTAACCAATAAGAAATGCCCTTACTTAAGGCGCAAGTGGAACCCACTAATCTCTGTTACAGAGGCACCGACTGTCGTTGTCGATAAAAGTGTCTGCTAAATGACTGTAATGTAATAATGGGTCCAAAACCTTTTTTTATGTGGGCCTGAGTGCTTCCAACAATCAAACCAATTTTTTTTTAAATGATGAATAATAATGGAATATTCAGAAAATATCAATGATTCACAATAATATGATTAATGTTTAAAATAAATAACCAATTTAAAAAAACACCTTTTTAATTATTATTTTCTTCAAAAGATATCCAAAATCGCAAATTTACATGGTGTAGCCAGCATGACATTTCATCTCAATCACTCGCTGCTTCCAGACACCTGTCATCTCTTTGCTTTAACCAACTTGTCAATATCAGGACCAGTTTCTGAATCTGCAGTTGACAGTTATTTACATAATAATATTAAATGTCTATTGTGTGTCACCTATGAGTGCAGTTTGGATATTGCGGTCCAGGTAGAATGATATACTGTAGCCAGATATTGTTTCACATTTCTTGCAATGCTGTGTGTGTGTGTCTGTGTGTGTGTGTGTGTGTGTGTGTGTGTGTGTGTGTGTGTGTGTGTGTGTGTGTGTGTGTGTGTGTGTGTGTGTGTGTGTGTGTGTGTGTGTGTGTGTGTGTGTGTGTGTGTGTGTGTGTGTGTGTGTGTGTGTGTGTGTGTGTGAGAGAGAGATCATAGTGGATTACACAACTTTCTACCATGCTCCTCTTATTTGGTTAAAAAATGAAACTCACTTTTTAGCTGTAGCTACAAATATGGCTCTTTAGCCTCTCCATGTCTGTGCCAGGCCTACTCCTGTGCAGTGGTGTAAAGTAACTAAGTACTTTTACTCAAGTACTGTACTAATGTTGAGGTAGTTTTACTTTACTGGAGTATTTCCAATTTACTTTTACTCCACTACATCTCAGAGGCAAATATTGTACTTTTACTCAACTACAATTATTTGAAACTGTAGTTACATGTTACTTTGTAGATTTAGATTATTATTACAAAACATAGAGTAACTATATACAGCCCTGTATACATTTCAGCCATTTGAGAATAGCTGATCTACAAGCTCACAATGCGTCGCGATGCAACACATTGTGAGCTTGTAGATCTGCTATTTTAAGAACATTTGTAAACATTTTATACATTTGAAAACTTGTGAAACGGTTGAGCAGCTGCAGCGTCTTTAGCGACAATATATTATAATGTTCCTTTTTTTAAATCATGTTGGAGTGTTTTTTCTATTGGGTTTTTAAGAGGTTAGTTTAGGGTTAGGGTTAGGTTGGGGTAATGGTCAGTGGTAAGTAACTAAGTACATTTACTTAAATACTGTACTTTTTTTTACAAAAATGTGAGAGTACAATTTTGAGGTATTTGTACTTTACTTACAATTTCCTGTACTTTTAGGCCTACTTCTACTCCACTACATCTCTGATCCAAATATTGTACTTTTACTCCACTACATTTATTTAAAAACTTTAGTTACTTTTCAGATATAAATTATTATATTATGAAACATACATGAACCACTTTAACCTATTTTATACCTATAGGCTATTTGAAAATAGCCGAACAAGCTCACAATGCGTCGCATCGCAACACCTTGTGAGCTTGTAGATCTGCTATTTTCAAACATTTAGTACTTTCGGTACTTTAAGTACATTTTGAATCCAATACTTTTGTACTTTTACTCAACTACATTTTGAACTATGGACTTTTACTTGTAACAGAGTATTTCTATATTGAAGTATTTGTACTTTTACTTAAGTAAATAATTGTAGTACTTTTTCCACCACTGGTAATGGTTAGTCCTCATCATGTGTCGCTGCAGGACGTCCCGTCACGTCAAACTAATGACAGATGGTCAGATCTGTCTCAACTCGTCACCTGTTTGATGACACATGGTGTCAGGATGTGTTGCTGTCACTCAGGTGTATTTCATGTTCTTTCATTATTTAATGTACTGTATCTCTCTCTCTCTCTCTCTCTCTCTCTCTCTCTCTCTCTCTCTCTCTCTCTCTCTCTCTCTCTCTCTCTCTCTCTCTCTCTCTCTCTCTCTCTCAGTGTCTCTGAGGGTCAGTCCTGATAGATGTCAGTTCTTTAGACATGAGTACATCTATCTGAGCTGTGAGGAAGAAGAGAGGTCTGTGCTGGAGTGGACTGTGAGAAGAGACACCAGATGGAGTGTGGATGGAACCTGTGGCAATGAATGGGGAAAGACCAGAGGTATGTTTGTAGGGATGGATATAGGGAGGGAGGGAGGGATGATAGATAAATTATTTGGCCTGAAATCTCTTTCTTTTCATTGTGATTCTCTATAGGAACATCCTGTGTCATAAGGTACCGGTATCTTTTTGACACTGGACGTTATTGGTGTGAGTCCTCTTCAGGAGAAGTCAGCCGGTCCATCAACATTACAGGCTCAGGTACAATCTATAGAATAACTATACATCAATGTATTGAATCCAGGGTAACCATGGCCAGATTGACCATGGTTCATAAGATAATATATGGCGAGGTCCCCATATTTTTAAAGACATGTTTTACTCAGAGAAGCGAAGTACACCATTTTTTCACCAGAGCCAGTGTAGCAGATGTGAGCCATCCGGCTTTTAAAAGTAAAGTAGGCAGGGAATCATTTACTTACATAGGAGCCACACAGTGGAATGACCTCGAAAACAGTGTCAAACTGACAACCAATCTGAGGACTTTTAAATACAAAACTAAATCATGTCTATTAGAAAAGGTTCCCCTATAGAGGGTCTTTAGACTAGGAAAGATAAGGTAGCACTTGTTTGTGTACTGTGTATGTTACATGTGTTCTTGTATTGTTTGTATGTATGTACTGTGAATGTTACTTGAGTTTTGTATTGTTGTGTACTGGGTCTGTACTGTGTATGTCACTTGTGTCTATGTAGTGTTTCGGTAGTTACATGTGTTCTGTATAATATATAATTTTTAACGTATTGATTGTTAACTGTAAGAGGACCTCAACGGAAATAAGTCTCAGGAATTTCTTGTGTTATCCTCGAACTGCGGTGACCATGTGGTTTTGGCTTTTCAAAATAAATCAAATCAAAAAAAAAATTGTAGTGCACTGGTGTAAAGTAACTAAGTGTACTGAAGTACTGTACTTAAGTACAATTTTGAGGTATTTTTTACTTCAGTATTTGCAAGTTTCAGTACTTTTACTTCTACTCCACTACATCTCAGAGGTAAATGTTGTACTTTTACTCCAATGCAAAAAAACATATATTAACCACTTCAGCCCCGTATAGATTTCGGCCAATTGAAATATAGCAGATCTACAACTTGTTGCGTTGCGACACATTGTGAGCTTGTAGATCGGCTATTTTCAAAATATTTGTGTACATTTTGAACTTGTGAAATGACACATTCTGCACAATGAGTACTTTGACATTTGGTACTTTAAGTATGTTTTGATGCCGAAACTTTTGTACTTTTATTCAAGTACATTTTGAATACAGGACTTCTATTTGTAACAGAGTATATCTAACTTTATTAGTCCTAAAGGTTTTAACAGCACAGAGGTAGAGTAAAACATGTAGGCTAAAGGATAACACATAAATGTTCTGGGGTGAATATGATACAATATTATTCCATCGGTTGGTCTGTCATGTCAAGTGCAACGAAACATTATTTAATCACAAAATGCTGACTTTTTAAACAGAATAACCTGTTTTCTTCTGCTCTGAAATGATGATCCAGAAGCAGCCTGTTGGCAGCTCAACACAAAGCATAGAAACAGTGAAGGAATGTCTCAGGATGTCTCAGTGCATTCAGTGTCCTCTGGGATACTGTAGATCAGAGATTAGTCAATGAACAGAAAAACCCTTTCAATGTGAAATTCTCTGTTTGCAGGTTTTAAAGATTATTAATTCTATTACTGTAGGTGTATTTCCAAAAGTACTGCGTCAATGTAAATAATGTAATGCCTCTTTTTATAGCTCTGATATCCAACTATATATAAATGCAAGTATGATATGCTATCAGTGTCGTTCCGTCACATTGCATTTGAACAATTATTTACTCTAATGAATACATTTAAGTCCAGTGCCACAGTCCTATTTCCTCCTTTTCCCAAACAAGACAATTTCACAGCATAGATCTGTTGCATAATATCATTATCATGCTTGAGGTCATTTTTGTGTAGGTGAAATTATAAATGTATAGACTGTTATATATTTCAACCCTATAGTTCATAACTCAACATGTTGGTTCTATAGATGTTCATAACTCAACATGTTGGTTCTATAGATGTTCATAACTCAACATGTTGGTTCTATAGATGTTCATAACTCAACATGTTGGTTCTATAGATGTTCATAACTCAACATGTTGGTTCTAGATGGAGATGTGATCCTGGAGAGTCCTGTACTTCCTGTGACAAAGGGAAGTGATGTCACACTCCGCTGTTTGTGCATGCGTCGTCCATCCTCTAAGCTCCTCCCAGCTGATTTCTATAAAGATGGATCCCTCATCAGGTCTGAGTCTACAGGACAGATGACCATCCACCATGTTTACAAGTCTGATGAAGGATTCTACAAGTGTCACATCTCTGACCGTGGAGAGTCTCCAGAGAGCAGGATGGATGTGAGAGGTGAGATGACACTGTATGGACTACAGTGGGTCAATATTTTACATAATCTGGCCAGATTATATTCAGTTGTGAATTAGGCTATTTTTTTTTTCCAATGTTATACTCTTTTCTTTCTTGCTTTCTTGCTTTCTTGCTTTTTTGCTTTCTTGCTTTCTTGCTTTCTTGCTTTCTTGCTTTCTTGCTTTCTTTCTTGCTTTCTTTCTTGCTTTCTTTCTCTTTGTTTTATTTCTTAAATATGTGACAATATAGGATACAGGTTGACACCATATGGTTAAACCTTTCACTAAATTACGCTTCATGTGTCGCCGTTATGGTCAGAAGAGAAAGATCTTTTTACTATGGAGTGGAATATTAAGTCATATGAGGGTCATATTATGCTCCCCAACATCATATATTAGGGTAAGATTGGACCAACATAAATACTATATAGCCTACACATATAAAATAATGTTAAATCAACTGAGTTCATTTGGAATCATGTGCCTGTATGTCAATCAAATATAATTATCAATTAATATTGGATAAATCACGGGTGAAATAATGCAGGAATTAAATTTAAGATATCTATCTATAGGCCTATTATAGCTTTTAAAAAGCACGAAATCTCGCTGTGCGTATAAAAAGCAGACATGGCAACAAAAAGTGAAAGTGCCGGCCCTTGGGGGTCCCAGAACCCCACTTTGAAGACCATTGTGTTAAGTATCTATATTAACATAAAGTGTAATCATGCAGGTAACAGGCTGATCCTTAAAGGTGGTTCCAACCCATGTGAAGGCTACATTCACATATTTCATAACCATGAATTGGTCATCGTTGGAGGGGATAGCTGGAAGCAGAACAATGAAGATGTGGTGTGTAGGAGCATTGGCTGTGGACAGGCTGTGAGCGGACAGTCCTACACAATGAAACCTGATAAAGCCAGTATATCTGATAAGGTCTGGATCAATGAGGTGAGCTGTGACGGGTCTGAGGATCAGCTATGGAAATGTCAGAACTTCAAAGGTTGGAGGGTCAGTGTCTCCAACCAGGACTCAGTGAGATGGATTACATGTTCAGGTAATATCATAACACTGTGTGAGCATGCACGCATTTATGTATGTATGTATGTATGTATGTATGTATGTATGTATGTATGTATGTATGTATGTATGTATGTATGTATGTATGTATGTATGTATGTATGTATGTATGTATGTATGTATGTATGTATGCATCCATGCATCCATGCACCCATGCACCCATGCATACATGTATGGATGCGTGGATGGATGCGTGGATGCGTGGATGGATGCGTGGATGGATGCATGGATGGATGCATGGATGGATGCGTGGATGGATGCATGGATGGATGCGTGGATGGATGCATGGATGGATGCATGGATGGATGCGTGGATGGATGCATGGATGGATGCGTGGATGGATGCATGTATGGATGCATGCATGTTTGTATGTAATGTAGGTGATTGACGGGACCTTTTATTTGTAAAATGTCCAGGTCACTGTTAAAATTGTATTTTGATTTGCTTTTGTGTTTTACGTGTAGATAAGATTGAAATGAGTTTGGATGGTTTTAAATGTGCCGGAGCTGTCCAGTTCAACACAACCTCAAATGGGAGCAATTCAAAACTATATATTTGTTCTGACTACTTTGGTAAGAGTTACACTGCCTGTATGTATGCTCTGATTTGTTTCTACAATATGTCCTTGAATTTAAAAAAATCATAAATGATTCCCTCTCCCACGTTTATTGGTGGTTTTTTTCTGTCTGGTCTCCTTGTCTCTGCCAGGCCAAAGGCCGTAGTCAGAGACTTTGTTTTCTCCTCTGTCCGTCCGTCCGTCCGTCCGTCCATGTGTGTGTATGTCTGTGAACAGCTAATCCCCGGCACCGTTGGAATGATCGGAGTGGAATTTTACAAGCACACACCCTGGAGGCCAGAGCAGAACCTCTGCCCCAAATCTTTCAGCCAGTTATAGCGCCACCAGGAGGCCGATTTGTGCAAAACATTTTTATTGATATTACTCCTACTGATTTTGTCCAAAACTCAAACACAAATAGCACACATTATCTCTGCCGTCAGTTTTCAGATCCCATTCCAAGTGGCTATGACTGCCTTCCAAAGTTTGCGGACCCTGGGGACCCTTGTTGTTGTTAGTAGTAATAGTAGTAGTAGTAGTTGTTGTTTAATTAGTAGTGATAATGCACTTCATATGATTCCAAATACAATAAAATATATGTAATGTTGGTTTCCTCTGTCATAAAGCAAAGGAACAAGCTGACCTTGTGTGCAAAGATCTCAAATGTGGAACCGCACGAGATGTGCCTGACCCCATGAAAATGACATCACCAGAGGGATTCAAATCCAACGGCAAGAGCATTTATTGTACAGGAACCAGGAATGAGGATCATCTGTGGCAGTGTGACCCTCAGCCTGCTAACTGTTCTAAACCTGCTTTCATCACATGTTCAGGTAGGATTGTTTACCTCTGTGTCTTCATCAATATATTATTATCAGCTGTGTCAGTAACACACACACACACACACACACACACACACACACACACACACACACACACACACACACACACACACACACACACACACACACACACAGTTGAAATATAAGGATTTATGTTACAGATCATCCCATCTTCCGGCTGGTAGACGGGGATAATGTCTGTTCTGGAAACATGGAGGTGGAGGATGGTGACATGTGGAAGATCACCTGTAATGAAAGCACCAGAATAAGTGCTGATATGATGTGCAAACAGCTGAGATGTGGAACCAGTGTCACACACCACTTTAACTGTGACAGGAATCAATCACTTCCACCGACACTGACATGTTCAGGTAGGCTAACACTAATGTGTAGAACTGGTAGTTTCAGCACTAATCTATCAAGACAGATTCTGCTAACAGTGAGTTATAGGCAAAACGTGAAGTGGGCCGTTGTAGCGCCACCATGGAGACAATAAAAAAAAACATTGATGTGGAGGTTCTTCCTTGGCCTAGTGGGAATGTGCATGCAAAGTTTCACAGTAATCATTTGCGTGATGTTTGGACAAAATCTGTAGGAGTAATGTTTTTTGCAAAAACCTGCCTCCTGGTGGCGCTATAACAGGCCAACGTGAAACATTTTTGGCAGAGGTTCTGCTCTGGCTTCCAAAGAGTTTCATGCCGATCGGCCCAATGGCGCTGGATTTTAGCTGCTCACAGACACACGGACGCACGGATGGAAAGGGGCGAAAACATAGTCCCTGACCTTTGGCCGTTCTGCTTTGTAGAGGCAATAAACCAAACTCACATATATGGAGATTTGATTTTCAACATGAACTGATGTCAGACTCAACAGAAACCATGTATTATTACATGTTGTTGTTTTTGATTAATCCCCCAAAAATATGATGATAATGATGAACAACAGCCATTTGCACGTGTCCCCTGGGTGCCTCTGATACGCCCATATATGGGGCATATCGGTCGGAGCAGTGCAACGTACGTGTGAGCGTCACTTGGCGACCTGACCGAAACATTACCTTAAAGGAGCTGTTCACCAAAAATGACTTATTTTCGATCAATTACACACCCCATGAATCCTTGAATTCATGGAGATTGTTTTGTTGGTGTACATGTTATTTGATATGATTCTATACATCTATATCCCTGCCTACTCAACCGTCCCTGAGCTTTAATGTGTTCCTAACCTTTATCTTTTAACAGAAAGGATCAACATAACTCTCATGGACAATGGAAGTGTCAGTGATTGCTCTGGTACAGTTCATGTCAGTAGTTCTATGGGTCTGCAGCCTGTGTGTGGCTCAGATTGGGACAGAAAGGATGCAGAAGTGCTTTGTAGAGAGTTGGGCTGTGGCAAGGTGAGATCTTATTCTTTATGGTTAATATATTAATGATCACTTATCTGTGTTACACAGACCTTACAGGTCCTTTTTTACACTTTAAGCCCAAAATGATATTACTTTATTATATGTTATTATATAATGTCCAGTCACCATTATGTTTTTGCATTGGTTCTATTAACATACCAATGTTATAATATACCTTTATATTGCAAAGGAAAGACATATTATTCAGAATCAAATGAACAGACACATTTCCAGGATTAAAGTGTCTCTATCCATCTCTCTATCTCTCTATCGCTCTCTCCCTCTCTCTCTCTCTCTCTCTCTCTCTAATGCATTCTTACAGGTGATTTTCATCAGCCCCACAAGGACTCAACAACATGGAATACTGGACAACATGAACTGTAAAGGCACTGAGGAGTCACTGTGGCTCTGCATGGCCAAGTACAATGACTCTGTCCCATGCACTTCCAACGCTCATGTCACATGTCACAGTAAGATTATAATGTAGTATGTCATTATTGTATATTATTGCATGCTTTGCTCTGAAAGAGATAGCTGTTGGCTGTGTCTCAGACAGAGAGATAGAGAGCCATCTACACATTTCTGACTCATAGGAAATGGATGGAATGCCAATAATAATAATTAATGGATTTTTTTAATTATAAAATTATGAATACAAACATGTGGATTTACACAATGATGTATTATGAAAGATTAATTATGGATTATGAATTATGGAATGTCAGGAATGTGACTCACGTTCCCCCCCTAGCGGCAGGAATGGTGTAGTGTGAGGCACCCTATATACACTGCTGTGGACAGTTTAGAAACCTGCCTGCCAGTGACATCATCGGTAGACATGTTTTGTCATTTCAAACAAGATTTCACTTTCCAGGAAGAGAAAGGTTTCTATTAGCCTGTTATGCTTATCAATGATGTCATTTGTTGGCAGGATTCTGAACTGTCACATAGCTCACCATTGGAGTTAGTAAAGTAGAGTAGGGTGCCATCTGATGAGCATTATATTAAAATAATAACGGGTGAAGTGCTCCTTTAAGGCTTTAACCCCCCCCCCCCCCCCTTCAGATCACAAGGTAGTGTTCATGAAGAATGGAACGTCCTGTTCTGGCCTGGTGGCAGTAGAGCATGCTGGGAAGGACTACTGGCTCTCAGGAGCCAATGAGACGTGGAACCACACTGCTGATGTGGTGTGTCAACAGATGCATTGTGGGAAAGCCACTGACGTCACTCTGTTCCCTCATGTTCCTTCTGGAGAACCTGGAGAAGGAATGGAGAATGAAACTTGGAGTGAGTCCTACAACTGTTCCTCCACAGAGACGTCACTCTTTGACTGTCCAAAGGACAACACAACGTCATCCAATCAGAGCCTTGCTTTGGTGGAATGTTCAGGTAATGTGTTTTAAATGTTGCTGCTGGGTATTTGTACCGGAAATAACCTTCAGCTTAAGAAAACTAGTGTTTTCGACTAATATTCGATGTGAGCTTGTAGCTCTTCCATCATGTTTAGATATCTTTAGATTTTCCAGTTTGTCATAATAACATTATTTATTTTATAACACATTCACAATGACATCCAGTAATCCACAGAACATAGTTTGATAACACTTGTAATGTCCTGGCTACTTGTCATTTGATTTCAACATATTCATTTCAACAGGTACTATAAATGCAACCCTGACAGAGCAGTGTTGGGGGCCAGTACAGGTGTGCACCCATGCAGGCTGTGGGGGGGTGTGTGCACACACCTGGACTGATGCCAATTCTGAAATGCTGTGTAAAGACCTGGGCTGTGGACACGCCTTCACCGGCATCGACCAGAACATCAAGGGGAATGTAACCATCCTGGCAATGTACCCGACCAAACACACCACCAACCTGACTGAAAGCGTCATTGTGAAATATAACGGAGACATGTACATTTACTGCAATGGCAAACCGGCCGTTGTGGTTTGCTCAGGTAAAAGATAACAAATGCCCACACTACATTTAGAATATATGTACAGATGTGTTTGTTTGCAGCTTGTTATAAGCTATGTGTTGTTTTTATCCACTTGTACTTCACACACTGACTGTGTGAAGATGGATGCATTTCTTTTTATTACATTCACAACATTGTCCATCATTATTTTTCTATTATCTTTCAATTTCAATGGTAGCCTACTTGTGACATATGTTAACAGTGTCCTGAACATGCATAGGACATCGTTTCTGATTACGTTTTTACAGTTTGATACTGTTTCCATGCAGCCAGTTTCAAGGCTGATTTCAAGGATTCCAGAGATCATTGTTCTGGGAATCTGAAGATACTCTATCGAGGCCAACGTTACCCTGTCTGTAAAGAATCCCTGATCAACACTGATGTCCGAAACACCATCTGCAAGGAGCTGCAATGTGGAGAGACTGGAGAGACTCTTGGATTCTTTGGACTTTTGCCTCAAAGTAAAGTTGTGTCACTGAATTGTCCTGCAAACAGCCACAAGCTGGCAGACTGTAACGTTACTTTACAGTACAAAGGACATTGTTCTCCTGGTGGACTCCAGTGTACTGGTATGTCTAAAATATTTTGATTCCAATTGATTTAACCAAATATGTATTGCAGACATACTGTATGACATAACATTCCATTTAATATAGCTCATTTATTAACATGGACTGTTGTAGGTTATGATCTCTTGAACTGAGAGAAACTCATGAATATTTCTTGGTTTTCATTAACTATGCTCTGTCCCTGCTCCTTCTCTTCTTAGACTGGCAGAAGATCAGACTACAACGTTCAAAAGAGCCTGGAAGAGCCTCTGGAGGAGATGTGTTTGTTTACAGTAAGAATGGTTCCAGGATGGTCTCTAACCACGGCTGGACAGAAACAGAGGGAGAGAAACTGTGTCTTCATCTCAACCTTGATGGATATGAAAACCATACAGCATCAGCAGGTTCTTCTGATATGTGGGAGAAGAGCTTCAACTGTTCTGATGTGAAGGAACCAAAGAGGATCTGGGACTGTGAGCGTGACAAGAGACCCTCCGGGAACCAAGGAGTCTATCTCCAATGCAAAGGTAATACCAATTAACCCATTAAGACCTGAGGCCCATTCTACAAATACCTTAAATCAGTATTTGTCAAACTTTTTTTGCCAAGCAGGACCCCCAAAAACGATATGTATTTGGCTGCGAACCCCCATCTGAATTATGTTTGTGCCAGGGACCCCCAGAAGAGAAGATTTGTGTTAAAAAAAATAGCAACATTATTTCAAACACTTAAAATACTTTTTTTCAAAAAAGCAGATGTACAAGCTCGCTGTGAGCTTGTAGATCTGCTTTTTTTTGAGAACCACTGTTCTAAACCACTGTTCTAAATCCTAAGAGTTTTCTGAAAAACTAAAACCTAAAATGATGCTTTCCCAGTTTTAATGGTTATTACTACACAGTCAGTTTTAATGGGTTATTACTACACAGTCAGTGTTAATGGTTATTACTACACAGTCAGTTTTAATGGGTTATTACTACACAGTCAGTTTTAATGTGTTATTACTACACAGTCAGTTTTAATGGGTTATTACTACACAGTCAGTTTTAATGGGTTATTACTACACAGTAAGTGTTAATGGGTTATTACTACACAGTCAGTGTTAATGGGTTATTACTACACAGTCAGTGTTAATGGGTTATTACTACACAGTCAGTTTTAATGGGTTATTACTACACAGTAAGTGTTAATGGGTTATTACTACACAGTCAGTGTTAATGGGTTATTACTACACAGTCAGTTTTAATGGGTTATTACTACACAGTCAGTTATAATGGGTTATTACTACACAGTCAGTTTTAATGGGTTATTACTACACAGTCAGTTTTAATGGTTATTACTACACAGTCAGTTTTAATGGGTTATTACTACACAGTCAGTTGTAATGGGTTATTACTACACAGTCAGTTTTAATGGGTTATTACTACACAGTCAGTTTTAATGGTTATTACTACACAGTCAGTTTTAATGGGTTATTATTACACAGTCAGTTTTAATGGGTTATTACTACACAGTCAGTTTTAATGGGTTATTACTACACAGTCAGTTGTAATGGTTATTACTACACAGTCAGTTATAATGGGTTATTACTACACAGTCAGTTTTAATGGTTATTACTACACAGTCAGTTCTAATGGGTTATTATTACACAGTCAGTTTTAATGGGTTATTACTACACAGTCAGTTTTAATGGGTTATTACTACACAGTCAGTTGTAATGGTTATTACTACACAGTCAGTTTTAATGGGTTATTACTACACAGTCAAATACAAACATTCCAAAATACTCCTACATTAGTCTATCCATGTTTACACATTCAGAGATACATTTATTCACTCCAGATGATTTAAAAGCAGAAGCACAAAGAACCACAAAACAGAACCACAAAAGCAGATTTAATATAAAGACTGAAGTGGGGAAAAGGACAGTATTGTCCCCTTCATATCAACCAGTTGAGGGATGATGGTTATTTAGGCCTTATCAGCCTCAGGGCTGTTATTTAAAGTAGATGATTTGAATGACATCTCTATGTGACTCCAGATAACATGTTTATTTCAGACTCATCAGATCTGTGTGGTTGTGGGATTAGAGATTGTGTTTGTTTGTTTGTTTGTTTGTTTGTTTGTTGTTTTTGTTGATTTGTGGAGATTTTATTTCTGTTTTCCCAGAAAACCATGTGGTTACCCTGACTTCATCAGGGAGATGCTCTGGTTTGGTGACGATCAATCACAGAGCGGTGTGCAGCAATCATTGGGACAACAAACACTCACAAATAGTTTGCCAAGAGCTGGGCTGTGGAGATGCTCTCTACTTTCAGAAACTGGCATATGCGTACGATAGGTACCACGTCCGTTGCCACGGCTCTGAGTCCACACTGGGACACTGTGAGACAGAGGAGGGCTGGTGTGATGATGACCTGATGGTGTATGTCTACTGTAGAGGTGAATGCTTTGTTAATAGTCTCTCTTCTGGTAGCTATAATATAATAATATACTAATATAGTCTCCTTGGTGTTTGTCACTGTATATTTACATACACAGTGAAATGAGGTATCCATCCTAAGTATCAGGAGCAGTGATATTAATACATTTAACCGTCCTAAGTATCAGGAACAGTGATATTAATACATTTAACCGTCCTAAGTATCAGGAACAGTGATATTAATACATTTAACCATCCTAAGTATCAGGAGCAGTGATATTAATACATTTAACCATCCTAAGTATCAGGAACAGTGATATTAATACATTTAACCATCCTAAGTATCAGGAGCAGTGATATTAATACATTTAACCGTCCTAAGTATCAGGAACAGTGATATTAATACATTTCACCATCCTAACTATCAGGAACAGTGATATAAACATATGCAGAGGAAAAGGGTCTGTTTGAGTAGATATGATTCTTTGATCTGTTTTGAGTCTGTCATTTATCATTTAATATTGTATATAATTAATAGTTAATGTCAGGTGGGAACTTTATTCATCCTAAACTTTTACTTTCTAGGACATGGAAAAAAGAAAGTGTGTTCCAATGTATCCAATGTAGTTATGATTTAGTCACAATCTCTTGTTAATACTATAGATGTGCAAATAATCATATCAGTATCTGCCACTTTTTATGTAAAAATGCAAAATCGATTTCGAACCGATAAGAAAAAGAATCTCACGCTGATTATGATGACACATTAATGATGTGTTTGTTAATTGTGCGGGGACTCTAAAGTGAAGCACAGCGTCAGACCTTTCAGTTGCTGCTGCACGCAACCCCTCCCCCCCAACACACGCACGCACTTAAACATAAAAGCAGGAACATTTCTTGTTATTTCATTGCAAAGTGCAGCTGTTACTCCTATATTACACACATTTCAGTGGGTAAATAGACCACTGGGATAGGCTAATAAATTATATCAATACTAAATCTCTAATGTAACTTTTGTTATTGTTGTCATGTTGCATTGACAAACCAAACTGAAATCCATGATGTCAGAAACTGTTAGATTAGAGAACCTCCGAGACGTCAACACCGCCTCGCGCGCGGTTCAAGCTAACACATCCGAGCGCTCCCTACCCCCGTTTCAGCCAATCAGAGGCCTCATCTGGCTCATCCTAGGAACATAATTACCCGCCCCCCCCCCCCCCCCCCCCCCCCGCCCCCAAATAAGGATAGTCATTTTGTATTTAAAACAGCATTACAGACGTCAAAGGGTTAAAGTGCAGGAGAGATGGGGTGACTCCTGAACAAACACTTTTGGGTATTACTGAACAAACACTTTATAGCAATACTCTATACCAGATTATAGAGCTTTAACTTTTTAACTTTTTGTTTTAACCAAAGAATATCACTTACAATACCTTCAATTATGAATGAATGAATGACTGATAAACAATGAACTTATTTCCTAGTTCCTAGACATAATTGGATGAAATTGTGAGATAAATTATGATCATCATTTGAACCTTTCAGAGCCCAAGGTAGTGTTCATGAAGAATGGAACGTCCTGTTCTGGCCTGGTGGCAGTAGAGCATGCTGGGAAGGACTACTGGCTCTCAGGAGCCAATGAGACGTGGAACCACACTGCTGATGTGGTGTGTCAACAGATGCATTGTGGGAAAGCCGCTGACATCACCCTGTTCCCTCATGTTCCTTCTGGAGAACCTGGAGAAGGAATGGAGAATGAAACTTGGAGTGAGTCCTACAACTGTTCCTCCACAGAGACGTCACTCTTTGACTGTCCAAAGGACATCACAACGTCATCCAATCAGAGCCTTGCTTTGGTGGAATGTTCAGGTAATGTGTTTTAAAATGCTGCTGCTAGGAATTTGTATATATATATTTTTTTAAATAACCTTCAGCTAAAAATACGTTTTCTTTTTCTGATTTAAGTGATGTGGGCTCTTAGCTTTCATCATGTTTAGATTAGATGTTCCTGTTTATCATCATAACTTAATTTCTCTGCCAACACATTCACAATGACATCCAGTAATCCACAGAACACCTATGTGATATTTGTCATTTGATTTCAACATGTTGCATTTCAACAGGTACTATAACTGCAACCCTGACAGAGCAGTGTTGGGGGACAGTGCAGGTGTGCACCCATGCAGGCTGTGGGGGGGTGTGTGCACACACCTGGACTGATGCCAATTCTGAAATGCTGTGTAAAGACCTGGGCTGTGGACACGCCTTCACCGGCATCGACCAGAACATCGAGGGGAATCGAGGGTACAATGCCATCCTGGCAATGTACCCGACCAAACACTCCACCAACCTGACTGAAAGCATCATTGTGAAAAGTGAACTGCCCTGCTCCAACGAACCGGCCCATGTGGTTTGCTCAGGTAAAAGATACTTTGAATAAATATCCACACTACATTTAGAATATTTGTTTCAAGCTATGTTGTTCTTATCCACTTGTACTTCACACCTTCAGAACTTGGATGGATTATTTTGTATTCAATGAAACGTCTTTAATAATCAAATATCAATGGAACTTGTAACATTATGTTTTCACTGTACTGTACTGTACTGTACTGTACATGCATAGAAAAACTGATTACATGTTTTCTATTTTTACAATTTGTTAATCGATACTTTTTCCATACAGACAGTGTCAAGGCTGATTTCAAGGATTCCAAAGATCATTGTTCTGGGAATCTGAAGATACTCTATCGAGACCAACGTTACCCTGTCTGTAGAGAATCCCTGATCAACACTGATGTCCGAAACACCATCTGTAAGGAGCTGCAATGTGGAGAGACTGGAGAGACTCTTGGATTCTTTGGACCTTTGCCTCAAAGTAAAGTCATATCAGGACTGATAGACCGTAACATTACTTTGCAGGACAAAGGACATTGTTCTCTTGGTGTCCTCCAGTGTTCTGGTATGTCTAAAATGCTTTGTTCTGATTTCAATTTATTTAACCAAATATGAATTGTAGAGATACTGTTTAACATTAGTGTAACAGTTCATGAAATACTATGAATGAATATTGTATTGTATACTATATATATGAACATTGTTTTGGTTTTCATTAACTATACTCTGTCTGCTCCTTCTCTTCTTAGACTGGCAGAAGATCAGACTACAACGTTCAAAAGAGCCTGGAAGAGCCTCTGGAGGAGATGTGTTTGTTTACAGTAAGAATGGTTCCAGGATGGTCTCTAACCACGGCTGGACAGAAACAGAGGGAGAGAAACTGTGCCGTGATCTCAACCTTGGTGGATATAAAAACCATACAGCATCAGCAGGTTCTTCAGATATGTGGGAGAAGAGCTTCAACTGTTCTGATGTGAAGGAACCAAAGAGGATCTGGGACTGTGAGCGTGACAAGAGACCCTCCGGGAACCAAGGAGTCTATCTCCAATGCAAAGGTAATTATTACAACCCAATCACCAGTTAAAACGTTGTCATGGTAAATTGTTGCAGAATAGTTTAACAAAAACGTTACATTTTAGTGCTGTTTCATTTTAACGAATAGATTTATGATTAGGTTTTATGGTCAAGGATTCGGGTTAGGTTTAGGGTTTGTTAGTAGTCTAAATTAAACCGAGGATTGACTGAACGGACTAAATGTTCACAAATCCGACTTTCCAAAATACTACATTGTTACATATTCAGAGATAAATTAATGCAAAGGATTGTACAAACATTTAATATAAAGACTGATCGATGTTGAAATGAGGAAAAGGACCGTTTTCCTCTTTCTCTTTTGTTCATATGAAATTTTTTGAATGAGGGTTACTTAGGCCTTATCATTCACAGTCGATAAAAACCTAAGTGCTGTTTTAAGTACACAATTTGAATAACATTTCTTTGTGACCCCAGGTAATATATTAATATTACCTATACTATTAGTCCGAAATAAATATGATCTAATTCAGATGCACCAGATCTGTATGGTTGTGGGATATGTTTTTTTTTTACATTTTTATTTTGGTTGATTTGTTGAGATTTTATGTGTTTTCCCAGAATCCCCTGTGGTTACCCTATCAGGGAACTGCTCTGGTGAGGTGAAGATGGATGGTCTCACAGTGTGCAGCGATCACTGGGACAACAAACACTCACAGATAGTTTGTGAAGAGCTGGGCTGTGGCAACGCCTTCCACTTTAAGACACATGGAGGAACTGGGTCAGATGTTTACCTCGTCCGTTGCCACGGCTTTGAGTCCAACCTTATGCAGTGTGAGACGGAGAGAGGCCGGTGTGATGGTGGACTGGTGTCTGTCTACTGTACAGGTGAATATGTGTGATTACTGTCACTATTCTGATAGCTTTGATAAAGATCTGCAGACGAAAAGAGTCTGTTTGAGTAGATACTGTATGATTCTTTGAGCTGTTTTGAGTCTGAACTTTAGCATTTGGGGCAATACCTGTATATTAGAATATTCAGAAATGTATCTTAATTTTATTTGTATTTGTTACTGTTGTTTTATTTAGCAAATTACATCAGTTAAGTATTGTATAACACAGATGTTTGAAGTGGATAAGGACTTTGTTGATACGAATACATTAGATCTCTTTATTAGGAACTTATATTAATCTAAACCATGAATGTACTGTATTCCCTAGTTCCAATACGTAATGGGTTGTATGATCACTTATTATTATTATTTAATAATTATTAATTATTAAATATATTTTCATCTTTTAGTACATGGATATTTGTCCTAGTTTCCCTATACTTGTTACTAAACTATATCCATTCAAACGTTTAGATGCAACACAGTTTCCACATGACAGGGAATAAAGCAGTTGTTTATTGTAACTTGTTTCAGGTGAATAAAGCAGGTGTTTATTGTAACTTGTTACAGGTGGCATTGAGTTCAACACCACAGAGAAGTGCAGAGGAACACTTAAGGTCCAACATGGAGATCAGTGGGAGCATCATGTGTGTCCTCTAAATTTAACAAAGCATTTCAACAACCTCGTGTGCAAGCAGCTTGGATGTGGTGACGTCATGGAGGACTTTAAGACAGACCTGAATCACACAGAGGAGGTAGACTACTGTTTACTCTTTGCTTTATTAAGAAGGAGAAGAATACCTCAGATTTATATAATGCTTTCATAAGTCTTTTAGACAAGTTTTGATTTTGATTTTAGGATCTGGAAACGACCCTGGATTGTGCAAACAATCAGTCAGACATCAGAGATTGTGTCAGCCTGCAGTCTTGTAAGAAAGTCAAACCAGCTGAAATCTATTGTGAAGGTACCAAAGCTACTTTAATATAAACAGTTTACAAACAATTAATCCTGTTAAACTACATGTAATTTTCCCTTGCTATTCAATTGCTATTGTATCTAGTCACTTATGAGTTAACATATTATAATTTATTGTTTTATGTTGATGACAATACAAATCATATATTTGTTTTAGGCATGTCATTATAGGTGAATATTTTCAAAGGATATCTTTAATCATTTAAAAAAATTGCAGACATAACATTTGTGACAAGCTTGTAGATCGTCTGTTTTCCCGCTATTTGTCATAGGGCTTACAGTAAGTCGTTAAAATCTAGTTCCAGTACTTTGTAGATCAATTGCCAAAAGAGCCGATATAGCAGCTCACAATGTGTGACGTTGCGGCACATTGTGAGCTTGTAGGTCAGCTATTTTCATTGAATGTTCACCTATTATGAGAAGCCTAAAATACAGACTGTAAGTTCCATGTTGTTAATCACCTGATTTCAGCTCTTCCCACATCTGAGGATCTCCCTAGGATCACCACTGTCATTGTGGTTGTTCTGACCATGATTCTCATCTGCTTCTTCCTGAGAAAACTCCTCACTGTTCACTGTGAGTAACTTTATATTATAATGTCGTTGCTCTCGGGCAGAAACCCTGTATCTCCATAGTTTTAAATATATATATTTTTCGTAAGTTAATGCTTTACTTCATCATACAAGAGTGTTGAACAAAAGTAGTGAAAATGGTGGTTGTAATTAATCGTCTATTTACACCATTTTAAAATGTTTTCAAAATAAAAATAAAGAAGGAATTATATTCTATGCATATTCTATTGAAAACGTCACTGAAAATGTTCTATAACTTGCTAAAATATGTTTAAACTGGACATATGTTAGCGTCGGCCAGGCTGGGAGGCAAACCCTGCATCTGGTATTTATAAGGCCTGTATATGTTACCAGTCAGCTAAATGACCAGACTTATAATATGTTTTAATCACCATAACGTTAAACGTGTGAACATTTCTAGATGTGGACCATGTTCATTCAATCCTAGATTTTTTTATTTGTAAATTAAGTACATTTTAACTGAAACATTGAGATGCAATGGGATATCAGTCAGGACCCTTAACTCTGCCAGAGTGATAGTGTAATAATGTCACCCCACTGCCAGAGAAAAAGAGCGATTTTTACTGAACCGTTAAAAAAACATGGAATATTCTCTGTGACCTCCGTCCTCACGGTGAGCGGCTGGTTACACACATGTGGTTCCCGTAGTATTGGGGGGAAAATGATCCGCTTGAGGCGATCCATTGCGCAGCTGTGGCCATTTCAATCCGGCTGGGTTTTTGTAGGGGACCATCCATAGGCTAGGTAAGAGCGCCACTGGTGGAATTAAAAAAAGGACGAGTTTCCTCGTCGTTGGCAGGGTGAGCCCAGGCAGAATTCGACACGTTAACGCCTCCGTGGCAGTAAAAGAGTTAAGGATCTGGAGGCCCGTTTTAAGAGCTAATGTGGGTTAGTTTTGTACTGTCAATGACATTGAGCGTTTGTGTGTTCTCAAGCACATTTTCATCTTGCTCCAGATATCCATGCTGGCACGGTGAACATTTGACACCAGTCTACGTTACATAAACCATTTTCTTTCAAAAACAATCTGATGACAGACAAGCCCTGATTTAAACGTCTGATTTACTTCCTGTTGATCCACATGATATTAGACTGTTTCTGAGGGCGGGGCCTGTTTCCATTGAAACAGATGAAACATAGCTAAAGCCGCCACTGATATCAGTGGTTTGTAGAAATGTACAAAACTAACATTTGTTCTGTCTTGATTGAGTTGATTATATCAGTGGTTCTCAAAGTGGGGTCCTTGAGGGGGTTCTAACCCTAACCCACCCCCCAGGGGTCCTTGAGGGGGTCCCCAGCTAAATGAGTTGATATACCATTAACCACTTTAATCTGATATACATTGACTATTTGAAATCTTGGAATATTTTGAAACACAAATCCTGTATGGGGGTCCCTGGCACAAAACATTTTCTAATGGGGGTCCGCGGGCAAATCCATATTAATTTGGGGGTCCTTGACATGAAAAGGTTGTAGAACCACTGGGTCATGTGACAGTGGTTGTAGTCATGTGACTGGGTCATGTGACAGTGGTTTTAGTCATGAGAACCACTGGGTCAAGTGACAGTGGTTGTAGTCATGTGACTGGGTCATGTGACAGTGGTTGTAGTCATGTGAATGGGTCATGTGACAGTGGTTGTAGTCATGTGACTGGGTCATGTGACAGTGGTTGTAGTCATGGAATACTTTCTCTTTGATTTGAACCTTGTGAACAGATGGTCATCATCCACTGATCTGTTATTTAAAGGGATATTTCACTTTCAAATCAAATAAACATTTAAAAAATATATTAAAAATAAATGAAAAAAGTAATGGAAAAATCACGGCCCCCTCACGCATTAGAGTGTCCTACTAATGTGTGAGGGGGCCATGATTTTGCCATAACTTTTTTCATTTTTTAAAAATATTTATGTTTAATGTTTATTTTATTTGAAAGGGAAATATCCCTTTAAGTTAATCAACAGGATGTCTAGATTAATATCAGTGAGTCCTGAAGATGACAGCTCTGTTTAAAGTGTCTGAATGACATGTTTTAATACTACAGTAATGTGAAAGAAAGGAACTGATATTTAATAGACACAGCCTGATTGTCCTATAGATGCAGTAATGCTGCTATCTGGTCACAAGAGGGCAGTGTTTGGACATGTTAGTATCATGTTGCCCTAGTAGTCAGCCTTAGTAATAAGTTAGCTCTCGCTTACAACAGTTTTACTGGTGAAACGAGAACAAAAAGGTTTTACTATCATGTGAAATGTTCATGTTGTACAACCTGTAAATATAAGTTTCTTCTTTCTTGTTCTTGTACATACTTAGCAGTCATATACTAACTGTAACTCTGTTGTTATCTAGTAAACACATCTTCACAGACATATGAAGTGGATGAAGACGTTGAATACGAGGATATTGGCGTCACTGCAAATGAAAGGAGAGCATTGGGTCTTCCTGGTGAGTGATATTTATATGTTCATTAGACGTGTTAATGATACACATTCATTATCAAATGAACTCTGATCAATGTCTAGTTTATATTACATTATATTGTCATTGTCAGACGTAAGACTATGATAAAACCAGCAGCATGTTGAGATCATTGAACTGTAAGTAGTTTGACTTGTTGTGTTTGTGTTGTTTTAGTTCTGGATGCAGGATCCAGATCAGAGGCTCTGAGACGGAACCATGGAGGAAGATCTTCCTCCTCCTCCTCCTCCTCCTCTGATGATGATGATGAAGAGAGCGTCATCCACAAGCCCCGTTACATCAATACTCAACCTGCAGGAAAGTTTGGAGCCTCTGTTACAACCTAAAGCACACAATGGATAATAATAATAATAATAATAATGTGTGTGTGTGTGTGTGTGTGTGTGTGTGTGTGTGTGTGTGTGTGTGTGTGTGTGTGTGTGTGTGTGTGTGTGTGTGTGTGTGTGTGTGTGTGTGTGTGTGTGTACAGATAGTGTGATCTATGAGGTGGAGGATCCACAGGAGGTCTATGATGATGTGGACACAGATCCTGACAGACTGGGTATGAATCATATTATATCTCTAACATAAAGAGTTTACATGTTTTGTGAACTGGAAAACTAACTGCAAAATCAGCCTAGGGTTTCAATACCCTTTAGAGAAATTAACCGATTCTTTCTGATCATTTAAATATTTTTATATTACAATATATTGTCAGTTAGAGCCGTAAGGCTAGGATAAAATGTGCAGCAGTGTTGGGATAAATGTAAGTTGTTCAAGTTGTCGTGAGTTTGACTTGTTTGCTTTTGTGTTGTATTTGTTTTGAACACAGCATCCAGACCAGAGGGGGCAGCACTCACACAGAAGGACACAGGAGATACGTCCTCCTTGTCTTATGATGACATCGATGAGGAAGTGAGCTTCATCCACGACTCTCAGCCCCGTTCCATCAGTCCTCAACCTGCAGCAAAGTCTGGAGACACTGGTAAAACCATCAGTCCTCAACCTGCAGCAAAGTCTGGAGACACTGGTAATACCTGTGTGAAAGAACACAATTAATAATAATACTAATAATACTAATAATAATGTGAAGGCAATTCTAATAAGATGTAAATACACAACAACACCAAGCAACTACTACTAAACAATAACAATGAAATAATAACACACACACAAACATACTACTTGAAATAGAATTATTGTAATTGTATTGTGCGTGCGTGCGTGCGTGCGTGCGTGCGTGCGTGCGTGCGTGCGTGCGTGTGTGTGTGTGTACAGATAGTGTGATCTATGAGGTGGAGGATCCACAGGAGGTCTATGATGATGTGGACACAGATCCTGACAGACTGGGTATGAATCATATTATATCTCTTAACATAAAGAGTTTACATACTTCTGACCAATGTTAGGTGTTCTCAGAGGGACACACACACGCACGGACGGGTGATTTGTACTGGAAGGTACTGTTCCAATCAAGACCGATTGATCCTGTCTTACCTCACTTCAAAAAACATAAATGGCTTTTTGAAGTGACACACCTAATTATAGGATTTTATTTCGCATGCGTCCATCTAGCCAATCAAAGGCATTGGTGTCAACATATTGACACGTGTCACGTGGAGCTTGACCAATGTTAGCTTGGCTAGGAGGGAGGTGAACACACGGCGGGACGAAGCGAAAACATACTCTCCACCTCCGGCGGAGACAATAATAATAAATATAGCTGCAAGCAGCGATAATACGGGGCCAGGGAATGAAGAGAGAAAAAAGAAAGAATCAATGATAAGTAATATGCACAATAAGCCAATGAAACATAGAAGACTGAACTTGAGAGAAAGAAGACCATGCAATTAACATGAGCATTTTAAACCCTCACCTCAGTAAAACAACGCCTAAGCCTATCCTCAAGACACACTATGTGTTATCCGAATAATGCCAAATCATGATCACCTCAATACATTGTCGTGGACAGGGATCGAACCAGCAACCTACGGACTCCAAGACTGCCTTTCTTCTCATTGAGCTAGATATATGGCCTCTCTGATAGTGTCTGTTGATATTTATAAGTATTTCCGTTCATTTTGAACCAGGCCTCTGTGTCTCCAACTACTCTAGATCACTGGTTCACAAACCATTTACCAATAAAGGCATTTTTGTGTCTCCTCAGAACAAAAACTAGTGAAAGTAGCCGATCTACAAGCTCACAAAACGTTGCTATCTGAAAAGTTGTGAGGTTGTAGATCGGCTATTTTCACAATGAAGTATGTCATACATTAAAAGAGAGACAAAACTATAAGTAATATGCACAATAAGCCATAGAAGACTGAGCTTAAGGTCATGTTTTTTGCAATGCCACCTCTCACCGAGAGAGAGAGAGAGAGAGAGGCCAAGTGAGGCTTGGACTGGCAACCTTCAGGTTGTGAGGCACACGTTTAAGGGAGAAGCCATTGGACCAACAGACAAGAACCTGTGAAAAAGGAGATCACTTAGATGATACAGTTTCACGCAAATAGCTGAAAAATCCTGGGTTTAAGTGTTTTTCAAACCGCTCAAAATTGCGGACAATCTAAGGGCGGAGCGGATACATGTGTTCCTCATGAGTCAAGGCACATGTGTAAGCAGGTTTAATGGCTGTCGGCCAAACGAGGCATGACTTTTGCCTGTTTAAAGTTTGCATTTTCAAAAAATCGCTATAGCGCCCCCCTTTGACCAATTGGAGTAAGATTGGTTTCGGTGATATTTGGAATGACCAACATTACCGAAAAGTTTCAAAGAAATGTGAGTCTGCATGTATGTGTTAGGGGCAGATGAATAATTGTCATAAAACTGCAATATTCATTGGCTCATTAAAGCTTCATTTTTTCACTTATGGAAAATCTTTTGCACATATTTGTCGGCATAGGTCCAAAGTTCATGTGTAAAACGTTTCGTGCAGATAACTCAAAAATCCCAGGAGGAGATGGGTTTTAACTGTTTTTCATATAATTCAAAATGGTGGGAGATCTCAGATCTCCCACCCCATATGTCAGAGGTCAAAAGTCAGAGTGTGAAAGTTGTTGATCATGAGTAGATGCATATGTATATTGAAGTTTCATGGCTGTAGGTCAATCAGGGCATGAGTTGTACCTGAGTTGTACCTGTTCAAAGTTGGCATTTTGCTATAGCGCCACCTTTTGACGAAAGATTGTGAGAATTATTTCTTGATAGTTTTTCATGACCATCTACCATATGGCCAAGTTTCGTAAAAAGCGTATGCAGGGTTCAGCCAGAACTGCCAAAAGTGGCAGAAGAAAAAAGAGGGGAACATTAAAACAGGTCCAGAGCTGAGCTCTGGCCCCGTAATAATGACAAGCAATAATAAATAATAATAATAATAATATACAATAACAATGAAACAACATGAAAAAAGTGTGTGTGTGTGTGTGTGTGTGTGTGTGTGTGTGTGTGTGTGTGTGTGTGTGTGTGTGTGTGTGTGTACACAGATAGTGTGATCTATGAGGTGGAGGATCCACAGGAGGTCTATGATGATGTGGACACAGATCCTGACAGACTGGGTATGAATCATATTATATCTCTAACATAAAGAGTTTACATGTTTAGTGAACTGGAAAACTAACAGCAAAATCAGCCTAGGGTTTCAATAACCGATTCTTTCTGATCATTTAAATATTTTTACATTACAATATATTGTCAGTTAGAGCTGTAAGGCTAGGATAAAATGTGCAGCAGTGTTGGGATAAATGTAAGTTGTTCAAGTTGTCGTGAGTTTGACTTGTTTGCTTTTGTGTTGTATTTGTTTTGAACTCAGCATCCAGACCAGAGGGGGCAGCACTCACACAGAAGGACACAGGAGATGCGTCCTCCTTGTCTTATGATGACATCGATGAGGAAGTGAGCTTCATCCACGACTCTCAGCGCCGTTCCATCAGTCCTCAACCTGCAGCAAAGTCTGGAGACACTGGTAAAACCATCAGTCCTCAACCTGCAGCAAAGTCTGGAGACACTGGTAAAACCTGTGTGAAAGAACACAATAAATACTAATAATAATACTAATAATACTAATAATAATGTGAAGGCAATTCTAATAAGATGTAAATACACAACAACACCAAGCAACTAGTACTAACAATAACAATGAAATAATAACACACACACAAACACTACTTGAAATATAATTATTGTAATTGTATTGTATTGCGTGTGCGTGTGCGTGTGCGTGTGCGTGCGCGTGTGTGTGTGTGTGTGTGTGTGTGTGTGTGTGTGTACAGATAGTGTGATCTATGAGGTGGAGGATCCACAGGAGGTCTATGATGATGTGGACACAGATCCTGACAGACTGGGTATGAATCATATTATATCTCTAACATAAAGAGTTTACATGTTGAATGAAGCATCTATCCATGCACAGGAAGTGATGCAAACAGCACTTAAAGGGACATGACACGCTATAGGCTGATGCTGTAGTTTAACAACTACAGAAGGTTTAAAAACTACAGAAGGGTTAAAACACACACACACACGCACGCACGCACGCACGCGCGCACACGCGCACACACACACACACACACACACACACACACACACACACACACACAATATCATAATGAGTGTGTGTGTGTGTGTGTGTGTGTGTGTGTGTGTGTGTGTGTGTGTGTGTGTGTGTGTGTGTGTGTGTGTGTGTGTGTGTGTGTGTGTGTGTGTGTGTGTGCGCATACAGACAGTGTGATCTATGAGGTGGAGAATCCACAGGAGGTCTATGATGACGTGGACACAGGAAGTGACATCACAGAGACGACAGTCTGAGGTCCACTAGTCTGGCGTGGCCGGACTGTTGCCTCCCACAATGTGTTTCCGGTCATACAGTCTGGGACTCGGACGCTCTGATCATGATTAAAATATGAAGCGGATGTGAAGCCTCCTCCCCACTAACGTTTAGTCTTTACAGTCGCACAAATGTATCCTAATATAAATCTAAATCATCTAAGCATACATAGCTTGATGCTAAGCACAAATGGAAATTAAAACGTAAAATGGAAGTGCCAGCTTCCTCTGGAAGTGCCAGCTTCCTCTCTCGGATTTCGGGAGGTAGTTCAAGACTCTATATCAGGGTTTCTCAAAGTGGGTGCACCCTAGGGCAGTGGCGCCTGTTTAATTAAAGGACCCCCCACTATTCAGTCCAGCCCCCCCCCCCCCCCCCCGCGAGCGTGAGGTGGGGGGACCCAGGCTGGGTGGGTCCCCCCACCGCCTTCCTTCTACCTTCCTTATTCCTAAATAAAGTGCTTATTTTTGTTTAAATGATATGTGTCATGGAAATGGAGTTCTAATTTTCATTAGAGCAACCTTGATTTTCCCTTAAATAGAAAAACAAAATTACCTCTGACATCTACACTTCATGGAGTATACTTTTTGAACCGAATTAACCGAATTAACCCCCAAAAAAATTAACAAACCCACCCGAAAAAAACCCGAAAATGTTCGCGCTATGCGCGCACGTGCGCTACGTGTACGCTTCGCGCACGTTCATGTGTCCCTGATGTGTTCTCCCCCAGTTCATATTCCATTCCAGCCAAACATGTTTGAGAACCACTGCTCTATATAATATGTGTAGATTGTGGAATAGTTGTCTGGCTACGTGAGACGAGGTCTACTGGACCCTGACCTGCAGACCAGCTGGATGCACATTGAATTAATGGCTCTGTAACACATTGAAGTGCCTTGTTGTGGAAATGTTTTTTTTTACTCTGGTGGTTAATGTGTTAAGAGGGGTAAATAAGCAGGTGGAATTAGTGTTTGTGTAATCTCCCTTCAGTTCATAGTTTTTTTCAGGAAAGAAAGAAAAAGGTTGCAGAGCGAGGGGAAAAAAATGAAAAAGAAACATTTCAAAGAAACATCTAAGATGTATCTATATTCAATACTCCGCTTCGAGGTCTCGCTATGGGAGAGCGCCCCCTGGCGCGTCAAGTGAGTCAAGGCCCAGAGCCGACCTCACTTCCAACCCACGCCTTAGCCAAGCCCCAGAGGCCGAGCTAACAAACATGGCGTCCGGGACCCCGCCCCCCCCCCCCCCCGACCGTGAGACGCCGGGCACCGACAGACACACCCAGTGTGTGATTTGTCTGGGCCACACTCACACTTCACTGTATATACATATATAAAAACACAGCAGCAGCTATGAAGATGAGTTTAGACATTATGTACAAAAGAGTAGTAGTACATTAGTGTTGTTTTTGTATTTCATTCATTCTTATTATTCATTGAAGAAAACACATTGTGTGATTTTGATGTATCATGACTTTTTATACAGCAAATATAGCTGGCTGTCACTGGCTATAATTTTATATGATGTTAAAGTTAGTTTACTGTTTAGTTTTACTTTATGACTTTTATATGATGTTAAAGTTAGTTTTACTGTTTAGTTTGACTTTTTGACTTTTATATGATGTTAAAGTTAGTTTACTGTTTAGTTTTACTGTATGACTTTTATATGATGTTAAAGTTAGTTTACTGTTTAGTTTTACTGTATGACTTTTATATGATGTTAAAGTTAGTTTACTGTTTAGTTTTACTGTATGACTTTTATATGATGTTAAAGTTAGTTTACTGTTTAGTTTTACTGTATGACTTTTATATGATGTTAAAGTTAGTTTACTGTTTAGTTTTACTGTATGACTTTTATATGATGTCAAAGTTAGTTTACTGTTTAGTTTTACTGTATGACTTTTATATGATGTCAAAGTTAGTTTACTGTTTAGTTTTACTTTATGACTTTTATATGATGTTAAAGTTAGTTTACTGTTTAGTTTTACTTTATGACTTTTATATGATGTTAAAGTTAGTTTAATTTACTGTTTAGTTTTACTGTATGACTTTTATATGATGTTAAAGTTAGTTTTAGCTATCATATAGTCAAGGCCAAGGATTGGTTGTTTCAAGCTTCCTGTATTTATACATTATGCATTATTATAATTATAAATACAATATTTGTATGATCTATTTTTATGTAGTGTTGGTGTGCTATATCCTCTTTCATTAATAAATACAAATATTCCTCCATATACTGTTTTTTTGTTTTTACAGAAATAAACATTTCAAAACATTTTTCATACTATTAAATAATCTATTTAATGTTGATTATTTACTATTAATAATACTAAATAATCAAAGGAATTACATAAATAAATGCAAAAACCTAAGAAGTGGAAATAGCAGATCTACAAGCACACAACACGTCGTGTTGCGATGTGTTGTTTGATTGATTGATTGATGTAGTTTATTTAGAAAGACATGAGAATAGTACATGACAGTACATAACAGTACATGGAAGTACAAATTCACAATACAAGGTCTACTAAACTGGAAACCCTCATTAAGCATTACGCTTGTTTAAGATGAGAACCCCATGCACACAAATCATGATGAAATATAAGAGGCAGGCAGATATACACACTACTATACAGAATGTCATACAATCAGCTTTCAGGTTACTGGTATGACGAGAGAAAAAATAATAATATATATATATATACAAAAGAGGAAAATGAAGGAGGGGGGGGGGTAGGGAGGGGTAGGTTAAGACTTAGACAGGGGCCATTTTCGAATTGCAGCCTCCTGAAGGTGTATCTTTAGGGCAGTTTTGAAAGTGAGTAGGGTTTTACACTCCTTTACTCCTTTTGGTAGGGCATTCCACATTTTTGATGAATAGCATGAGAACGAGTTCATACCCTTAGTTGAGCCAAATCTGGGTTGAACATGATCAGTGGAGCTGCCTCTGGTGTTATGATCATGGACTTCATTAACATTTTTGAAGTATTTTGACAAATACAGGGGGATCCCAATGTTGTGGTGTATCTTGAAGACCAGGCCCATAGCAAGTTGCTGTACTCTGTCCTCAACCCTAAGCCATCCAATCCTAGCAAAATGAGCAGGGGTTAGATGGGTTCTGTGATTGAGGCCAAGAAGTAGTTGTGTTATTGTAGATCTGCTATTTTCACTAGTCTGGGTCTCGGGGAGACATCTAATTTCTCTTTTGGGTCTCGAGCTAAAAAGAACCACTGCTTTACAACATCAAAGGCTTATTTATTATGGTGATCGTGTTGTTTATTGTTTTCATGTTGAAGCCAAATCGAACCTGACAGCCTGCACCTTTAAACAGACATTCATTTTAAAAGAGATGTCCAAGAACACCATAAAGTTGACGGTTCAAATCCCCAGAATACTGGGGATATTTTAGGTTGTAAAAATGAATCATAACTGTGTGCCGTCCCCTTGCTAAAAAGCTTCTATTTAAACCCATTAAGATCTGGAAAGCCTACGTTGTTGTACCTGTAAAACCGAAAAGCATCACAATGTGTCATTTTAGATGTTGCTATGTATCATCATCTATTCCAGGGGTCTTCAACCTTTTCAGGCCAAGGACCCCCTAGCTGAGAGAGAGATAAAGCAGGGACCCCCTACTCTATATTGTATAAAATTGTGTTTCAGATTAATGTTTTTTTTGTACTTGGTCTGCTCTTTTTTCCCTCTACACCTATAGCCTCTTTGCCAAAAATAGCAGATCTACAAGCTCTCAGCGCCTCGCAGCGCGAAGCGTTGAGAGCTTGTAGATCTGCTATTTCTCCTTAGGAAAGGGATGCTAGGGTTCAAGTGGTTAAGGTAAAAAAATATATATATATCACACAAAGATTTGGCGGACCCCCTGTAGTAACTCTGAGGACCCCCTAGGGGTCCCGGACCCCCTGTTGAAGACCCCTGATCTATTCTAATGTGTATGTTTTTGAAATAGTTTTTCGATAAACTTAGGTTAGGATTTAGAAGCCGTTTTTAAAATGGGCCTCAGGTCTAAATGGGTCTCAGGTCTAAATGTGTCTCAGGTCTAAATGGGTCTCAGGTCTAAGTGGGTCTCAGGTCTAAATGTGTCTCAGGTCTAAATGGGTCTCAGGTCTAAATGGGTTTAAGGTTCCCTTGACTAACTCACATAATCCCTAGTCTTCCCTTTCTAGGAAATGGAAGACAAAAAACAAAAGCATCTGTTATACAGTAGTTATTATTTAATCACAAGCTCTTGTTAATGCTTTTCAACGGTTGAATATTTATAAAAACCCACAGACACACTAAACCACTTTTCACTTTCAACATGAAAAAATACCAAAATAGCCGATCTACAAGCTTGTGACGTGTTGTAAGTAAGGTTGTACATTGGGCAATTTTTGCTGCTTCTTGGACGATTAAGTAGGAAATTAATTTACAAAAAAACAAACAAACAAACAAACAAACAAACATAAAAATGCAATGTGGAGATACAAGGCTGCCTGATAGTAGACATGTGTTATGTAATGTTGAAGGGATCAGAGTTTGTGTGCACCTGAAACTGGCCTGTGGTTCATCTGTAGGAGTCACTTTATCACAAACACAGGCCAGATACACATCATAAATAAACATCATAAATAAACATCATAAATACACATCATAACCACATGTTCCATCCAGACAGTAAATGTTTATCTCACCCTGACACAACTTTTAGATTCTAGATGTGAAATACTAAACTACTGATCGCACACGTTTCTCGTTTATTATAATACATTCATATTTACTATACTGTATGTGTAGAGCAGAGGTTTATTATAATACATTCATATTTACTATACTGTATGTGTAGAGCAGAGGTTTATTATAATACATTCATATTTACTATACTGTATGTGTAGAGCAGAGGTTTATTATAATACATTCATATTTACTATACTGTATGTGTAGAGCAGAGGTTTATTATAATACATTCATATTTAATGTATATACTGTATGTGTAGAGCAGAGGTTTATTATAATACATTCATATTTACTATACTGTATGTGTAGAGCAGAGGTTTATTATAATACATTCATATTTACTATACTGTATGTGTAGAGCAGAGGTTTATTATAATACATTCATATTTACTATACTGTATGTGTAGAGCAGAGGTTTATTATAATACATTCATATTTAATGTATATACTGTATGTGTAGAGCAGAGGTTTATTATAATAAATTCATATTTACTGTATATACTGTATGTGTAGAGCAGAGGTTTATTATAATAAATTCATATTTACTGTATATACTGTATGTGTAGAGCAGAGGTTTATTATAATAAATTCATATTTAATGTATATACTGTAGGCCTATGTGTAGAGCAGAGGTTCTCAAATGGTTTTCACCTCCACACCCAAAACAGTGTCCTATCATCCTAATGAATCTATATTTATTCAGTGACAGTTGCACCCCTCCACCACCAGGGGGGGCAAAAGGCATCAAGGCAACAGGCTGAACCAGAGTAATTTAGAAAGAGAGTAATGACAGTAGCGTCGACTCCCATTGTAAGAATGGAATGCGGAAGTGCTCTGTCTACGTCAATGAGATAGTTCCAATGTTTGGAACTATAGCCCATAGTCATAGAGGCCCGCTTTGCGGCGAGATCAAAGCGTGACGTTACTCTCTCTTCTACACTCTGGGCTGAACCAGTGCCTGGATCCTTCATTGTGTATGCTTGAAACCAGTGTTGCCATATCTGCTTATTATAAGCGACTTTGGGCTTATGTTTCTGTAAAGTTGCTTGTAAATATTGGTAGTTGAGGGTTGGGTTTTTTGGGCTTATTTCTAAATAGTAGTTGTTTATTTGGCCTTGTTTCCAAATCCTAATGTTGTTAAAACATGTGTTCTCAAACATTTATTTGAGAACACATGTCATAAACCCCCACATTAACACATATTTGTCCCTCTAACCCCCATCTGAAAATGTGTTGTGTTCTGTGTTGTTATAATGTTCCAAAACTCTTCCAAATATTCCACAATAATGCAATAATGATCCACTTTCTACTTTTGGCACTTTAAGTACATTTTTGATACCAATACTTTTGTACTTTTACTCGAGTGCATTTTGTATTTCGGACTTTTACTAGTAAGAGTATTTCTACATTTACATTATTGATACTTTTGCTTAAGTAAAAAACATGTTAGTACTTTTCCCACCACTGTACGGCAGTCGCTTCTTTTGATGTTTAAAGGAGTAGTTCACCCAAAAAATGACTTATTTTCTATCAATTACACACCGCATGAAGCCTTGAATTCATAGATGTTTTTGTCGCATTCCTGAGCCAATAACTTGATGACCGGGTGTATTTCCGGATACATTGGCATCTTTCCGCCGGTAACCAAATCATTGGCTTTGGGAATGCGACAAAATGAAAAAATAAAATCTATGAATTCAAGGCTTCATGGGGCGTTTAATGATAGAAAATAAGTAATGTTTTTGGTGAACAATTGTTTTCATAGACCCTTTGGTTGCTTGTTTCTCGCACAGAATCTGGCAACGCTGCGTGAAACAAACGTAACCCGGAAGTAAATACGTTCCGTGCGTAGTTCTCTCCACAGCCGTTTCATCGTTTCTTAACGGCTGTGTGTAAAATAAACAAACAAACAAACAAACAAACACCATGTCTCCTAAGAAACGCGTTAAAACGTGTGAAACGGAGAGCGTCAGTCGGTGTATAAACGAACACATGACGTCGGTGGGAGAGGAGATCCTGGAGATGCTGTGGTGCGTTCTTCTGGAACAACAACGTGACGTCGACGTCTGTTGTCGCGAGAAGAGGCTGAACGTCGAGGTGTTCGTGCTGCAGCGCCTCAGTGCGGCCGCAGAGTGGATGTGCAGCCTGTTCCACAGAGAGACGCAGGCTCTGCTGGAGACACTACACTCTGCAGGTTTGGTTTCTACAGCCTATTAGTTCACTGGGTTTCAACCTTTTTCATGCCAAGGACCCCTAAATTGATATACATTTGGCCGCGGACCCCCCATCTGAAAATGTTTTGTGCCCAGGGACCCCCAGGAAGCAAAGATGTGAGATAAAAATGTTTGCTTTAAAAATATCTATTCAAAGATATGCACACATTTTCATGATTTTTCAAAAAATAGCAGATCTACAAGCTCATAGCGCGGCACCGAGCTTGTAGATCTGCTATTTTTGAAAGCTAAGTGGTTAAAATGATTGTGACGCTATGTTCACTGATTTTGCTGGGGACCCCCTGGTTCCCCCCCAAGGACCACTGGTGGTCCCCGGACCACTGGTTGAAAACCCCTGGCCTTAGTTGCTTATTTGCTGTTTAAACCAGTGGTTTGTTCGCGTCAACGACAGCTCCCAAATTGATATGTATTTGTCAGTCGACCCCCCATCTAAAACCATCTAAAAACGCGTTATGCCAGGGACCCGGCGTACCAGATTTGTGTTGTTAAAATGTTTTTTAAAAAATGTTGAAAATGTACGTACATTGTTGAGCACCAGTTTAGTTTAAAGGGGTTACTAGCAATTACAAGAACGGTCGCCCCCAGGTATTCCTAACCTTAACCTCAGTAAAACTATGTCTAAACCAATCTAACCTTATTCCTAACCTTAACCTCAGTAAAACTATGTCTAAACCTAACCTTATTCCTAACCTAAACCTCAGTAAAACTATGTCTAAACCAATCTAACCTTATTCCTAACCTTAACCTCAGTAAAACTATGTCTAAACCTAACCTTATTCCTAACCTTAACCTCAGTAAAACTATGTCTAAACCTAACCTTATTCCTAACCTTAACCTCAGTAAAACTATGTCTAAACCTAACCTTATTCCTAACCTTAACCTCAGTAAAACTATGTCTAAACCTAACCTTATTCCTAACCTTAACCTCAGTAAAACTATGTCTAAACCTAACCTTATTCCTAACCTTAACCTCAGTAAAACTATGTCTAAACCTAACCTTATTCCTAACCTTAACCTCAGTAAAACTACATCTAAACCTAACCTTATTCCTAACCTTAACCTCAGTAAAACTATGTCTAAACCTAACCTTATTCCTAAAAGTAACCTCAGTAAAACTATGTCTAAACCTAACCTTATTCCTAACCTTAACCTCAGTAAAACTACGTCTAAACCTAATCTTATTCCTAAAAGTAACCTCAGTAAAACTATGTCTAAACCTAACCTTATTCCTAACCTTAACCTCAGTAAAACTATGTCTAAACCTAACCTTATTCCTAACCTTAACCTCAGTAAAACTATGTCTAAACCTAACCTTATTCCTAACCTTAACCTCAGTAAAACTATGTCTAAACCTAACCTTATTCCTAACCTAAACCTCAGTAAAACTATGTCTAAACCAATCTAACCTTATTCCTAACCTTAACCTCAGTAAAACTATGTCTAAACCTAACCTTATTCCTAACCTTAACCTCAGTAAAACTATGTCTAAACCTAACCTTATTCCTAACCTTAACCTCAGTAAAACTATGTCTAAACTTAACCTTATTCCTAACCTTAACCTCAGTAAAACTATGTCTAAACCTAACCTTATTCCTAACCTTAACCTCAGTAAAACTATGTCTAAACCTAACCTTATTCCTAACCTTAACCTCGGTCAAACTATGTCTAAACCTAACCTTATTCCTAACCTTAACCTCAGTAAAACTATGTCTAAACCTAACCTTATTCCTAACCTTAACCTCAGTAAAACTATGTCTAAACCTAACCTTATTCCTAACCTTAACCTCAGTAAAACTATGTCTAAACCTAACCTTATTCCTAAACCTAACCTCAGTACAACTATGTCTAAACCTAACCTTATTCCTAACCTTAACCTCAGTAAAACTATGTCTAAACCTAACCTTATTCCTAACCTAACCTCAGTACAACTATGTCTAAACCTAACCTTATTCCTAAACGTGACCTCAGTACAACTATGTCTAAACCTAACCTTATTCCTAACCTTAACCTCAGTAAAACTATGTCTAAACCTAACCTTATTCCTAACCTTAACCTCAGTAAAACTATGTCTAAACCTAACCTTATTCCTAACCTTAACCTCAGTAAAACTATGTCTAAACCTAACCTTATTCCTAACTTTAACCTCAGTAAAACTATGTCTGAACCTAACCTTATTCCTAACCTTAACCTCAGTAAAACTATGTCTAAACCTAACCTTATTCCTAACCTTAACCTCAGTAAAACTATGTCTAAACCTAACCTTATTCCTAACCTTAACCTCGGTCAAACTATTGTAACAATCTGCCTTTTTATCTGAAAGGATAATTACTACTAAAAAGGAAAAACAACGAGATCGGTGGGTGTTTTAACTGATAAGATTTTTTATATAGAAGCCTTTGTATAAACTGACAGAACACAAGGTGTTTAAATCAAATAATATCACTTTGAAATTACTTCTGTCCCTGTTACTCTCCCTGATAAATAAAATGAACAAGCAAACAACCAAATAAATCAAAAACAAACAATAATCACTTTAACTGCCCCTCCCTCCCAAACAAATCCCACTGTCCCTTGTAACCCGGCGGGTCACAACGCAAATACAAACAATAAACAAGTGCACACGGCGTTTAAGAGTCTGTCATGCACGCACGCTGCTTAAATAAATAAATAAATAGTCCCGCGACCGCTCTCTTCGGATCGCGCTCCCGCGACGCAACAGTTCCTTTTAATCCTTTTACTCCAAATGAAAAGAAAAGTCTTCTCCGCCCGATGCGGCCCAAATAATAACTAGATAACGGGGTACCCCTCTAATTTGTATTCCAACACGAGCAGAACGCTCGGGTTGATCTCACCGGTTTCGGCTGTCGGCTCCAATCCCGACCGGCGTCTCGACCACGGCGCTCGGATCCCACGGCTCGACAGAAACGGCAGGTTCCTCTCCGCTGGGTTCGAAAGTCCGTTAACCTTGGCTGCAGCTTAATGTCACGTTTAAACTATCAAAACGGTATAAACTGGCGCTTCAAAGTCTCTGCTTTCCTCCTCCGTTCAACCTGGCACAAACGGTTTGGTTCGTTCACCCCCTCTGTTGTGTACCACACCCTGTATTAATAACCTCGGGTGGCACTAATGATTCAATTATCCCCCCCAATCAGACCCATTACAGCTCACGTGAATAGGACAAGTTCATATTTTCTCATGGCTTCAAACATGTTACATATAGTATATTTTACAAATATAATAACATGCACAGGTCGAGTGGAATACTAATAATAATAATGTGCAATTGTCACACTATGTCTAAACCTAACCTTATTCCTAACCTTAACCTCAGTAAAACTATGTCTAAACCTAACCTTATTCCTAACCTTAACCTCAGTAAAACTATGTCTAAACCTAACCTTATTCCTAACCTTAACCTCGGTCAAACTATGTCTAAACCTAATCTTATTCCTAAAAGTAACCTCGGTCAAACTATGTCTAAACCTAACCTTATTCCTAAAAGTAACCTCAGTAAAACTATGTCTAAATCTAACCTTATTCCTAACCTTAACCTCAGTAAAACTATGTCTAAACCTAACCTTATGCCTAACCTTAACCTCAGTAAAACTGTGTCTAAACCTAACCTTATTCCTAACCTTAACCTCAGTAAAACTGTGTCTAAACTAGAGTCCTGCAGGCCCGCCAGAGCCCGCCCACGGCCCGGCCCGGCCCGCCAAAACGGGCCGGGCTTGGGCTGATTCTGTATTTGACACACGGGCCCAGGGCCGGGCTCGGGCTGAATACCACGGGCCAGGCCCGGGCTCGGACTGATTCTGTATTTGACAAACGTGCCCAGGGCCGGGCTCGGGCTCACAGAACATTTTGCGCAGATAATTGATCATTGAAGCCCGGCCCGGCCCGGCCCGGCCCACCAAAACGGGCCGGGCTTGGGCTGATTCTGTATTTGACACACGGGCCCAGGGCCGGGCTCGGGCTGAATACCACGGGCCAGGGCCGGGCTCGGACTGTAAAATTGCGCCACCTATCGGGCCAGGGGCCGGGCCGGGCTGAATACCATGGGCCAGGGCCGGGCTTGGGCCCACATTCTCGGCCCGTGCAGGGCTCTAGTCTAAACCTAACCTTATTCCTAACCTTAACCTCGGTCAAACTATGTCTAAACCTAACCTTATTCCTAACCTTAACCTCAGTAAAACTATGTCTAAACCTAACCTTATTCCTAACCTTAACCTCAGTAAAACTATGTCTAAACCTAACCTTATTCCTAACCTTAACCTCAGTAAAACTATGTCTAAACCTAACCTTATTCCTAACCTTAACCTCGGTCAAACTATGTCTAAACCTAATCTTATTCCTAAAAGTAACCTCGGTCAAACTATGTCTAAACCTAACCTTATTCCTAACCTTAACCTCAGTAAAACTGTGTCTAAACCTAACCTTATTCCTAACCTTAACCTCAGTAAAACTGTGTCTAAACCTAACCTTATTCCTAACCTTAACCTCACTAAACCTAACCTTATTCCTAACCTTAACCTCATTAAAACTATGTCTAAACCTAACCTTATTCCTAACCTTAACCTCACTAAACCTAACCTTATTCCTAACCTTAACCTCATTAAAACTATGTCTAAACCTAACCTTATTTCTAACCCTTAACCTCAGTAAAACTATGCCTAAACCTAATCCTATTCTTAAATGTAACCTCACTAAAACTATGTCTAAACCTAACCTTATTCCTAACCTTAACCTCAGTAAAACTATGTCTAAACCTAACCTTATTCCTAACCTTAACCTCAGTAAAACTATGTCTAAACCTAACCTTATTCCTAACTGTAACCTCAGTAAAACTATGTCTAAACCTAACCTTATTCCTAACCTTAACCTCAGTAAAACTATGTCTAAACCTAACCTTATTCCTAACCTTAATCTCAGTAAAACTATGTCTAAACCTAACCTTATTCCTAACTGTAACCTCAGTAAAACTATGTCTAAACTTAACCTTATTCCTAAACGTCTGTATTTAACGTCCTTAATTCCTCTTTCTTTATGTAAAGAGGAGAGGAGCCCCAGTCTGGACCAGGAGGAACCACAACCTCCACAGATTAAAGAGGAACCGGAAGAGATGGCTGAAGTGTCAACAATGACATCACTACAGATGAGGTGCAACACTGTGTCAGGTAAAATAAAGAAATCCCCAAAAATATCTATATATTAGTTCTAATCTTAAACTGGGTGTAAACTAGAGGATTGTATAATCTTAAATCAGAGCAACACAAAGGCCTCTGCTTTGTCACAATTTCATTGTGTAATAGCTATGAACATTTTTGCCAATCCAACTATACTCTAAAGGTTTATATTTAAAAAAGCCCAATTTCGTAAATCTCTCCCACCGCCCCAGAAGAGCCAGAATGACATCAAACGGGGACGATTCGTCAAGTGACACATGTGAAATATGCTGAAAAATGCTGTTGGAATGACAATATTCTACACTTGTTAGAAAGTAGCGTAACTTTTTTTAATGAACATGACCAACAACATTTTTTTTGTAAGAATCTACTTGACCGTTTTTGCAGTATTCATAGAGAATGGATGTTAATGTGGGCACGGTGGTGCAGTCGGTAGCGCTGTTACCTCACAGCTAGAAGGTCCTGGGTTCGATTCCCGCCGGGGACGCTGTGGGTGCTGGGGGCGTGTCCTCTCCTCTGCGTCATCAGTGCCCATACCCTAGGTGGGGTTGGTGAAAGGGCCTTTCTGTGTGGAGTTTGCATGTTCTCCCTGTGTCTCCTAGGGTAGTTAATACCCTCACAAAAACATGTAGTAATCCTGGTCTCTATACTGCCTCCCCCTGGTCAGCCGGGGCGCCTGATGGAGGGGAAAGGAACTGTTTGGAATAACGTGTTCCCTCCATGCGCTACGTCCTACCGGGGAAACTCCCCCCTGTCAGGTGATAAGAAGGCTTGTTAGCTCTCATGCATTGAAGGAGGCATGAGCTCGGCTCTGGGCTCCCTAGGCTGGCAGGTGGAGTGTAGCGCCCAGGATTACTTAGACAATTGGCACTGGGTGTAAAAAGGGTTACAAAATCGTGGGATAAAAAAAAAAGAAAAAGATAGAGACCTGGATGTTAGCATTGTGCTGGACGCAAACTGCCTATTCCCATATTGTTGAAGCAAGGGGGCGGGGCTGGGAGAGAGTCAGCGCACTGAAGTCAAGGCACAGACACTACTGTGTTGTTGACGGACAACGGATGCACGCTTATGAGAAACAACACAAATAAAACCTGGCAAAACAGTTGCGTGCATTAGAGCAAGATGAGGATAAATGAAACATTCAGTCTAAATGTCCAGCTTGCTAATTCACAACTACTACTACTACTTTTGTATTTTAAACTTTAAATTTTTCTAAATATTATAAACTTTCAGGACAGCCTAAGTACAAATATCATTTATGAAAAGGCTACTATTAATAGCCTACAGTGAAGTCGGACTGAGTAATGACTTCACTGATATTTGTACTTAGGCTGTCCTGATCAATGAATGATACATCATATGAAAGCTTATATTCTGTACTTTAATAATCTGTAAAACAATGAAAAATGCCACCTTGCGGCATAAAGCATTGTACCCAGTCACATATGTCCGTGATTAAAAAAAGGGTGAAATGCTCTTGGTTTTTTGTGCATTTGCGCTGCCATGTTTGTTTTCAAACTGCTCCGCGGCCGTTATTGCACGTGAGCAACTCAGCAGATTGTAAGGGAAGCGAGGAGGTTCACTCCTCCTTAGCTTATCTTCGGCTAGCAGCGAAAAAAACATATTTAAATGTAAAAAAACACCCTGGAGTGGTTACTAAAAACACCTGTGATTCGTTGACAATAATTATCGATAGACACATTTGTTGGCAAAACATTTAGTCATTGATTTTAATCGTTAAAATTGATTAGTTGTTGCAGCCTTACTGATATGACTGACATGTCTGACCATGTGGAACGATACAGAGTCCCTTTTAAGGTATGGTCACTAGTTAGCACTGCACTGCACTGCAGAGCTTTGGTTGCTAACCACCAGCAGGAAGCTAAACAATTGCATTGGGAGCTTGTAGATCTGCCATTTCTGCTACTTTTGTGTGGACTCTGTAGTCTACGAGAAAACAGTATTTGACGAGAAAAAACAAACACAGTTGAAATAATGGTTAGGAGGTTTCTCCACTTTCAACCCATCTTCATATAATTGGTCCTCACTAGAGTTGTAAAGTAACTAAGTTAATTTACTCAAGTACTGTACTTAAGTACAATTTTGTGGTATTTTTTACTTTACTTGAGTATTTCCAGTTTTCAATACTTTTACTTGTACTCCACTACATCTCAGAGGCAAATATTGTACTTTTACTCCACTACAATTATTTGAAAACTTTAGTTACTGTGCAGATATACATTATTATATTATAAAACATACATTAACCACTTCAGCCCTATTTTATACCAAGGCTATTTTCAAACATTTTAGTACTTTTACTTTTGGTACTTTAATTTTATTTTGATGCCAATACTTTTGCACTTTTAGTCCACTACTGGTCCTCACTAATGCTCATTATGAAATGGCACCATGTCTGTCTGCTCACTCTGTGTCTCAGAGGAGGGCTGTGGACAGTTCAGAAACCAGTGCTGGAACACACTACACCCACATGCACAACTCAACTGTTAGACATAGCTAAACTATGTAGACTGGGGGCGGCAGTGGCTCAGGGGTAGAGTGGCGGGTAGAGTGAACTGAAAACCGCAAGGTTCCCAGTTCGATCCCGGGCTGGGGGGCTCCCCCAGAGTTAGTGTAGAAGTGTCCTTGAGCAAGACGCTGAACCCCTAATTGCTCCCGATGAGCAGGTTGGTGCCTTGCATGGTTTCCTCCTCCATCGGTGTGTGAATGTGTGAATGTGTGTGTGAATGGGTGAATGTAATGCACCATCTATGTAAAGCACTTTCGATAAAATCGCTATATAAATGCACCATTTACCATTTAGACTGTCTCCATAGCAATATCTCACTCACATCCACTCCATGGATGGAGATCACATTTGTATTCTGACTTGACGTGATAGAAATAAGGGAAGAAGGTGCTGTAAGTGATTATTTGTTTTGGTTAAAACCAAAAGTGTAAGCTCTCTATTCCGATAGTAATCATTGCTTTTGAAGTGTTTGTACAATAACAGGGAGTCTCCCCATTTCTCCAGCTATTTATACTCGGAAAATTCTAGGTGGGACACAAATTTCATCCAATCAGGGGAGAGAACCCAATTATCATCTTCAATTTTATAGTGTTCCGGTTCCAATTCTGTCTGCTCACTTTCTGTTTTTTTGTTTTAGTTTTTTTTGTTTCATGACTTCATTTCCCTTGTTTATTCTGGGTGCGTTCGGTAATACAGCACTGAGCACACTGGCCAATACAAACTAATGGGCGAGTGCGCTCCGGTGCGCAATTTCCGAACGCACCCTCTGTATCCTGTATGAGTTCGCTCTCCTCTCCTCTCCTCTCCTCTCCTCTCCTCTCCCCATGGTTAGATCGGGAGCAATTATCAGACATGGTTATCCTCTATCTAAGGGATCTTACCAGGTTTTTTTTCAGGCCAGGGACCCCTGAGCTGCGAGAGTGAGGAAGCAGGGGGACCAGCAGTTAACCAAGCGTAGTAAAATCCTCAGTGTTCATTATATCCATTGTAACTCAGTGTACAAATGTAACCAAATGGACTCGACGTGTTTTAACTCATTTAGATTTAATTGGGCTATTCAAAAATACCATATCTACAAGCTCATAGCGCGGCACTGAGTGCCACGCTATGAGCTTGTAGATCTGCTATTTATTTATTTTTAATCGTGAAAATGTGTGCAAATACTTGAATATATATATTGTTTTAAAGCAAACATTTTAACTCAAATCTTTGCTTGTGGGGGTCCCTGGAACTAAATATTTTGAGATGGTGGTCCGCGGCCAAATACATTCATCATCGTTGTTGTTTGGTTGCTATAGCAGTGGTGCTGCAACTTTTTACACGTCAAGGACCCCCAGAATGATGTATTTGGCCGCGGACCCCCATCCCAAAATATGTTGTTCCAGGGACCCCCCAGAAGCAAATATTTGACATGTAGGTAAATCCCTGTGAAATAATGGACAGGAGGAAACAATCTGACTTGATGCATCCGTTATTTTCATATATTGACTGACGCACACATTTCAGTTCTGCCACAGTCACACCCATTTTGGTTTGCAGTCTGCAGCCCTGCTCAGAAAAGACAGACAGACCCTGATCTAGCCATAGGCTGTATAAAAGAAATGGACCAAGGGAACGGTGACGTCACCCATTGGTTTGAAGCCGATTGTTTAGGAACGTACAATCCGCCATCTTTAATATATACCATTGGGCACGCCGGAACTCAAACGCTATTGCTTGAGACCCAGACATGTGACCAGGGAACCGGAAAACAACCCCCAAAGAATGCTATTGGTTGGGTAGCTTGTCAATCAAGAGCGGGGGCGGGGAATGAATGCTATTGGTTGTGTAGGTTGTCAATCAAATCATCCCGCCCCTCCTTGAGCATAGCCCTACTTTATCGTCAATTTTAGAATAAATGGGACCATAATTTAGCAAAACACATATCATGATGATTGAAAGGAGATTTTAAACTAGCGACTGGAAGCATATAGTATTTATGACCATTTTTATTAAGGTAAGAAAATCTAGTCTAAAGTTAATCAAAAACCCATCCGCTTACAATGAGAGAATATTCTTTCTGACACCAGCAGCCACCTACAGGCCATTTATATGAACTGTCTCTCTTCCGTATTGGCCTCATTGTAAATATGTCAGGCTGGCCCCTTGGATCTAGCCTGCATCTGTTGCCAGATTTTGTGAGAGAAATAAGCAGCCAGGTCTATGAAACAAGCCAAAAAGGAAGCCACTACTAGGCCACATGAGCACTTAGTTTAAACCTGAAATATGTGGGATATTTGCTATTTTCAAAAACATCTTCGGGGGATAAAGAGAAACATTAGAACATATTTTGGAAACATTTGAACACAAATCTGGTACGATCTGAACGAAGCCAAACAATTTGAAAATAATATATCAACAATTATAATTATTTTATTTTGTACCTCATTGTAAAGCTGACTAATCAACAATAAAAATGATATAACATACAATACCAATTGGTATTATTGAAAGGAAGAAATAATTACCGAAGTTAAATATCCAAACTTTTTGAGGAGTTTATATTATACTGTTTTGTTTTTCAGAAAACTCTTAGGATTTAGAACAGTGGTTCTCCAAAATGGCAGATCTACAAGCTCACAGTGCGCAAGCTTGTACATCTGCTATTTTTGACACAAATCGTCTCTTCTGGGGGGGGGGGGGGGTCTCGTAGAATCGGAGAAAAGAATGTTTGGGGCCGCGATAATCCATTCCATAGTTATGGGCAGTTGAATGTGGCTTCTTATTGACCAAAAGCAACAGAAACATTTATTTTTTTAAAGGTTTAATGACATTCACTTTTACACCACATTCAAAGTCTTTGTCCTGGTCCTTCAAAAGTGTACAAAAAGTTTTAAGTGAAAATTCCATTCCAGTGATCCATGGCAGGTGTTTTTCTCTCACATTTCTAAAGCCTTTTCAACTGCAATGAAAAAAGAAATCTTTGCCTGCGGGTGTCGCTGGTGAGGGATTTTGCCTGTCAATCATCGCCTCTGCTCCGCCCCCCCCAAAGGAAAGGATAGGGGAGGGGAGGGGCGAGGAGGAGAGTGGGCGGGATTAATCGACTGTGACCTCACTGTCGAAGGGCCAAGCTCAGATTACTTTTCAGCCTAATTATTCAGAAAACCCCAGACCACAGAAAATCCACTGAATGTTCTAAGTTCAGGTTTTTTGGGTGTAATTGAGGTCATAAAACCCCAAATAAAACATTGAAAATAAAAAAAAGTGAAAATGAATGTCATGATGAATTTTAACTTTTTCTTCTTTTTTGTGTGTTTTTGGTCTCCCCTACCTCTCTTCTATCCCCAAAAGTTTGAACACTCAGGCTTTCACAGCAAATCTGGGGTTTTCTGTAAATTGGTCTCAAAACAGGCCAAACTGATTTTCAGTTTGGACAGGACAATGTGGTATTGCAGGTGAAAGTGCTTTATAAGCCAGAGAGAAGTTAGTTGGAATGAGTATATCTGAGGCTTGATTTAGGCTCAAACCTTTTGAAAAACGTTTGAGGGACATAAACAATATGATATTAAATATTATTATTATTATTTTAATTCATGGTGTAGATCCTTTAATAAATCCCATAATACTGAACGAAACCAGCTCCATTTTGTTGTGATCACGAGATCTTCTGCTGTGCTCTTCATCATCATCATCATCATCATCATTCACAGGCTGCGTAAACATCGCCCTCCAGCGTAAACCTCTGACAACACAGGATGACGAGCCACTCGTCATTGGCGGCGTGAGCCTTGGGGCGAATTGACGGGTACGCTCGTCAACGGCGGTCAAATGATTTCATGGGTTTTTAATGGTTTTCTCTCGTCTCGTTTTGTCTAGACTTCCTGCACTTCCCCGTGTGTAAACTGGAGGAGAGGAGGAGCCCCGGTCTGGTCAAGGAGGAACCAGAACCTCCACCACCCAGTAATGAGCTACTCCAAAGACCAGAGGAGGAGGCCGGTGGGTCAACATCGTCGTTACTAGCAGTGAAAAGTAACAGCGATTATGACGACGATGATGAAAACGAAGAGACTGAGCCTCTGGCCAGCACCTCCACTGAAAACGAACTGAATCCGCCGGAGGAAGCTCGCCCCACGAGGAGTCGCCACGCGGGGGAAAAAAATTTCAGCTGTCCGGAGTGCGGTAAAACGTTCATTCGAACGGGACACCTAAAGATACACCGAATGGTTCACACGGGGGACAATCCCTACACGTGCACGGTCTGCGGCAAAGGTTGCAGTCAGAACAGCGTGCTGAAAATACACATGAGGTCTCACACGGGGGAGAAGCCCTTCACTTGTACCGTCTGCGGCAAAGGCTGCGTCGACGTGAGTGGCCTGAGGAGTCACATGAGGACGCATACGGGGGAGAAGCCGTTTGTTTGTACGGTTTGCGGCAAAGGGTGCAGTCGCAAGAACGACCTGAAGATACACCTGAGGACCCACACGGGGGAGAAGCCCTTTACTTGCGCGGTGTGCAACAAAGCCTTTGTCCATGTCGGTCATCTGAGGAGACACATGAAGACTCATATGTTCTAAAAAACACTCGAGGGGAAAACACTTTAGATGCATCGTGTGGCAAATGCTTTGTTTCAACTCTCTCTCACACAGAGTTAAGACCCTTAATATAAAACCATGTCCCTCTGCACTCTAGCAATTACTGCACCTGCCGATAACTAGCCTGTCAGTCATTGTATCTAAGTACAAGTAACTAAGTACATTTACTCAAGTACTATACAAGTGCTTACAATGCACAGTACAATTTTGAGGTGCTTTTACTTTACTTTCCCTTTTTGTTACTTCTACTCCACTACAATTACAGCATATGGCAGCTTTAGTTACTTGTTACATTGCAGATTTGATTATTAATACAAAACCTACAGTAACTAAACACAGCCGATCTACAATGTGACGCGTTATGAGCTTGTAGATCATCTATTTTCTGAAAGTTTTGAGTACTATTTTGATGCTAAAACGTTCCAAAACGCCCACCCCCCCACACACACACACCCCATACTCCACCGCCACCCCACCTCCCACAATTTTGATGGAAATAATTGTATACATTTCAAGCTCCAATTTAACACTTATGGTGTGTATTGGTCAACATAACCCCATACAAATCCCCCCCACCCCCTCTTACCCCGCACACACACACACACACACACACACACACACACACACACACACACACACACACACACACACACACACACACACACACACACACACACACACACACACACACACACACACAGATGTATGATCGTTCATTCTAGTCCAGGATGATGACAAGTCATTTGTAGATGCTAGGAAATCAGCTTTTCTTTATTTAGTTTTGTGTTTTTAAGATCATCTGTACCTAGAGGAGTAGTGGCTTAAATAAAGGTTTCACAGATACGTGTCCTTTGTATGCTGTTTCATTGCAGACATGGTATCAAAAGGTGTGTGTGTGTGTGTGTGTGTGTGTGTGTGTGTGTGTGTGTGTGTGTGTGTGTGTGTGTGTGTGTGTGTGTGTGTGTGTGTGTGTCACCCCCTTGAATGATGGAAATCAGATTTTTTTTAATGCATTTTCTTGCTGAAAACCATATTCTTATAGTAACCGTTGCCATAGAGAGTTCATTCAGAAGCACAGGTCTGAGTGAAACCATTGTCTATAGCTGCCCTTGCCAGCGATTTCTAGCCTTTTTTACTAACCTTTGAAGAATTTTAAAAAAATCATAGAATATTATCCTTAATCTATGTTTGGTTGGGTCGGGTGTTACGCTCTGAAAATAGCAGATCTACAAGCTCACACGTGGTGAGCTCGGTAGATCGGCTATTTTGAGCGTGCAACCAAGTGTAAAGTCAGCCATTACGACACCATCAAGGCACCGCCAACATCTACTGTAGATTTAGGTGACTATAATCACTAAAACTAGACAAAAATTCAAACATTTCAGATGACTAAAATATGACTAAAAACCAAATGGAAAAGATTTTGCAAAAGAAACAAGCGGCCAGGGGCCTGTTCCTCAAAAGGTGAATTAACAAAGCCTGGCCTTAAGCCAAATCCAGGCTTGACAAAGTCGGGTCCGAAAAGCCTCGTTTATTACGTTCCTCAGACGCCAAGCCAGGCTGAAAAGGAAGTGAAACATGTTATCAACAGAAAAGGAAACGCGACCGCAATAAATAGATCCAGGGAGAAAGCTTGGCAAAGTATTGCAAGCACACACAGAGTGTGTGTGTGTGTGTGTGTGTGTGTGTGTGTGTGTGTGTGTGTGTGTGTGTGTGTGTGTGTGTGTGTGTGTGTGTGTGTGTGTGTGTGTGTGTGTGTGTGTGTGTGTGTGTGTGTGTGTGTGTGTGTGTGTGTGTTTGCGCCGGACGGGCAACAGGACGCAGGGACTGGGGGACGGGCGGGATGGACGGGGGGACGGGACGGACGGGGGACGGGGTTCGGGGGGGTTGACCGCGACGGGATGAGCGGGGGACGGGACGAGACACGCAATAACCCCACATTTGCAAGACCACTTTGGTAGAAATTTGGGTTGTGTAGTTACCTTGCCATCATGATGTAACTCCAAAGGTGGACAAGAAATTAAAAAAAATTCTCCATTGACTAGAAATTGATAATTTAAAATATGCTCCTTATTGACTTACAAAGAGGCTCCTTTAAACCCGTAACTAATAATGTATATATATATTTAAATATATGTTTATATGTATATATATATATATATATATATATATATATATATATATATATATATATATATATATATATATATGTGTATATATATGTATAGGCTATGTATGTTTTTTTATAATATTTAAAAAAAAAAGGTAATATATTATCAAACATCTAACAACAATATGAACTATAGTGTTAACAGAGTGACAATGACATATCACATGAGTCATTGTGAAACAATTATGATTCATGGTCACACACTATTTCAGTAATATAATTACATTGATTATATCTTATTGTATTGATTTCATTTTATTTGAATGCAGGGTCATTCAAATTAGTCCATATACAAACACATGTTTTGAATTAACTGTGGAAAAACTTGAAGAACAAAGACACTGGATTAAGTAAGCTTGGCTGTTAGCCTGCTCCTGACCAGGCTAACTTCACAGCTAAATTGCCATGGTAACTAAGGTAGGCTTGCTTCAATTCTCTTTTGAGGAATCGGATAAGGCTAAACTTATTCAGGGTGAACTGGCTAAACTAATCTTCAAGATAATTCACCTTTTGAGGAACCACTCAGCTCTAATCCTGGCTAAATTAAGCCAGGATAGGTGGTAAAGCCAGGCTTTAGCTCTAATTCACCTTTTGAGGAACAGGCCCCTGGTCTATGAAAACGAGCCCAAAAGAAGCAACTAGGCTCATTTTTACCACTTTACATCGGCTGTTTGAAAATAGCAGATCGACAAGGTCACAATGTGTCACATCATGACACGTTGTGAGCTTGTAGATCTGATATTTTCAAAACATTGGGGGAAAAAAGTAAAATGTTTTGAATATTTTTGAAACATTTTAACAACACAAATCTTGTATGGGGGTCCCTGGTACCACATATTTTCAGACGAGGGTCTGCGACTCTGAGGACAAATACATATTAATCTGGGGGTCCTTCACATGAAGAAATGTGGGAGCCACTGGTTTTAAAAAAAATATTGGAAAGCAAGCCAAATTAAGCAACTAATATATATATAACACATTAAACAACACAATGGGTGCCAAAAACGAAATGATCCTATAGGACCCTTTAAAAGAGAATGGACGATGTGACGTCAGCCCCCAAACAACGACTTGCATCCACTCCAATGATGGGATCTTGAGAAAAAGGTCCATATCTCCATATCCTCTTGTTGTGGTCAAAACAAGCCATTTTCGACGTGCGATCTCTCTGCAGTAGTGGATCGTGGTAGAAATGTTATTGTTCCAGTGGTTAGGTGGTTAGACGGGACCCTTGGCCATCGTCCAGACACCGATTGTTTATATCCGGGTCCTCGTTGTGGCTTCTGCAGATCTAAAAAGATCGCCAATAAACGGTAAAAAACTCTGGCACTCGATCTAATGTACTTTTTCCCTTCGTAGAAATAATGGATTGAAAGTCACATCCAACAATACTCTAGAACATAAATGTACTTTGATGCTTTGTTCCTCAATAAAGATAATACAAATGAAACCTAATGACTTCAAACGTATGATTCAATGTTTATTGCAATAAAGATGATAAAACTGAGAGTTAACATGACATCAAACTAATGCATCAATATTTTTATTTCAATAAAGATGATAAATCTTATGAATCAGTATGTTTATTTAACCACATTAACTCCACCGTCCTATAGATCTTTTCCCCCAAAAAACTATTTCCATACATTTTCACAATACATTTAAATAATTTTATTATTTCAATATTTCTCAAAATCCTTCAGGATGTATATATTTTTCTTCAAAAAATGCAGATCTACAAGCTCACAATGTGTCACGCTGCGACGCGTTGTGAGCTTGTAGATCTGCTATTTGACGTATGATGAAGTATACGGCTGATATGACAACATGACATCCAATAATTATGATAAACTGTTATAAAAATTAATAAAAACATACATAGACACATGAATAATAATCAGATAATGATTGAAGATAGACTAATAAAGATATAGTTTTATAAACAGTTTATGTAAAGCTGTAGTCTAACTATTCTACCAGGTGACTACAATGCAAACATTTGTGTTGCAATATGTTATATCAATGAAACAACATGATCAGACGAAAATATCCGATGATCAAAAAAATATTTCACAGCGTGGGAGAGAGCGAGAAAGAGTAGAGTTAAAACACGTTGTCTAAAAGGTCCGTCCAAAAACGTCCTTGCGGTCTTGTTTCCATTGAGGTCCTTGGTATTCAATTCATAGACATATAAAGTAGCACCAAACAGTTCAATACCATCACAAAATACAGAGAAAAAACACTATTAAAAAATATTTCACAGCGTGGGAGAGAGTGAGAAAGAGTAGAGTTAAAACACGTTGTCTAGAAGGTCCGTCCAAAAACGTCCTTGCGGTCTTGTTTCCATTGAGGTCCTTGGTATTCAATTCATAGACATATAAAGTAGCACCAAACAGTTCAATACCATCACAAAATACAGAGAAAAAACACTTTATGTACAGAGACGTAAAAAACAATGGGAGAGTCAAAGAAAGGAAGGAAGGGGGGGGGGGTCGTCTGTCTAAGGGAGAAGTGGTACTACCTCCCCTTTGACCTCCTGAAAGGTGCATTTTCAGGGCTGTTTTAAAAGAAGCCAGCGATCTGCATTTTTTGAGGGACTGGGTCAGACTATTCCCAATCTGGGAACCCATCGCCAACTGAAAATGAAAAACAGCGCCCTCTGCTGTTTGTTCTATGTCTGTTGGCTCTGGGCGGACGAAAACGTAACACCAGAGCGCAAGGAAACCGGTGTTTGTGTATGCCTTCAGCGCATCACTTCCGGTTGGTGCGACTATGTTTTCATTCCCACTAACAATATTTCTACACGGAACACTAACACCACTTCTCCCAGAGAACATGGATGGTTTTGGTTATAAGCCCACTTGTTTCTATGATGAAAGAGTAAGTTAAAATGTGAATATATTTCCGTGGTTTTGTCTGCTCCGCGGACGCTATTGTTAAATTAGTTTTGGTTTGTTTCTAGTGGGGAAGGATCGACGGACACGTGAATCCCGCCCACTACATTTGATTGGGTAAAGCGCGGCCTGCTTCCTGATCTGAAGGCACGCCCATGCACACACGTTATGACGAACCTCCCCGACAGATTCCAACGCAGTGCAGAATCTGTTCTTGAGAGATTAGACTATTCCACACCTGGGCAGGGATGGGTTTCGTTTGGATTTTTACGAGTCCGGTTCCTAACGGTTCCCTATTTTGGTTCCAAAATGGTAAAAAAATAAGAGGTCAAATGTTTACATAATACATTGAGTGCCATAAACGGTCCGGACCGTTTATGGCCCATTTTTTTAAAAATATATTTTTCCCACGTGGGGCGCTCTAACGAAACTTTGGGATCATCCAAGGAGTCTCTAAGAAGGAGAGGCCGGATGTGGATCCATGTCAAAAATGCTTCTGGTCGGCCGCTCCAATGTTAACTCCTTGACTAAAATCTTAATATCTCCATTTATTTTTAACGTGGTGGAAATGAGCCGTTTTTGATCGGCGATCACTCTGCAATGGAGGATGGCGTTAGAAATGTTATTGTTCCAGGCGTTAGTCGGGACCCTCCGCCGTCTCGCACGCACACTTTGTTTACATGCCCGTCCTCGTCGGGGCTTCTACAGCACGAAACATATCAGCGTAAGTGGATGGAAGATATGCTGGCACTGAACGTACAGTACAGTAATAGGGATGCACCGAATGGAAAATTCTTGGCCAAAACCGAATACCGAATATAGGAAACACTTGGCCAAAAAACGAATGGCTGAAAATGATTTAAAAAATATATATATATATATACATTTGTTTTAAAAAAAATGGTACCATTGCTGTCATGGCTATGCCTCTGTTGTAGAGCTACATGATTATGGGCTGGGCTCGGAGAGAAGCAGCAGCTCTATACTCCTCCATACAACGGTGTGTTACCGAGAGAGACGCAACTGTGTATACTTCTCCCTAGAACAGTGTTTTACCGGATAGATTTTTGATCGGATTGTGCGGTTTGTTTATGACTTCTAAACACATTTGTTTGAACGGCTTTTAGTGCGTCTATGAACCGATATGCAGAGCCGATTTTTTTTTTTTTGTTGATGGATACCCGATACCCGCCATTTCTGATTCGGTACCCAACCCTACACCTGGGTGGCAGTGCTGTAGAAGGAGAATTTACCCATGTTTGTTTTATGGGTGGGTGGTACCATATAGAGAGAGAGAGAGAGAGAGAGAGAGAGAGAGGGGGGGGGGGGACTGAGGGTCAGTCAGGGGCAGGGCCCGTTTTAATTGAAAAGGGTGAAACATAGCTAAGGCTGCAACTGGTTACGCGCTGTGAGCTTGTAGATCTACTATTTTCAAATAGCCAACGCTAAAATCTAAGATGACACATGATGCTTTCCTGGTTTTAATGGGTTAAAATAAAAAAGGGTTCTTTAAGCCTGACTGAGCCATAGTCGGCTATTAGACCTCCGTCTAAAAACGGGTTATAATTGGTCTAACAGTAAAAGTCTTTTAGACGTCTAGGCTTAGCCTAGACGTTGATTAGCTGTTTTGTAAGCGTCTATATATAGACGTCTATATTATAGACGTCAGGCTATAATATAGACGGTCTATAAATAGACGCTTAAAAAACAGCTAATCAACGTCTAGGCTAAGCCTAGACGTCTAAAAAACTTTTACTGTTAGACCAATTATAACCCGGTTTTAGCCTATAGCCCTCAAACGTATTTTAGACGTCTAATAGCCCCAAAAATGCTCAGTGGGTTTGGTCTGAAAGGTTATTTTTTTGGACCCAAAGAATGGTTCTGATATGACATCATTGTGAAGAACCAGTTTAGGTTCCAGTTGGAACCTTAATTTGTCTGTGTTTAGCTGCTCTCTAACTACCAGATCTTAAGCACCTCTGCATTAGACAGACGACCAACATATAGCCCTGCATAGAGGGGTTGTTGGGAGGTGGTGTGTACTGTATCGATGAGGAGGGTCTTTCCGTTATTAACATGGTAAAATGACACCGTACCTGCTCTGCGATCTACGTACACCCCCACTACCCCATTACCGGTGAAACCGAACAGGGTGGAGGGACGAGGCTGTCCTTCTGTCAGCCTAGTCTCAGTTCCGTTGTGTCTCATCCAGTAGTATTCGGAACCTTGGGACCAACCTAACATCCAGGACTTGTCATTGTTACCAAAGCTTGCTAGAGACTTGACCTTTCTGTTGATGTCTATATAGCTGACTGCTACACCAAGCCATCCATTCCATTTCACTTCAAAGTAACAACGTTCCGGCAGACTCTCTCTACTCAGCACCTGGGAGTTATAGGCAAATCTCTGTGGATTATCAGGATAAAGTCGGTCTTGTCCGTCATTCGTCACCTCCCTGTTCGCCAGCTTGAGGTCGCCGTTCGCTGTGTTTTCGTCCAGTGAAAGTTGACAGGAATCTGTGAGAAAAACACAGAACAAAATATCACAACTAATTAAACACTTTACACCTGGAGTCACTGTATTTATTATGTATTATTTAATGAGTGTGTGTGTGTGTGTGTGTGTGTGTGTGTGTGTGTGTGTGTGTGTGTGTGTGTGTGTGTGTGTGTGTGTGTGTGTGTGTGTGTGCGCGCGCGTGCATGTGTGCATGTTTATGTGTGTGTCCATGCGTGCGTGTTTATGTGTGTGTCTGTGTGTGCGCTTGTGTGTGTGTGTGTGTTTGTGCCCGTGTGTGTGTGTGTGTCGTTCCTCTCGGACTGAAACCTTGTATCTCCATATTAAACATATTTTAACTTGTTTTTCATAATACAGTCTGACTGTGTGTCACAGTCTTACACAAATAGCAGATCTCTGAGCTTGTGGCACATGTTGAGCTTGTAGATCTGCTATATTTGCAATTTTTGAATATGAATCCTGAAAACTAACAGTTTTGGTTATTCAAGGTTTCCACCTGACGGACACACACACACACACACACACACACACACACACACACACACACACACACACACACACACACACACACACACACACACACACACACACACACACACACACACACACACACACACACACACACACACACACACACACACACACACACAGCAGATATACAAGCTCACAACGCATCGCAATTCGAAGCGTTGTGAGTTTGTAGATCTGTTATTTTTGAATAGCTGAAGCGTTACAGAGGATCTGTCATCATATGGCCTCACATCTTTATTTAAATGCATTCTGAACCCTCAGAGACCTCAGTATGGGTACTAATGGAACCAAATGGACCCTTACAGGTCTGTAACTCTGAGAGAGAACACATGGAACCAAATGGACCCTTACAGGTCTGTGACTCTGAGAGAGAACACATGGAACCAAATGGACCCTTACAGGTCTGTGACTCTGAGAGTGTACACATGGAACCAAATGGACCCTTACAGGTCTGTAACTCTGAGAGTGTACACATGGAACCAAATGGACCCTTACAGGTCTGTAACTCTGAGAGTGTACACATGGAACCAAATGGACCCTTACAGGTCTGTAACTCTGAGAGTGTACACATGGAACCAAATGGACCCTTACAGGTCTGTAACTCTGAGAGTGTACAAATGGAACCAAATGGACCCTTACAGGTCTAACTCTGAGAGTGTACACATGGAACCAAATGGACCCTTACAGGTCTGTAACTCTGAGAGTGTACACATGGAACCAAATGGACCCTTACAGGTCTGTAACTCTGAGAGAGAACACATGGAACCAAATGGACCCTTACAGGTCTGTAACTCTGAGAGAGAACACATGGAACCAAATGGACCCTTACAGGTCTGTAACTCTGAAATTGTTACAAGCTTACAACGCGTTGCAAGCTTGTATCTGTTCATTTAAAACATATTTTGACCAATTTTGAAACTGTGTGAGAGAGAGTCCCGGGAACCCTACTTTAAAGGAATAATTCATTCCTTCGGGATGGACATGATACATGAACAAAGGCAATGATATTTCCTTACCAAACGCTAAAGTATGGAATAGGGCAGTGTTTCCCAACCTTTCTGGTGCTAAGACACACCTGGATAGCCAAAAGAACCCAGGGCACACCTAGATATGGTGTGCCATATATATATATATATATATATATATATATATATAGTAAACCTTCTTTGGTATACCCACTATACTTGTAATAACTGATAATAATATCTGATAATCTGATCCTGATAGCATTATTGCGAACGTATACGCAGTTGCCAACTACAGACGAACACCAAAACTCTCGCCCCCAAAGCAGTCACCCCGGGGCAAATCTGGCGGTATTCACCTGGTATTCCTAAACATAACCTCATTAAACTATGCCTAAACCTAACCTTATTCCTAAACGTAACCTCAGTGAAACTAATAATATGGCTAACCCTAAACGTATTTCTAAGCTTATCGGATAAGGTTAGAAATAAGTTTAGGGTTCGCCATCCTCAGTAAAACATATACAGGAATACAAGAACCGCTGGTCCGCGGGAAAAAAATGGGGGCGAGCGTGTTTTGGGGCGAGTTTTCCGGTTGTATTATATTGACGGCACCGCGGCTTGCGAGAGATGATGAGATCCTCTCCGTCACTCCGTGGAGTAATTAAATACCACAAACAACACGTTGTATGTTGACACAAACACACTGGAGCGATTTAGAAGCACCTTATAAGAAAACTAACACTTATGTTGATTTAACGTTAGTAGCCTACATGTGTTTTATTGTTGGACATGCGTTCATGGCAGATAATAATATGGGCATTTGACAGCCCCTCTTCTTCCTGGTACAGTGGACTGGCGCTGAATATTTTTCATTCGTTGCAGTACTGACTGAGTGCACTGCCAAAGCATACTCCCTGTGCCCTGTTTATACGGTACATGTACATATTTGCATTTCTATGGGTGATGGTCGCTGACTAGCTTCACTGAATGGACTCGGGCGTGGCTGTGTGTCCGTGAGACGGACGATACGATGGCCGTATGCCCGTATCTATTGACGGACGATGGCGCTATTGTTCCCAGGTTGTTGGGTTCACTCCTTCACATGGCCTCACGGTACACATAGTAGAGCTCTTCACGGGTCCAAAAAAAACTGTCTAGAACCAAAATGGAAATGTGAAATCTGATCCAATTCCGACCCGTTCCGAAAAAAAAATCCAATAACAAAACCAAACCCGAGTGGACCCGTGACAGTTTCGTCCGATTTTTTTTTTTTACGGACCCGGACCCTAATTGGACTGGTGAAATTTGTTCCGAAACCCGATTATTTCCGAGATTTTACAGACCCCGACCCTGCAAACACCCCTTAAAAAAACCGCATATGAAACAATACAAAAATAAATAAATATGCGCAGAGGTATTACTGTAATATGTGTGACAAAAGGTTTTCTTTGTAAATAAATGTGGACTTTATGAAATAATAGCAGACCTATTGACCACTGACCATTTTATGATTAAAGCTTTGCTTTCACCTCGTTCATTGAGGACAACGGTGTCAGAGGAATCCATGAATGCACGCCGGTGTTTTCAGCCTGGCTGGCAGCTGGCTTGCCTTGCAGTACGGTGCGCAGTAACTAAGTACATTTACTCAAGTACTGTACTAATAGCCGATCTACAAGCTCACACTGCGTCGCGTCGTTCCTGACTTTTACTTGTAATGGAGTATTTCTACTTTGCAGTATTGATACTTTTACTTAAGTAAACACCGCTGGTGCGCATGCATTGCGTAGCTCAACTTCTTTGAGCTACCAGCCTAAAACCTCATGCAAGATGCACAGCCATTCATGTCGCTGCTGCACTAAACCTGATCCCAGGTCAGTCTAAAACATCACACACACGTTAAACAGCACTTCACTGCGTTTCTCCCCTGATTAGTGCAGCCGTGCGCACACGCAGCAGGCATACTACGTGTCTTCTCGGATCCACTCGGGTATTACACATAATGTTAGACAGACCCGAGTTCCGAGGTAATACTGACCGATTCCGCCCCGCCCCCGAGTAATTATGATAAAACACGGATCAGCCCCGTACGGGTCTCGGGTCCTCTCGGGTATTTTCGGAATCGGGGGGGGGCCGTGAAGAGCTCTAACACCTAGCATTATGTCGTGGCACAATAACGGTCTGCCTGCCGCGGTTGGGAAACACTGGAATAGGGATTTCACTGTGTTCAGCCAGCGTTGTGCACAAACCAACTCAAGTACCTACAGTACTAAGTAGCATGTTGCTAGCAGATTATAGCTAACTCTGTGAAGGAAAAAGTTAAAGGGACTACACCGTTGGCTCTCATGCCTGAAGGAAGCATGAGCTCTGCCCTGGCCTCCCTACTGTGGGGGACTGGTGTAGTGCTGGTGTAGGGCTGGTGTAGGGCTGGTGTAGCGCCAAGGATCACTTAGGAAATTGGCACCGGGTGAAAATAATGGGTTACAAAAATCGCGGGATAAAAAAATTCAGAAAAAAAATAAAGGGACTACACCATGAATTTTAACTTTTTCTTCTTTTTTGTGTGTTTTTGGTCTCCCTACCTCTCTTCTATCCCCAAAAACACCCCAGTTTGAACACTCAGGCTTTCACAGCAAATCTGGGGTTTTCTGTAAATTGGTCTCAAAACAGGCCAAACTGATTTGGTCCCTGACGTGACGTCACGTCAGGGTACAATACCTCCCATTTTTCAGTTCCAACCAAAAAATGTATATATATATATATACTTTTTTTTTTTTTTTTTTGTCTTTACTTTCCTTTTTTTTTTTAACTTTTTCCACACAGAACCAGGAGATAACATGCATACAAACCGGCTCAATAGCGCCCCGTGCCAAACAGGACAATGTGGTATTGCAGGTGAAAGTGCTTTATAAGCCCGAGAGAAGTTAGTTGGAATGAGTATATCTGAGGCTTGATTTAGGCTCAAACCTTTTGAAAAACGTTTCAGGGACATAAAAAATATGATATTAAATATTATTATTATTTTTTAAATTCATGGTGTAGTCCCTTTAAGTATATATTCATGCATTTTCACATTTACACACTGAATTAAGCTCTGACTTTTAGGTGACTGATATGTCAGTATGTTTGCTCTGCTCAATAGTGGCAAGGAGAACCCACCCTGTGCTTAGATCAGCCACAAATACCAACACATAACGAGCAACACACGCAGCCAACGGACACTCCATCACCTCCTTAGAGGAAGAGGACTCACGTCTTAGAAAGTACGCTCTGTCTGAGCTTCCTGGAGTCACTGGTGTAGGTGGAACATGGACACGAGGTTCAGTAGACACTGGAGGCACTGGTGTAGGCAGGGGCTTTGAGGCTGAAAAAAACACACTCAACCACACAACCACAACCACAACCACACCCACACCCACACCCACACCCACACCCAGATAAGCACGGCCTACACACACACACACACACACACACACACACACACACACACACACACACACACACACACACACACACACACACACACACACACACACACACACACACACACACACACAGAGATGTATTTGAAATACGTATTTGAAATACGTATTTGAAATACTTTTTTGTATTTTGTAATTTGTATTTGGCTGGGATGGAAAAAATGAAATATAATTTGTATCAAAATACATTCAAATACTTTTCAAATAGTATTTTCTGTATTTGAAATACATAAAATACTTTTCTTTTTTTCCCCACAAATTGACACGTTTTAAACATTTACACAGGTTTAAACTGTAGGAGAAAAACAAGCACACACACACACACACACACACACACACACACACACACACACACACACACACACACACACACACACACACACACACACACACACACACACACACACACACACACCTTACCTTTCAGTTTGGAGGCTTTGTCTCGTCTTGCCTCGTCTTCTCCTGTCAAAGCTGAGATGTGAGACAGTGATTGATTCATAAACGCACATAAAGGCAACAACTTCCATCCTGAAAGCCCCCCCCCCCCCCCCATACCCACCCGTGTTTTTTCATGTTTGGAGTCTGGTATTCCACCATCTTTATACTTTAGTTTAGGCATTCTTGACTTCATTCTCTCAACTTTATTTCCTGTGATTTCTGTGTACAGAAATCAGACACAGGTGTGACTGCAGACAGGGCCATGCAGTCATGCCCTTATATGGGGATGGGTGGGGCGGCTCCCTATGGTAAGTAGGATGCTAACTAAAAAATCACACCCAGTGTGAAATGAGCGGTGCTATTTATGAGCGAAGTTTTAAGTTAATTTCATCATGTGTCTCGCTAGCCAATCACAGCACGTCCTGCAAAGATAAGTATTCAGACCCTTTGCTGTGACACTTGTATATTTGCACCGCTCGGTGCTCAAAAACAACAGTGGTCATCACAGTGATGGAGGCTCACTTAAAAAAAAATAGTATTTTCTTTTTGAAGTGAGTGGTGCTATTTATGAGTTATTAATTTCATCATGCGTCTCGCTAGCCAATCACAGTACGTCACAGCCAATCAGCCAATCACAGTACAGCGAAAGACACATTTTCGCAACGGAAAGAAAAACTTTCGCCACGGATAGGTCCCAAACCCACTTATAGGAGCGGCTACACCGCTCAAAAACGAAATAAGTATGTGCGACCTTGTGTTCGGGAGGTAGGGTCAAATAAATGATTATAGTGGGGGCAAAATTGCAATTTGACCCACTTCCGGTGGTGGGATTGAGTTCCAATCTATACCGTTGGATTCCTCGTTATCATTATTATTATTATGGTCTATGTCCACAAACCAAGTTTGGAGACGATATATTTTGCCAGTAGAACTGAAACATCAGCCTGGTAAACAATACAGTAGTGTATACATTGTGTTCCTTGGTGTGTAGTGGTGACAGTGATTTTTGTTACAATGTGTACCTTGGTGTGTATTGTTGACAGTGATGTTGACTGAACCACCGATGCTAGCTCCAGAGATGACAGGAGCCACCACTATGCCTCCATCATGTGCTTCATTAATGGCATGGACTGAACCACGGGGCTCTGAAGAATCTGCACAATAAAATAATCAGTTTAATAAGCTGAACTTATTAAATGTTACACAATCAGAGAGAGAGAGAGAGAGAGAGAGAGAGAGAGAGAGAGAGAGAGAGAGAGAGAGAGAGAGAGAGAGAGAGAGAAAGCACAACTTTGAACCTTGAACTGATGACATCAGCGATCTCCAAATATGGATATATCTGACTCATCATGACAAGAGCATGAGCACACACACTACCAGTAATTGAAATTCCAGTGTCCAGGTATAATTTTTTTTTCAGAATAGGTAGGACACTGATTTAATGAGTACGGAAATACATATGTTTGTCCACTAGTAGGCTACACATTTAGGGCTAGGCCCTATGTGTTTCTGGAATATATGTCCATGCCAATTTTGTATTTAGTTTTGACAAACCTGACCCCCACAAGCCACTGAAGCCAGCATAGTGGAGTCAGTTTCAGTTTTTTACTTGATGTGAATTGATGACTAAATAATCTACTAAATAAAGTTCAAGTTGTGGCATCTGTGCAGTGCAGCTTTGTTTATTCACCATGTCCATGGATATGACAAACACAGCCACAAGGTTTGGTTTCCTTATGCATTAAAGATAGTTTACTTTTGTAAATTACTGCATAACACATAAATGGTCAGACAAGCCTAATGTTATTTGTGATGCTATGTATATACAGCATGCAGTTCAAAGATAATTGCCACTTTTTTCAATGTAATTTGGTGGTGGTGGATGTTTGATACAGTTATAGCACTTTGATTTGCTTAGAATTTCTCCTAATCATTATTATTATTATTAGGCTGGCAGAGCGGTTTTGCAGGCTTTGAAGTACAGATGTAGAGGCAGCTGTGCATTCAGTCTCATGCCATAGTTATTGTCTAGTTTTTGATGATAACGGTAACTCTGGCATGCGCTTTCACACACAGTGGTAAACCAACCCGATCGCCAGAGAACTACGTATGTATGCACGGATCCAGTGCACTTCATTCCGTGGATAGTCGCCTCGAAACTCCGGACAGACAGACAGACAGACAGACAGACAGACTCACGTTTTGAAAAGGGTTTTCTGGGCGGAGGTTCTGGTGGATGTGGACCATCAAATTGATGAACAACTTCAACAAACGCTGTAGGATCTGGAGGCACAAACAATCATTAACAACATGTTAAGAGCTGTGGGGAAGATGGAGCATTACCCGAGGTTCTGAAGTACATGCCCATAGACGAGGAAGTATTGTGTCTGATCAAACAAGCAAACAAACACGTCTGGCGAGCTGCCGGAGCTGTGGCGCACAATGATCATCGTTCCAGAACCAAAGTCGTGCGACCAAGACAGACCAAGACAGACCACTATCGGGGCATCAGCCTGAGCTCACAACTGATCATTACACCTTGTTGCGTTAGCGCTGCGCTTCTTTCCACTTTGTCACAGATGCGATCTGATCCTGTTTTTATAGTTAACTAAATGATATCTAATCTGCTCCATCATGCAGAGATGTCGCTTGCTGTTTATCATAACACCCGAGAGAACCACCTGTACGCAGCGTACCAACGTACGAAGAATAGGCTGACCTATCAGATAACTGCAGTGCAGAGCTTACTGTCTGTGAGACACAGCAGCATCAGGCTGTCGGGAACCCACACTGACCTGATCATGATAAAAACTTTAAATGATTATGATGGGTTTTAATAGTTGTACTACTTTATCCAAATAATAATATTATTAATAGGCTTAAATGATAAAATAGCCTATTAACAGCATTTTCCCAGCCGGCCACGGTGGCCGGTGATGTTTTTAATTAATGGCCAATTAAACATTTTATCGGTCAATGGCCGGTAAATACCAAATAACGGAAACACACACACACACACACACACACACACACACACACACACACACACACACACACACACACACACACACATCTTACCTAGGTTCTTCAACAGGTGGGGTTGGTGTTTCATGAGGGCATCGTAAAATGCTGCTCTGGTGTTGATCCCTCCTGGATCTAGTATTGTTGTGTAGAGTTCCCTCATTTGGATCATGGTTGTCTCCTTAGCTTTAATCAGGGCATAGGTATCACGGTGGACCCTGCATCCTAGACTGTCTACCATAGGCATGACTGATGACACCGTTTGGATCCACTCTGCCCTGTTCTCCATCACACATTGTGCTGTTTGCAAGAGAAACAAGAGAGTGGTTGAGATAAGAGAATCGTATGAATGAAAAATGAATCTCTATTCTACTCTATCTATATGCCCACATAAATAGTAGTATAACAACTGTAACATATAGTTTTGTAATAAGATAATTATGGAGGATGTACAACCGTGGTAAACAAAATGTATCACCAGCTATCAACCTACTCACTGGTTTCTTCAAGCATTAAACTGTACCAAGTACAGACACAAATACTCACCTTTTCTGTTTTTTTCTGCATCCATTTTCTTCTGAAGTCAAGTCGTTATCAGCGTCCTGTTGGACACAGTCATGTTATTTCAATCATAACATGCCTGAGTGATACTGACCACATTTAAATCTGAGCCCCAATGTTAGATTTGATAGATTATTATTTTATTATTATTAATACAACATTCTATTTAGCCTTATTTAGCCCAAAAAATATATTTTTATTTATATACACAACATTCTTACTTTTGTCCCTGTGAAAAAAAGTCAACAAACATTTGGTGGCCCCCCTGTAGTAACCCAGAGGACCCCCTATGGGTCCCGAACCCCCTGTTGAAGACCCCTGCTCTTTAGCAATGATTACTATCACAATATAGAGCTATTTAACACTGTTACTGAACAAACACTCTATGATTACTATCACAATATAGAGCTATTTAACACTGTTACTGAACAAACACTCTATAGCAATGATTACTATCACAATATAGAGCTATTTAAAGGTAGGTGAGTGATTGCAAAATGGGTCTATGTTCTGATAGTACTCGTTACTGTCCTGTCCATATAAGGAGTCTCCATGTCTCTCCAGCTCTTTATTAAACAGAAAATGCATTTTCAATGCTCTCTCCTGATTGGCTCAAATGTTGTCACCTACCTGAAAATGTACTATATTGTGTTTATTAAAGAGCTGGAGAGACCCCTGTGACCCAACAAACGCTCTGTAGCAATGATTACTATCAGAATCTAGTACTTTTTAACACTAACACTAAAATATAGTACTTTTTTATGTATTTTTCGCAGCCTAAATTAACGTCCTACTCGATCATACTACAACGTCACACAAACACATCAAAAGTAGCAGATCTACAAGCTCGAAACGTGGCGCGAAGCGACTGGTTTTGAGCTTGTAGATCTTCTACTTTTTACGGGGCCAGGCTTCCAGCATTGACTCGTTTTATTATTGGCATTATTCAGTTTCTTCTTCTGCCACTTTTCTTAGTTCTGGCTGAACCGTGCATACGCTTTTTATGAAACTCTGCCATACGATAGATGGTCATGAAAAACTATCAAGAAATAAATCTCAAAATCTTTCGTCAAAAGGTGGCGCTATAGCACTCTATTGAAAATGCCAACTTTGAACAGGTACAACCCTGTTTGACCTACAGCAATAAAACTTCCATACACACATGCGTCTCCTCATGATAAACAACTTTCACACTCTGACTTTTGACCTCTGACCTTTATATCTCCCACCATTTTGAATTATATTAAAAGCTGTTAAACTGGGATTTTTGAGCAATTTGCACAAAACTTTTTACACATGAACTTTGGACATATGCCGACATAAAGTAGGGAGCGGATTTTTTCTAAGTGAAAAAATGAAGCTTTAATGAGCCAATGAATATTGCAGTTTTATGACAATTATTCATCTGCCCCTAACACATACATGCAGACTCACATTTATTTGAAACTTTGCAGTAATGTAGAGGGACATTCCAAATATCACTGAAAACAATATCACTCCAATTGGCCAAAGGGGGGCGCTATAGCATTTTTTTAATGCAAACTTTAAACAGGCACTTGCTTACACATGTGCCTTGACTCATGAGGAACACATCTATCGCTTTGACCAGTAAGCTCCGCCCTTAGATTGTCCGCAATTTTGAGCAGTTTGAAAAACACTTAAACCCAGGATTTTTCGGCTATTTGCTTGAAATGGTATCATCTGTCTGACCTCCGTTTTCACTAGATCAGGGGCCTGTTCCTCAAAAGGTGAATTAGAGCTAAAGCCTGGCTTTACCACCTATCCTGGCTTAATTTAGCCAGGATTAGAGCTGAGTCGGTTCCTCAAAAGGTGAATTATCTTGAAGATTAGTTTAGCCAGTTCACCCTGGCTAAGTTTAGCCTTATCCGATTCCTCAAAAGAGAATTGAAGCAAGCCTAGCTTAGTTACCATGGCAATTTAGCTGTGAAGTTAGCCTGGTCAGGAGCAGGGGGGGGGGGTCACATGTGTGGAATGGCCTGCGTGTAGGAACGCGTGTGTGTGTGTGTGTGTGTGTGTGTGTGTGTGTGTGTGTGTGTGTGTGTGTGTGTGTGTGTGTGTGTGTGTGTGTGTGTGTGTGTGTGTGTGTGTGTGTGTGTGTGTGTGTGTGTGTGTGTGTGTGTGTGTGTGCCAAGCTTACTTAAGCCAGTGTCTTTGTTCTTCAAGTTTTTCCACAGTTAATTCAACACATGTGTTTGTATATGGACTCATTTGAATGACCCTGCATTCAAATAAAATGAAATCAATAGAATAAGATATAATCAATGTAATTATATTACTGAAATAGTGTGTGACCATGAATCATAATTGTTTCACAATGACTCATGTGATATGTCATTGTCACTCTGTTAACACTATAGTTCATATTGTTGTTAGATGTTTGATAATATATTACCATTTTTTTTAAATATTATAAAAAAAATCTAACACACACATATATATATATATATATATATATATATATATATATCTGGTTGTCCAGAGCCACAGATCCGACCAATATGCCCATATATAGTCATGTGCGTATATGGGACCGACCGACTTCAAACTCGGCGCGCACATCGGTAAGGACTAGAGGGAACCGCCGCCCCCACCGTTATGCCCATATATGGGCATGTACTAATGACATCGGCATAAAAGGGACGCAGACTCACACGTCTGAGGAGGACAATTAATTACATGTTAATCAGGATCATGACAATGAAATGAATGAAAATAAATACATAAAATAAAACAATAAGATAAAATGAATGGACTGTCTGTCTGTCTGTCTGTCTGTCTGTCTGTCTGTCTGTCTGTCTGTCTGTCTGTCTGTCTGTCTGTCTGTCTGTCTGTCTGTCTGTCTGTCTGTCTGTGTGTGTGTGTGTGTGTGTGTGTGTGTGTGTGTGTGTGTGTGTGTGTGTGTGTGTGTGTGTTACACAGGGTGGGTTAGGGAGGGGGAGAGGTGTCTCTCTCTAGTTTTAGTTATTATTGAAGTTTCATATGTTACAAACCACACACACACACACACACACACACACACACACACACACACACACACACACACACACACACACACACATACATTATATCACAGGGAGATGAGAGGATCAGTTCCTACCTGTCTGATGCTGGATGTCGGTCAGCTCAATGTAAACACTTCCTGTTGGTTTCCACTGCAACACACAGTCTGAGCCAATGACAAGGAGGGGGGGGGGGGGGTCACATATGTGGAATGGCCTGCGTGTAGGAACGCGTGTGCGTGTGTGTGTGTGTGTGTGTGTGTGTGTGTGTGTGTGTGTGTGTGTGTGTGTGTGTGTGTGTGTGTGTGTGTGTGTGTGTGTGTGTGTGTGTGTGTGTGTGTGTGTGTGCGTGCGCGTGGGTGTGCTGTTCACTGCTTGAACATGTAGGTAAGAGAGCCCTCTCCCCTATAGGAATCTCTCTCTCTCTCCCTCCTGCTTTCTCTATTTCTATTTCTCTCTCTTCCTCTTCCTCTTCCTCTTCCTCTTCCTCTTCCTCTTTTTCTTTCTCTCTCTCTCTCCCCTCCCTCCCTCCCTCCCACAGACAGACAGACAGACAGACAGACAGACAGACAGACAGACAGACAGACAGACAGACAGACAGACAGACAGACAGCACTAGATGACCTAAGGGGACGGGTTGGAACATATTCGGCCAGGCAATCTCTGAAGGTGCTAAACAAGTAAAGTGGAAACTTTAGTTACTTTGTAGATTGGAATTATTATTAAAACACATACTTTAACACATTGTACAGAAGTGATTGCTTCTGGGAGGACACCATGACCCATCAGACCTGAGAAGCACAAGGCCAGTAGAGGGCACATTTTGTTCTGCTGTGATGTGATCCATGCCACATGCCTTGTTGTTATCTAACTACCTACTGGCATCAACCACATCATCAGACGCAGTGGTGGAAAGTAACTAAGTACATTTACTCAAGTACTGTACTTAAGTACAATTTTGAGATATTTGTACTTTACTTGAGTATTTCCAATTTCCAATACTTTTACTTCTACTCCACTACATCTCAGAGGCAAATATTGTACTTTTACTCCACTACAATTATTTGAAAACTTTAGTTACTAGTTACTTTTCAGATATAAACTATGATATAATGAAACATACATTAACCTCTTCAGCCCTATTTTATACCTAGGCTATTTGAAAATAGCAGATCTACAAGCTCACAACGCGTCGCATCGCGACGCGTTGTGAGCTTGTAGATCGGCTATTTTCAAATATTTAGTACTTTTACTTTTGGTACTTTAAGTACATTTTGATGTCAATACTTTTGTACTTTTACTCAAGTAATCTTTTAATTCTGGACTTTTACTTGTAACAGAGTATTTTTATATTGCAGTATTGGTACTTTTACTTAAGTAAAGAATTTGAGTACTTTTTCCACCACTGATCAGACGTGATCAGTACACTTTCAGATGGATCAACATGATCTACTGCCACAGTGCCACTTTTTAGACAGTAAAATAAGTTGTGACAGTGTTTTCTCCATACCTCAGCTATTTCAACCGGGTCACATGCGCAACAACTCTATGTTAGAGGGTAGGGATGTTTTACTGTTGTTCATTACTTTGACCTCTTTCCAAAAATCATAAAGGTCTTTACTTTGTAGCTGACTAGCCAGAGAGTCTGCTCTCAGAGTGTTCTCCTGTCTTTTTACAGATCGAACAGCGTAATTTACACATCCTAGGTTTGTCTACCTGGTTTGCGGTTTTCCACCCCCATTCTGAATCCCCATAGACGTATTTAATATCGCGTCAAATAAGAACTGTGTTCCAGAAATAAACAAATGACCCCGGCGGTTTGACTCTTATGGATATGAAGCATCAACTGACGGTGAGAAAACGCTAATGTTACTTCCGCCGAATTAGTTAAATTTTCGCCAGAAACAGACTGTATCAAATATAAGTGACTGACTATCATAAACCATACAGAACCTCCTCCCTGAAAATATCGCAGAGACAGTTTGTTTATTTTTGGACCACAGTTCTTATATGAGACGATTCTAAGATGACCCAATGTTATTCTCCATAGAGAAATGACTTTACGAACCAGGGGATGAACGAGTGACGTCAGGACTTCTGTACTCTATTTAAATTTTGCATTGGTGAGTTTCTTCTCCTCAAACACTGAACCTTGTCTGGGCCTACCGGAGTCATTCTCCTCAAACACTGAACCTTGTCTAGGCCTACCGGAGTCATTCTCCTCAAACACTGAACCTTGTCTGGGCCTACCGGAGTCATTCTCCTCGAACACTGAACCTTGTCTGGGCCTACCGGAGTCATTCCAGTGTTTGAATGCTGCCCTGGCCGCCAAATGATGCTCAGCCACAAAAGTATGCCAACCAGGCTTAATGTTGTGCACCTTTTTTCCCCCTTTTTTACAGAGCTGCCTACCAGAGGCAATGAGAGCCTCCACAATGTTATGTGATCTGTGCATCATTGTACATGAGGGTCTCCCTCAATGATCTCTCAGAGAATTTTAAATAAAAAGGTTGAATGAATCGTTGCTCTCGCTGGGGGCGAGCAGTCCACGACCCGGGGCGAGTGTATTTTGGGCGAGAGTTCTGGTTACCCCCGCCCTTCCCCCTCCCTAGTGTGTAGTTGTACCAGTGTGTAGTTGTAGCAGTGTGTAGTTGTAGCAGTGTCTAACAGTGTGTGGTTGCACTCACAGCGTCACTGCCAGGGGATGCTCCTATACACCATCCTGGTGATGCCCGCCTGGTGGCAGCGCTGTGCCAGCACCTCGCCCACAGCCTGGCACGCTGCCACGCAGTGGGTGGAGCCTAGCTCCTGTTTCACCGCCCACTGCCTGGTGGAACAGGACAGAACCGGATCGGGACCGCCGGCCGAGAACACCTCCGCTGTCACATGATGCTGGGTCCTAGAGAACACCAGCCTGTAGAGACAGAGAGGTCATTACACTATCTCTCTGTATTCTATGATCCTATAGTTTACTGAGACACTACACTGTCTCTGTATTCTATGATCCTATAGTTTACTGAGACACTACACTGTCTCTGTATTCTATGATCCTATAGTTTACTTAGACACTACACTGTCTCTGTATTCTATGATCCTATAGTTTACTGAGACACTACACTGTCTCTCTGTATTCTATGATCCTATAGTTTACTGATACACTACACTGTCTCTGTATTCTATGATCCTATAGTTTACTTAGACACTACACTGTCTCTCTGTATTCTATGATCCTATAGTTTACTGAGACACTACACTGTCTCTCTGTATTCTATGATCCTATAGTTTACTGAGACACTACACTGTCT
>NC_137609.1:55261235-55271235 GCF_963280865.1 Gymnoscopelus braueri
GTAAGGACCTTAAGGCCTGTTTCAATATTTTTCCTGGCACCCCCCCCATTTAGTGCCGCGCCACCATTTTCTGCCACAGCACCACCTAGAGCCTGGGGCATTGCAGGTGGTCTACCTGCGCAGCCTCTGCGGTCTACTGGTCGATCGCGATCGACGTAATGGGCACCCCTGGTGTAGCCTATAGATGTGAGGACACTGCGTATGTAAACCTGTTATGCAAAGTAGCCATTTGGAGATATATATATATATATATATATATATATATATATATATATATATATATATATATTATATAGCGCTATTTTAAGTACCCAAAGTCGCTTTAAATGTCTACAGTAGCACAACATTGTCATGGGCTAAATAAACAAGCATGTTGTTAAAAATATTTTTTTTTTCCTGTGAGAGCGGCTGACCCGCTCACCCGCATAATTGCCTCTGAAATCCTGACTCGACCACCCGCGCCGCGGGTTGACCCGCGGGCAGTGTTGCTATGCTCATTTGGGATGTGCTTGCACTGTATTTTAATGATGTGACGCGCACGTCGCTTAATAGCTGCACTGGTGGCGGCAGTGGCTCAGGGGTAGAGTGGCCGGGTAGAGCGAACTGGAAAATCGCAAGGTTCCCAGTTCAATCCCGGGCTGGGGCGCTCCCCTGGAGTTAGTGTGGAAGTGTCCTTGAGCAAGACGCTGAACCCCTAATTGCTCGCGATGAGCAGGTTGGTGCCTTGCATGGTGTATGAATGTGTGTGTGAATGGGTTAATGGCACAATCAATGTAAAGCGCTTCGGATAGAAGCGCTATATAAATGCACCATTTACCATTCCATTTACACTATAGGTCACACAATGGACAATTGATATGCATCTAAGGCTAATTCCTAAGTTAATGTACCTGGCGTGAGTCGGGAGCCTTTGTAAACTTTGTTGAAGTGTGAATTTAAAGTAGTTTTAAATCTATGCGTGTGCCTGCGCGTGCTCCTGGTCAAATAGGTTCTTGCACGCCGTGCAAGACCGTCCAGTGAGCATTGCACCCCTGCCCGCGGGTTACGGGTCGGTCCGCTCATCACTACTAAGCAGACAAAATATGCTCTATAATTTATTATGATTTAACGGAATGATGATGATGGATTAGTCACCCCATGGAGACTTGAATTCATTGAGTTTTTTTGTTTGTATTTGTCACATTCCTAAAGCCACTAATTTGAAGAACCTGAAGAATATGTACAGGGCCAGTGGTGGAAATTAACTAAGTACCTTTACTGTACTTTTACTTCTACTCCACTACATCTCAGAGGCAAATATTGTACTTTTGCTCCACTACAATTATTTGAAAACTTAAGCTACTACAGTAGTTACTTTGAAGATTTTGATTATTAAAAAAACATACATTAACCATTTCAGCCCTATAGACATGTTTGGCCTTTTGAAAATAGCCGATTTACAAGCTCGCATTGTGAGCTTGTAGATCTGCTATTTTCAAAAGATTTGTTTGATACATTTGAGAACTTGAAATGGGACTTTCTGCATAATGAGTACTTTTACTTTTGGTACATTTTGATGTCAATACATTTGTACTTTTACTCAAGTACATTTTGAATTCCAGGCTTTTACTTGTAACTTATATATTGCAGTATTGATACTTTTACTTAAGTAGAAAATGTGAGTACTTTTTCCACCACTGTACAAGGCAAGGTTCAGGCCAGAAAATGACACGATTTTGATTGATTGATTGATTGATTGATTGAATACTTTATTTAGAAGATTTGCAGAGAAAAAGCACATGGACACACAAGACTCCACATTCGCCAAGAAGAGACAGACATGGACCACCCGTGATCATGTCATGGACCACTAGTTGAGAAACAGTTCACTCAATGACCAGGTGACCTAAGATGGCACAGCAGTTGCATGAACCTCCACAGAAAAGGGAATTGGAATCTGAAGAAGTGGAAGTGTGGCCTGGTTGAGTCATCATTATTAGGAAACGTGCCCGTATAATAGCATGTGTCTGCTCACTCATCAGTTAACATGAGTTTAATATAGAAGGCTGGATGAAGTCAGAGAAATGATCAAAAACTGCTTACTTTCTTCTTTTATAAAACCACTAAAAAACTAAAAGTCGTCAAAGTCGGTGTTGCTCGTAGTCGTAGTATCGTGCAATGAATGCTATCAAGCCTTTAACAGTCATTATTTAAGAACATGTGTCTATGGACAATTGGTTGAGAAACAGTGTTAAAAGTAGGAATTTTAAAAAATCCCCAAAAGGTAGCACATCCACAATTTCAAATAAATGGAGGACAAAGTACTTACATTTCCACTTAAACATTTATTATTGGAACACACCAATAATGTTAATACTTTTACTTTTGGTACTTTAAGTACATTTTGACATCAATACTTTTGTACTTTTACTCAAGTAAATGTTGAATTCCGGACTTTGCGGGGGGACTTTGCGGGGGGTACGGCCGCCCCCCCCCCCCCTCCCCCTCCCCCCAGGTACCGAATTTAGGTGAACCGAATAAACCGAATTTAGGTTTTTTGATTGAATTGATTGAATATTTTATTAGGCAAAAAATGTAAAACAGCACAGTTACATTTAAAATACTTTGTCTAACAGGTCCGTTCATAAAAGTCCTTGCGGACTTGTTTCCAATGAGGGCCTTGGTATTCAATTCATAGGCAAAACGTGTGGAGATGCCGGGGATTGAACCCGGGGCCTCATAGGGGGCCTCATAGGTGACAAAAAAAAACCAAACCCGACCAAAACCGCGAAAAAAAATTGCGTGAGGGCATACCGCACCCTTAACCTAAAAAGTCTTCCCACGGCTATGGATCCATACCGTGGACAGACAGACAGACAGACAGACAGACAGACAGACAGAGAAACAGAGAGAGAGAGACCTTTGACCTTTAAAAAGCACCTTTATTAAAACACTGAAATACATGTCACATCGTATGGTTACAAAAATACCCTTTATGTACTCAATTTGTACAATCAAACAAAAACAAAAAAAAACTAAAGAGGAAAAAGGATATCACCTCTGTTTAACCAACACTTAGTTACTTTACACAACTGATGGATATCAGTTTGTTCAATGGAGTGTAAAAAACGGCTTATATTTGTCCATACATTCGGCCGTACACCAACGTCAAAGTCACATTTATGAAGCGATCCTATACAGCCGATCCTAGCGTATATTTACGCCCCGATTTACGACATGAAGAACCAGAATACAACCAAACAAATCATGAAAAGCCAATAAGAAAGAGTTTTCCCCGCTCGCCTCGCCCCACACACACCCTCTCTCTCTCTCTCTCTCTCTCTCTCTGCACACGCACGCACGCACGCACGCACGCACGCACGTACAACTGTCTTTCATACACACACACGCCCAACTGTGTCTTTCTTGTAATCCGTAACGGTACAATCTTTGTCACGTAGGCTTGTAGCCTACATGAATGACATATTATGATACCAATCACATCGCCATCAATGGAATACGTTTGTATAACATGTATTTAACCCATACCGAGCAGTGCACGTTCGAGTTACACTAAAATAAAGCAGTCATGTAGGCTATTCCCCATGAGACTCGGGCGGGCTGCAGTGATCCCCCGTGCCACCACATTAATAAGAGATTGGAGCGTCGGGTTTATATCCTTAACCCAGCCAGGTTGTAGCCTACATAACTCCATACCAAAGGACAAGCTACTGTAAGTTTGTAGACCTCACTGTCCATGAAAAGATGGTCGGGAGTCCCGACTCCCGAAAATGCAAAAGCACTCGTACATTTTGAAAATAGCAGATCTACAAGCTCACAACGCGTCGCGATGCGACCCTTGTGAGCTTGTAGATCTGCTATTTGCAATGCAGCCAGATCTGCAATCTTATCTGAATGACTGTTAAAGCAGTTTGTTTACATTACTTTAGAAAATTATATATTTTCACAGGGATTATGTATTAGTGTGTTAAATACATTTACTAAAGCCCTCTGCATTGACCACTAGTTTTTCTCCTTACATTTTTATCCCACGATTTTGTAACCCATTTTTTCACCCAGTGCCAATTGTCTAAGTAATCCACTACACTCCCTCTGCCAGACTAGGGAGAGCCTAGAGCCGAGCTCATGCCTCCTTCAATGCATGAGATGCTAGCAAGCCGCTTCTTATCACCTGACAGGGGAGAGTTTCCCCGGTAGGATGTAGCGTGTGGAAGGAACACGTTATTCCAACCAGTTCCCTTCCCCTCCATCAGGCGCCCCGTCTGACCAGGGGGAGGCAGTATAGAGACCAGGATTACTGCATGTTTTTGTGAGGGTACCTACCATAGGAGACACAGGGAGAACATGCAAACTCCACACAGAAAGGCCCTGATGACGCGGCGGAAAGGACACGCCCCCAGCACCCTTCTAGCTGTGAGGCGACAGCGCTACCGACTGCGTCACCGTGACACTTAAAAAAAAAAGGGTTCTTTAAAAGAACCTTTGGTCTGAAAGGTTCTTTTTTGGACCCAAAGAATGGTTCTGCTATGACAGCACTGTGAAGAACCCATTTAGGTTCCAGTTGGAACCTTTATTTGTCTGTGTTAAGCTGCTCTCTAACTACCAGATCTTAAGCACCTCTGCTGTGGATCTAAAACTCTCAAGCCATATCCCTGCATAGAGAGGTTGTGTGAAGGTGGCGTTTACTGTATAGAGGAGGGACTTTGTGTTTTCATCAACATGGTAAAATGAAACAGTACCTGCTATGCGATCTACGTACACCCCCCATACCCCCCTCCATCTGCCCCCCACTGCGGAGGGACGAGGTCCTGACAGTTTCAATGCCTTCTCTTTGCTGTTGTGTATGAACCTGTATTCATAACGTAACGTGACGTCTGAACCATACCAATATAACCCCCAGGACTTGTCATTGTGTCCAAAGCGTGACAGAACCGTGTCCTTTCTGTTGATGTCTATATAACTGACTGCTACACCAACCCTCCCATACCATTCCACTTCAAAGTAACAACGTTCAGACAGACTCTCTCTACTCAACACCTGAGCCCTAGAGGTAAATCCTTTGGGATGTTCAGGGTGATGTTGGCCTAGGTTTTCATCAGTCACCTCCCTGTTGTCCTCTGACATGATGAGGTCTCTGCCCACTGTGTTCTCGTCCAGTTCAATTGGACAGGAATCTGTGAGAATGATGACAAAAATGACAAAATATCACAACCAATTATACACCTGGAGTCACTGTCACACTGTGTGTTCGTGTGTGTCTGTCTGTCTGTCTGTCTGTGTATCTGTGTAACTTTTCTTTCATAATACAACAGTGTCACAGTCCTACAGAAATAGCAGAACTATAAGCTTGTGGCACATTGTAGATCTGCTATATTTGCAATGTTTGGATTTGAATCCTGAAAAGTAACATTTGTGGACATACAAGGTTTCCACCTGGCAGACAGAGACACACACACACACACACACACACACACACACACACACACACACACACACACACACACACACACACACACACACACACACACACACACACACACACACACACACACACACACACACACACACACACACACACACACACACACACACACACACACACCAACAATAACATGTACTATATTGTTATCACACTGGTTTATGTTGATAGGACCTTGTGAAAGACAGACATAGTTAAAGACATGCGCAACATTTTAGATTAAGTACTGCACCTTGTTGTACCTTTTTGGCAAATAATAAAATACTGCTGTATTATATGATTCATATCCATCAGTTGTGTAAAGTAACTAAGTACATGTACTCAAGTACTGTACTTAATTACAATTGTGAGGTGTTTTTACTTCAGTACTTTTACTTCTACTCCACTACATCTCAGAGGCAAATATACTTTTCCTCCACAACAATTATTTGAACACTTTAGTTACTAGTTACTAGTAGATTGTGATCGCTGCGACGCGTTGTGAGCTTGTAGATCTGCTATTTTCAGAGCACAACACCCGAGCGCAACCAAACATAAAATGACTTGTCTTTTAGATCTACTGGATCTCTTCTCCACTAGATCCCTCACTAACATTTTAGTTTTAATTTTATTTTGTTGACAAAATTGTCAATAATATTTAGTCTTAGTTTTATTTATTTTTTTGCCAGTGAAAAAAGGTAGTTGATAATTTTTCGTCATAGTTTTAGTCAAAAAAAATCAACACCGCAACGGACACTCCATCACCTCCTTAGAGGAAGAGGACACTCCTTCACCTCCTTAGAGGAAGAGGACACTCCTTCACCTCCTTAGAGGAAGAGGACACTCCTTCACCTCCTTAGAGGAAGAGGACACTCCTTCACCTCCTTAGAGGAAGAGGACACTCCATCACCTCCTTAGAGGAAGAGGACACTCCATCACCTCCTTAGAGGAAGAGGACACTCCATCACCTCCTTAGAGGAAGAGGACACTCCATCACCTCCTTAGAGGAAGAGGACACTCCTTCACCTCCTTAGAGGAAGAGGACACTCCTTCACCTCCTTAGAGGAAGAGGACACTCCTTCACCTCCTTAGAGGAAGAGGACACTCCATCACCTCCTTAGAGGAAGAGGACACTCCATCACCTCCTTAGAGGAAGAGGACACTCCTTCACCTCCTTAGAGGAAGATGACACTCCATCATCTCCTTAGAGGAAGAGGACACTCCATCACCTCCTTAGAGGAAGAGGACACTCCTTCACCTCCTTAGAGGAAGAGGACACTCCATCACCTCCTTAGAGGAAGAGGACACTCCATCACCTCCTTAGAGGAAGAGGACACTCCATCACCTCCTTAGAGGAAGAGGACACTCCATCACCTCCTTAGAGGAAGAGGACACTCCATCATCTCCTTAGAGGAAGAGGACACTCCTTCACCTCCTTAGAGGAAGAGGACACTCCATCACCTCCTTAGAGGAAGAGGACACTCCATCACCTCCTTAGAGGAAGAGGACACTCCATCACCTCCTTAGAGGAAGAGGACACTCCATCACCTCCTTAGAGGAAGAGGACACTCCTTCACCTCCTTAGAGGAAGAGGACACTCCATCATCTCCTTAGAGGAAGAGGACACTCCTTCACCTCCTTAGAGGAAGAGGACACTCCATCACCTCCTTAGAGGAAGAGGACACTCCTTCACCTCCTTAGAGGAAGAGGACACTCCATCACCTCCTTAGAGGAAGAGGACACTCCATCACCTCCTCAGAGGAAGAGGACACTCCATCACCTCCTTAGAGGAAGAGGACACTCCATCACCTCCTTAGAGGAAGAGGACACTCCATCACCTCCTTAGAGGAAGAGGACACTCCTTCACCTCCTTAGAGGAAGAGGACACTCCATCACCTCCTTAGAGGAAGAGGACACTCCATCACCTCCTTAGAGGAAGAGGACACTCCATCACCTCCTTAGAGGAAGAGGACTCACGTCTTAGGAAGTCCTCTCTGTTAGATCTTTCTGCAGTCACTGGTTCAGGAGGTTCTGTAGACACTGGAGGCATTGGCTGAGTTGAAACGTGGTCTGGAGGTGCTGTAGGTGTCGGTCCTGGAGACTTTGAAAGTGTAACAGACACACTCACACACAAAACCACAACCACGAACACACTCACACCCACAGCACAAGCACAGCCTGCACGCACATATACACACACACACACACACACACGCACGCACGCACGCACGCACGCACGCACGCACGCACGCACGCACGCACGCACGCACGCACGCACGCACGCACGCACGCACACAATGAAACAACAGGGTTAACAACCACGTAGATCACTCTATGATGTCATTCTTCTATGACATCACTGCTATGATGTCAATCATCTCCATACTCCAGGATCACATTAACATTTTAAAAGAGAAACATTTAAAAATGTATAAAACGTGAACAAAATATTACATTTATTTCCATGGCCTACTGGCAGCCTGCCAAGACATGTTACGCTGATCAGTCCAGTGGTTATGAGATTAACCATGGAGAGAGAGAGAGAGACAGACAGACAGACAGACAGACAGACAGACAGACAGACAGACAGACAGACTTACGTTTTGAAAAGGGTTTTCTGGGCGGAGGTTCTGGTGGATGTGGACCATCAAATTGATGAACAACTTCAACCTTCACCCCCTCAAACGCTGTAGGATCTGGAGGCACAAACAATCATTAACAACATGTTAAGAGTTGTGGGGAAGATGGAGCATTACCCGAGGTTCTGAAGTACATGCCCATAGACGAGGAAGTATTGTATCTGATCAAACAAGCAGGGTATCTGCACATTTATAAAGTTACAATTTAAGGACTCTCAAAGGAGTAGTTCACCCAAAAAATGACTTATTTTCTATCAATTACTCACCCCTTGAAGCCTTGCATTCATGGAGATTTTTTAGTTTTTATCGTATTCCTGAGCCAATAATTTGATGACAGGCAGAAAGATGCTAATGTATCCGGTAGGAGACTCAAAGTTGACATTTTAAGTGAGAGAAGGCCGGTCATGAAATTATTGTCTTAGAAATACGATAAAAACAAATAAATCTCCATGAATTCAAGGCTTCATGGGGTGTGTAACTGATAGAAAATAAGTCATTTTTTGGGTGAACTACTCATTTAAGACCTTTTTAATACCTCTAAATTGAATATAAATAAATGCAATTAAATAAGACCACTACTGTGTCAAAAGTAATGGGGCACACACACACACACACACACACACACACACACACACACACACACACACACACACACACACACACACACACACACACACACACACACACACACACACACACACACACACACACACACACACACACACACACACACACACACACACACACACACACACACACACACACGATCTTACCAAGGTTCCTCATCAGGTGGGGTTGGTGTTGTGTGAGGGCATCGTAAAATGCTGCTCTGACGTCGATTCCTCCTGGATCTAGTGTTGTTTGGTAGAGTTCCCTCATTTGGTCCATGGTTGTCTCCTTAGCTTTAATCTGGGCATATTTTTCACGATGGACCCTGTTACCTAGACTGTCTACTACAGCCAAGACTGTGGACACCTTTTGGATCAACCCTCTCCTTTGCTGCATCACAAAATCCGCTGTTTGCAAGAGAAATAAAAAAAAAATCACACCCAGTGTGAAGTGATTGGTGCCTTTGATGAGTTAATTTCATTAAGCTATATGAAGTAGAGGAACAATGTTAAATCCCTGTCCATTCATTTCAAGACTGCTCAACAGGAATGCAGAGGGGGTGGGGCTTAAGCAATTACAGCCTGTCCCCATTGGCCGTCTAAGAGCACCTACCAAGTTTGTGAAGTTTAGCATGCTGGGGACTGGAGTTATGGCTGTTTAAAGCCCAGCCAATAGGATCACAGAGGGGGCAGGGCTTAAGCAATTACAGCCTGTTCCTATTGGCCGTCTAAGAGCACCGAGCAAGTTTGGGAAGTTTAGCATGCTGGGGACAGGAGTTATGGCTGTTTAAAGGCCAGCAAGTAGGAACACAGAGGGGGCGGAGGTTCAGCAATTACAGCCTGACCCTATTGGCTGTCTAAGAGCACCTACTAAGTTTGGGAAGTTTACTTTGTGCTGAGCCAGCCTGTGTGTGTGTGTGTGTGTGTGTGTGTGTGTGTGTGTGTGTGTGTGTGTGTGTGTGTGTGTGTGTGTGTGTGTGTGTGTGTGTGTGTGCGCATGTCTTTAAGTGGCGCATGTGTTGCACTGTCTCCTGTTTGTGTTTAATTAGTGTAACTGGTTGCATCGATGCCGTACTCGGACATACGGACGGCCAAACACACTCGGTTGTGGCTGGCACCACTCAAAAAGAGAGTGGTTGAGACAGGAGAATCTGAATGAAAAATGAAGCTCTCTGCATCTCTATATGCCCACATAAATAGTAGTATAACAACTATAACATATGGCTATCTGCATCTCTATATGCCCACATAAATAGTAGTATAACAACTATAACATATGGCTATCTGCATCTCTA
>NC_137609.1:55276235-55361235 GCF_963280865.1 Gymnoscopelus braueri
TTCTCCGCTAGTCTTAGTTATACTGGATCTCTTCTCCGCTAGTCTTAGTTCTACTGGATCTCTTCTCCGCTAGTCTTAGTTATACTGGATCTCTTCTCCACTAGTCTTAGTTCTACTGGATCTCTTCTCCTCTAGTCTTAGTTCTACTGGATCTCTTCTCCACTAGTCTTAGTTCTACTGGATCTCTTCTCCACTAGTCTTAGTTCTACTGGATCTCTTCTCCACTAGTCTTAGTTCTACTGGATCTCTTCTCCGCTAGTCTTAGTTCTACTGGATCTCTTCTCCACTAGTCTTAGTTCTACTGGATCTCTTCTCCGCTAGTCTTAGTTCTACTGGATCTCTTCTCCACTAGTCTTAGTTCTACTGGATCTCTTCTCCACTAGTCTTAGTTCTACTGGATCTCTTCTCCACTAGTCTTAGTTCTACTGGATCTCTTCTCCACTAGTCTTAGTTCTACTGGATCTCTTCTCCACTAGTCTTAGTTCTACCGCATCTCTTCTCCACTAGTCTTAGTTCTACTGGATCTCTTCTCCACTAGTCTTAGTTCTACTGGATCTCTTCTCCACTAGTCTTAGTTCTACTGGATCTCTTCTCCACTAGTCTTAGTTCTTAGCTGAAAAAAGGTGGTCGCCAAACAGTGTTTGTCATAGTTTTAGTCGACTAAATCAACACTTTTATTTATTTTTTACTAAATTTTTATCCCGCGATTTTTGTAACCCATTTTTTTTCACCCGGTGCCAATTTCCTAAGTGATCCTGGGCACTACACCAGTATTACACCAGTCCCCCACAGTAGGGAGGCCAGGGCCGAGCTCATGCTTCCTTCAGGCATGAGAGCCAACTGACCTTCTTGTCACCTGACAGGGGGGGAGTTTCCCTGGTTGGACGTAGCGCGTGGAAGGAACACGTTATTCCAACCAGTTCCTTTCCCCTCCATCAGGCGCCCCGGCTGTTATGGGAGAGGCGGTATAGTGACCAGGATTACTACATGTTTTTGTGAGGGTATTAACTACCCGCAGGGCTTGAGTCTACAGAGGTGCAAGTGACTGGAGACAGTCTCCAGCCATGTCTCCAGTCGGTCTCCAGGCGTCGGGGGGGGGCCCCCTTGTCTCCAGTCGCCCCCCTCATAGACCTCCATTCACTCTCCAGTCTCCAGAGGCCCCCACCTTCCTGAAAATCTCTCTCGTTTGCCTGTCCCCGCCCCCTTCACTGCTCTCTGAGTTTCTCAACGGCAGCCATCTTTGTTTTCATTTAGATGGACAGGAACACTCTATGCTTTTTAATTCATTATAGACCCCCACAACCAAACAATGATGGTCCCTTGGTGCTGGTTGGGACCCAATAACATTTCGATTTTATGTTTTATATGTTTTTGATGACGTTAAGGCCTGGATTTGGACTTCTCTCTCCCAGCCTGCAGCAGCACAAGAGTTGCCAGACTCTGCGAGAGAATTGAGCAACCTGGTCTATGAAAACAAAGCCCAAAAGAAGCGACTATATGGGCCACAGGAGCCCCCACGGATGGTCTCTTTGTGCTGGTTGGAACCCAATGACGTTTATATTTGATGTTTTATATGCTTTTGATGACATCCAGGCGTGGATTTTTACATCTATGTCACAGACTCCTGTCACAGCCAGCGTTGCCAGGTTCTGTGAGAGAAACGAGTGACTGGGTGTGAGCCCTTTTAAACCTACTGTATACATAGTCAATTTGAAAATAGCAGATCTACAAGCTCACAACGTGTCACATCGTGACGGATTGTGAGCTTGTAGATCTGCTATTTTCAAATAAATCTTGGGGGACATAATAAAGCAGACCTGGCTGCAAACATTGGTGAGAGCATATGTCAGACAGCAGCAGCAGAAGTAGCCCTGAAACATGACTGTCATACCATGACAGTCATTGTGCCGAGTCCCCCTGGTCTAAAGTTGTGTTCGATTTTTTCACATTGCCATCTCTCACATAAACATAAACGTTCAGATTTCAAATATAAAGTGCTTACCACCGAGCCACGGATGTTACAAGGCGATGCGGACCGCGATGAGTACCCGTATCTCCCGTATTGTTCAGTAAAAAGCATTTTAATCCCATCGCCGGCCATTTTCTTTTTTTGTTTTTTTTTGGTTTTGTAATGTATCAGAGTGCAATACACCTCCCAACCATTAGTGTCGCATGGTTGAAAGTATCGGAGACAATTTGGAGAAAATGGCCGGCGATGGGATTAAAATGCTTTTTATTGAACAATACGGGAGATACGGGTACTCATCGTGGTCCGCATCGCCTTGTAACATCCGTGGCTCGGTGGTAAGCACTTTATATTTGAAATCTGAACGTTTATGTTTATGTGAGAGATGGCAATGTGAAAAAATCGAACACAACTTTAGACCAGGGGGACTCGGCACCATGACGCTTGTATACAAGCGTCATGTGAACCATGGCTACAGCAGAAGAAGACAGGTAAGGTGCCTTGTAAACAGATGTTTAATGGCTCTAATTGTGCTAATGGAACATAATCATTGATCATTATACGCCTTAGTCCCTAAGGAAGACCCGATTTTATATTGAATATGATTTTAAATGTGGGCTGAGAGCTGCTTAAAGCTAACAAGCAGTCCATGCTAGACACATATCATTATTCATAGAACATCACTGACCAACATTAAAGCCTCGATTTTATATTTCATATTATTTAAAATATTTTTAGCTTTGTTTATTATATAGCAGTTTGAGGGAAAGAGCTCTAGCTCCGTTTTTGTACTGTTATTTAACATGACAGTTTAATGTTTTGTGGTCATGGGTCAAGGTGTGTTGGTCAAGACATGTTTACCTCCATCTGGGGTGTGTGGGTTTTGTAAACTGCTCAGTGTAACATGCATGATATTATACAACCCACATGCTAAATGAGGAGAAATCAAATTAGTGATTGACTGTTTCAGACAATGTAATGTATTGTAGATGTTGATTCTAATCACTGTATCTGATCTGTTTATTGATGTAAAAAAAAATCTGGGGACCCCAGTACAGTTCATCAGTAGGCCTACAGTTATTTTAATAATATGATAGGGCAGTGGTTCTCAAAGAGAGGGTGTACAAATGGAACCAAATGGACCCATGAGGGTCCATATGGTTCCATTTATACACTCTTAAGAGTTAGGATTGTATAGTATAGATTGCGGTCCCAGAGGTAGAAAATGTTCAAATAGGGGTCTCTGTGATAGCGCATACTATGCGTTCATATTATTTGAGATATTTAATTATGTGTAGGCCTTTATGTATAGTCTACATGATTGTGGATGTTGTGTGTTCATTATGCTCCCAACTAGTGTAATAGAGTTGAGGCTTTGGACAGAGAGAGACTCAAAGCTGTTTATGTGAATAAAATGTTCATCCAATATGTGTGTGCTATTACAGTAGTTCTCAAACGTTTTCATGTGAAGGACCCCCAAATGAATATGCATTTGACTATAGGGTTTATTGATGATTTTGATGTTATATTAACACATTTTCCTGGAGACCCCCTGGAACCCCCTTAACTCATTCACTGCCAGAACTTTTTTTTTTTTGCGTTTGCCCACTGCCAGAGATTTTTCATTGAAAAAAAAAAGTACTCAGGAGCCGAGATACAAAATGTTTCAGTTTAAAGTTAACAAGGAAGTGGATGGGAGTCTACATCTTCAAAAAATCATATCTCCTTGGTCTTTGGGTTAAAAAATAAAAAAATAAATAAAAAAGATTTTTTTTTATTTTATTTTTGGGCGGTGAAACCGCCCCTATAAGTGAGATTTGGAAAAATGTACATTTTCCTGCGCTGAGATCTGGGCCCAGGAAATTTGTAGAATTATCCTGCGCTGTGATTGGCCAATCACAGTCTATTCAGGACTGTGATTGGCCAGTGTCACATGACACATGTGCATAGCCCTATATAAGCAACCATAACTCGAAAAAAACCAAAACTTGTTTTTTTTCGAGTTATGGTTTCGTCCATCATAAAGAGTGTTTCAATAAATGTATTTATCTTTTGTACATGATTGGTTGACTCCATTCAGTATTGTGATTAGCTAGCAAGACACCGCCCACTTCACACAGGGTGTGATTTTTTTTATTAAAAGTCGTTTTAGTCGTTCTTGGCAGACAGGGCTTAAAGGACAACTTTGTTTTTTTTACGACCACGGTTTATATTTTAGCTTGTAATTAAAGTAAAAAAAAGATGAGTGTTTTTTTCTTTTCATTTACTGCTTTCTATAGTTTTAGCAATTTTCGCGATATTTTTTACAGTGGGCGGGGGCATTCTGTCCGGTGGCTAAATATGCCTTTTTTCACACAATAAAAAAGGTCCTGTGGTCTTGGATGGCCAGATGTGAGTTATTGGGGGCTAGAAGAGTTACTGTAAATAATAATAAAGAAAACACCGGGTTATTGTGTAAAAAAATACATATTTAGCCACCGGACAGAATGCCCCCGCCCACTGTAAAAAAGATCGCGAAAATTGCTAAAACTATAGAAAGCAGTAAAAAAAAAGGTTTAACACTCATCTTTTATTTACTTTAATTACAAGCTAAAACATAAACCTTGGTTGTAAAAAACCAAAGTTGTCCTTTAAAGGACAGAAGTCGTTTTAGTCGTTCTAGGCAGGGAATGAGTTAAGAACCCCTGGGGGTCCCCTGACCACAGGTCTTTATAATATTTTCTGTATCACATGCAAGTAGGGACATGGTGGTGTCACAAAGCAAACAAGCACTGGTAGTTAGTACTTCTAGCTTATGTTGGTTTCAGGGTGCAAGTCCCTGCAGTGCTGTACCCTGCTGACTGTCTCACCTTTGTCCTGTATGTTTACATGAAATGTTATCACTCAATTAGTTGTCACGCTGTCCAGTTAACACATTTGGTTCCATTTGTACACTCTCAGAGTTAGGATTTTATAGTATAGATTGTGGTCCCAGAGATAAAAATCAAATGGGGGTCCGTGGTCTAATGCATATCAAACTGGGGGTCCTTGAAATTAAAAGGTTTGAGAACCACTGTGACAGGGGATACTGTGTGTTCATATTTGAGACAGTTATTTATGCAAATATTCCACATTAACTTTTCACTTCATTAATGTTTTTAAATAGCCGATCTACAAGCTTGTAGATTGGCTATTTTCAAATAGCTGATGTATATTGTATATAGTAGCTTGCTGATTTTGATGCTATAGATATTAACACATTTTTCTGGGGACCCCAGTACAGTTCATCAGTACAGTTATTTAACATGACAGTGTGGTGCTAAAGCTGCAGTCGAAATCCAGCTCTTAGAGAACATGTGATATCCCCTGGTGTGTGTTCATATTATTTTAGATATTAAATGATGTGCAGGCCTATTGGCTTTGGACTGACAGAGACAGGCAGAAAGCTGTTCAATACATGTTCATCCTGTGTGCTGTTGCAGTGGTTCTCAAACCTTTTCATGTCAAGGACTCAAAATGAATATATTTTTGGCCATTTTAAGATTTTTTGAAAATAGCCAATCTACAAGCTTGTAGATCGGCTATTTTCAACCAGGTGATGAAAGGTTTAAAGTGGCTAAAATGTGTAACATGGATTATAGGCCAAATGCTACAGCAGAGGAAATGGTGAGAAATCAAATGAGTGATTGACTGTTTTAGACAATATGCATTGCAGATATGTTGATTCTAACCAAATTACTGTATCTGAGATATTTATTTATGTCTAGGCTCCTATGCTCTTGTTTAGTGTACATGATAGGGCAGTGGTTCTCAAACAGAGGGTGTACAAATGGACCCTCACAGGTCCATTTGGTTCCATTTATACACTCTTAGAGTAAATGTATACAATTTAAAATTATTTTAAAGTATAGATTGCTGTCCCAGAGGTAGAAAATGCTCAAATAGGGGTCCTTGAAATGAAAAGGTTTGAGAACCACTGTGATAGGGGATACTATGCGTTCATATTATTGTCTCTGCCAGGCCGAAAGGCATGGCGAGAGAGTATGTTTTGCACCCTGTCTGACCAGCTAATCTCCAGGACCGTTGGCATGATCGCAGCGAAACTATGCACACACACTCCCTGGATGCCAATTCAGAACCTCTGCCCCAAATCTTTCACATGGGCCTGTAATAGCGCCACCAGGAGGCCGCTTTTTGAAAAACCCATTTTTGACAGTACTCCTACAGATTCTGTCCAAACGTCACGTAAATCGGTACACAGTGGCCCTTATTTATCAACGGAGCGTATAAACCGGCTTATATTTTTCCATATATTCGGCCGTACACCAACGTCGAAGTCACATTTATCAACGAATCCTACACAGCCAATCCTAGCGTACATTGGGTCGGAGCCTTGATAAATGTCACGGCTGAAACCGAGCGCCATTTAAATAACACGCCCTTAAATATTCTCGAAACGCCCTGATTTTACGACATGGAGAACCAGAATACGACCAAATAAAGCATGGGAAGCCAAAAGAGTTTCGCCGGCTCGCCTCGCCTCGCTGCCTGTCAAGTCACACACGCACATGCACACGCACACGCCTCTCTCTGTCTCACACACACATACACACACACGCCCAACTGTGTCTTTCATGTAATCCGTAACGGTACTATCTTTGTCACGTAGGCTTGTAGCCTACATGAATTACATAATGATACCAATCACATCGCCATGAATGGGGTTTGTATATTAATTTATTTAACCCATACCGAGCAGTGCACAAGCAGTCATGTAGGATATTCCCCGTGAGACTCGGACGGGCGGCAGTGATCCCGTGCTGCCACGTTAATAAGAGATTCGATCGTCGGGTTGATATCCATAACCCAACCAGGTTGTGTAACTCTCTATGACATAACTCCATAACATAGGACAAGCTACAGTAAGTTTGTAGACCTCACTGTCCATGAAAAGATGGTCGGGGCTCCCGAAAATGTTCTCGCAGAAGCGCTCGTATATTTTGAAAATAGCAGATCTACAAGCTCACAACGCATCGGGATGGGACCTGTTGTGAGCTTGTAGATCTGCTATTTTCAAATAGCCAATGCAGCCAGATCTGCAAGCTTAACCGAATGACTGTTAAAGCAGTTTGTTTAAATTACTTTATAAAATGTTATATTTTCACAGGGATAATTTATTAGTGTAGATATACATTTAGGAGTGGATTATGTGTCCAGATGCCTGTCAGACAGTCAGACAATGCTTCTCCGCAGGTCTAGAATGGAATAAACGGGCGCAGCCAACGGCAACAACTGCTATCGACCAGACGTGAGATCTCAGCGTACGGTAGGATGAAGCCATCGTCAGGTTATATTGATAAATGCCGAAAGTTGCGGTGATCTCGCCGTACGCCCATTATTTGGTCTGCGCCGCGTTGATAAATGAGGGCCAGTATCTCTATAGTCATTAAACAAAACGGGTCTTTCAGATTTAACTTTTTCACTATCATCAGTGTTTCCTTAATTCATGTTTTTTTGTTTACACATGATTTTTTTCTATTGATATATTGCATTCATGTTTATGGGTATTTTCAGACATTTAACCACCTGTGAGGGGTTGTGAGCTTGTAGATCGGCTATTTTCAAATAGATGATGTATATAGGGTTTATAGTGGCTAGCTGATTTTTATACTATATCAAATCTGAGAATCACTGTGCTATTGTATAGTGTGATTACAGGTCAATCAGTAAACACTAAAGGAAAGCTGTGTTGGTAAAGCCAGGTTATTCATATCTTTTCATACATTTTCATGCAAGTAAGGGCATGGTGTGAACATGGCAAAAAAGCACTGGTACAGTAGTAGGTACTCCTGGTTTCTGCTGGGAACAGGGTTCGAGTCCCTGCAGCGCTGTGCTTACTGTTTCACCTTTGTCCTGTTGTATGTTTACATACAAAGTTAGCACTCAATTCATAGATTCATAATACCTGAATGCACTTTTAATCATAGTACATCAAGCAGATAGCCCTGTGATTACATCTTTATAGCACGTGGTTGCATTACAGTGCAACCACAATGTGATTACGTTCTTATTCACTATGCAACGTTTTTGTACTCCTATGTCATGGTGTATTAGTCAGCACAGTGGATTAATATTTCTATCGATCTGGGATGTTAAGGTTGTGCAAAACTGTGGTCAATGAATTGCCTCTTCAGCTAGATTAAACGGCAGTCACTTATAACTGTTGAGACTCCTAGAACATTAAGACGTGTTGACATGGATAGCTTTGTGTCTAATAACATCTCTGTGTTAATGAATGGGGTATGAGCATTATGTCATACAGTGTAGATTGTAGATCGGACCATGTCGTACAGTACATGGTCTACAGACCATGTACTGTAGACCATGTCGGTCTACAGTACAACAAACTATTAAGATGTTTGTAATTACAACATGTACTGCTTGGTGTAATGTTTAAAGCAAAGCTTGCACAAGCCCGGGATCGAACCCAGCACCTTTTGACCATGTCATGTGTAAATGACATGCAAATGGTCCAAACAGGGACACACCCTAATGCTAATCTGATCCCTCCCACATTGACTGGAGAAACCTCAGCCAATCGCTGGCCTCACAGAATGCACTACGGTACGGCTCATCCCCACCCGCTAGGAGACACGGGGAGAACATGCAAACTCCACACAGAGTGGGCCCTTTCGCCAACCCCACCTAGGGTATGGGCGCTGATGACGCGGAGGAGAAGACACGCCCCCAGTGCCCACAGCGTCCCCGGCGGGAATCGAACCCAGGACCTTCTAGCTGTGAGGCGACAGCGCTACCGACTGCGCCACCGTGCCCCTATAAATCAACACTTTTAACTGACAACATTGACGTGTCATCACAGCGTCACCCGGTCATTTAGAGCACCCCCAAAAGGACCCCCAAATGCACTCTTATCAGCGCGCGGACCCCCTTTTAAAAATACATGCCAGGGACCCCCATAAGAGAAGATCTCTACGGCTCTAGCAGTGATTCTCAACCATTTTAATTTCAAGGGCCCCCAGTTTGGCATTATTAGGCTATGGACCCCCATTTAATGGCATTTCTATCTCTGGGACCCCAATTTATATTGTAAAAGCAATGTTAATTTAACTCTGAGAGTTTACAAGTGTATTTTGCATTTGTACACTCAGAGTTACAGACCCATAAGGGTCCATTTGGTTCCATTTGTACACTCAGAGTTACAGACCCATAAGGGTCCATTTGGTTCCATTTGTACACTCAGAGTTACAGACCCATAAGGGTCCATTTGGTTCCATTTGTACACTCAGAGTTACAGACCCATAAGGGTCCATTTGGTTCCATTTGTACACTCAGAGTTACAGACCCATAAGGGTCCATTTGGTGGATGTAAATCCTTTATATCCTCAAGCAGGTCAACATCATGTAGTGTCTGCTGATAGACAGTAGATGGCGCCTTTGAACAGCAGTTTTCAGTCTGTCCATTACAAGTCACAGAGGGATTTTAATCACTCAATCACTAAAATACAGTGGTGAAAAGTAACTAAGTACATGTACTCAAATACTGTACTTGAGTACAATTTTTGGTAAAGTATTTTTTACTTTACAAACATTTCCAATTTCCAATACTTTTACTTCTACTCCACCACAATTATTTGAAATAATTAGTTAGTTACTTTGTAGATTTTAATTATTATTACAAAACACACATTAACCACTTTAGCCCTATTTAAACTTAGGCTATTTGAAAATAGCAGATCTACGAGCTCACAACACTTCGCAGTGCAATGCATTGTGAGCTTGTAGATCAGCTATTTAAAAAATATTTTTATATTTTTATATGATACCCTGTGAAACAGGATATTTTTCCTGGCTGCTCAATCAACCTGATTTGGGCCAGCTGGGAGCCCAACACTATGAAGAAAAGCACCGGCTAACTCCACCCTTTGGTGGAGTTAGCTGTTTTAGCCATAGATATTAGAAACCTAGATACCTCATTGGCCTCTGCAGTTCATTGGGGCGACTTGTATCGCAATACACACGGCTCTTCCGCCCTGCACGGCTGCACCTGCCACTCAAAGTGACTACTGGCCAATCACAGCGCTCACAGCGCGTTGACTACTGGCCAATCACAGTGCGTCTTTTCCGGGACTTGTCATGCAATGGTTCTCAACCAGTGGTCCGGGAACCACCAGTGGTCCTTGAGGGGGTTCCAGGTGGTACCCAGCTAAATGATGGAGAGTTGATAACCAAATGGACCCTTATATAGATCTTTAAATCTTGAGTATAACATTTCACACTGTCAAGAAGAGTCAAATTGTTAAACATCTACATTACTTACTAAACAAGTACACAATTAGAGAACGTACATAATTGTTATTTTGACAACATCTAATCGAATGATAACATTCTAAGTTTTGGGTGTGAGAGGCTAAAGCTTATCAAACGGTGGTCCGTGACTCAAATGCTGAATAAATAATGGACCTTGTCACCTTGATATGAAAAAGGTTGAAAACCACTGTTCTAATGCATTTACGTCCATTGAAGCAGACGGTCTCTCCACAATTAAAATCATCACAACTCCCTGAATTTTCAACCTATTTTCAAGCGGTAAAGTTTGTCACAAATGCGAGACATGGAGTTATGGATCCAGTAGGCGTAGGCCTATATTTGGTTACATCTAAATTGCATATTTTCATACCAAAATACTTTCAAGTAACAGTAATAGTCACAAAATATTTTTGTCTCCATTCACTGACAGACTACATGAAATATGCTGGCCACATTGCAGAATTGCCTTTATCTAACATCCTTCATGTTAGCTATTCAGGTCAGAACAGAGCTATCAACTTTGAAAGACTGAAATAATTGTTCATTTGAGAATATTCTCTTCCAAAAACAGCAACTATAAATGAAAAGTCTGTGTTCCATATTTTAATGGCACTGAAAGTATAACATATAACACAAATACTCCAAGACAGCCAAAAGAATATCATTCCAAAGTCACAGAGCAGAATATCATAATGGCAATAAAGATAAAATAATACCAGAAGCATATCATTTTCTAGCCATGGTTCACGTGACGCTTGTATACGGGCTAATCATTTTCCACACGAAGCGACCATGTCTTATTTGAATTTCACAAATAGAGTGTGGAGTTTGCCAAGTTCCAACTAACTAGATGCTGCGCACAGCTGCTGCCTCTTAAAGGGTTAAAAGCTGGGTTACAAAATGACCCGCCCCCACCTGCCTCTGATTGGCCTACCGAACTTCCGCGTGTGTGACGCACACGGCAGCCCTGCAGAAGCAGGAAGCGCGCCCGAGATACAGACGCTTCAGAGCCGAATGAGGCGTCTACCTTTATATGTCTATGGTTTTAGCCATAGACATATAAAGGTAGACGCCTCCTCTGGCTCTGAAGTGCAGCTGGAAATTTCCGCGTGCGTCACAGAAGGGGGCGTTCAGTAGGCCAATCAGAGGCAGGTGGGGGCGGGACAACCTAGATTCTGACAAGTCCTGGAAAAGACGCGCTGTGATTGGCCAGTAGTCTACACGCTGTGATTGGCCAGTGCCCGTTCCCCCCGGAAATATGGCGGCCACCATACGAAACAGGTCGCTCCAATGAACTGCAGCGGCCAATGAGGTGTCTAGGTTTCTATATCGATGGATTTAGCAGAAAGTTTGAGGATCCAATGGAGTTAGCTGGTTTTGTCAGAAGCGCTTTTTAATACTTTTCATTGGTTCGATATTGTTTTTACCAACACACAAGGGTGTTCAATAGCACTGATTTATGGGGGGAAAAAATGCAAAAGCGTCAAAATGGAGTTAGCTGGTTTCTGCCTGACAGCAACACTTTATTGCACTAAGATATATTACACTTCCCATCATGATAACACCCTACATGTCTTTGCCCCATCTCCATCATGATAACACCCTACATGTCTTTGCCCCATCTCCACAGGTGGAACTCATCATGGCGAGTAGCCTCCAGTTCAGCTGGACAGGACATGACAACAAAATGTTCTGTAAAAGTGCCTTCAACGATTAAATCATGCCTGGGCTTGTTTTTCTATACTGTGCAAAATATAGCTGTGCAAATTCATAAAGTGCAAACATGCTGTCCAAACATGATTCAATAAATGAGGGTTGAATTTATTAGGTAACAGATGACCTCTCTCTGTTATTGACAGTATGAATAGTAAGCATTATTATTCTTAGCGACAGACTCACTGCTCATTGGTGGAAGCTTGTTTAGTTGCTCTACTAGAGCTCTCTGACGTCTAACAACCAACCAGTCCACAAGATGATACATGATTATATAAACATTTAAACATAACATAAATACCAGTAGCCTATACAGTATACTGTGTGTGTGTGTGTGTGTGTGTGTGTGTGTGTGTGTGTGTGTGTGTGTGTGTGTGTGTGTGTGTGTGTGTGTGTGTGTGTGTGTGTGTGTGTGTGTGTGTGTGTGTGTGTGTGTGCATGCATGCGTGCATATATATATATATATATATATGTACGTATATACATATACATACACACACAGAGAGAGAGAGAGAGAGAGAGAGAGAGAGAGAGAGAGAGAGAGAGAGAGACTTGTTATAGTTAATTTAGTTGATTCATTTTATTCACTTTTTTTCTCTCCCTCCACTGTAAACACCATGTTACATAGCATAAAGCAGATAGCCGCTGAACACGTTGTGGTTGTTTGTGTCATCGGCCAGCTTGTACTTGTCCCACCTGCCACTAGGGGGCAAACGCATGTCTACCGTGTCCCCTGCCTCCAGCTCTAGGATCATTCCGTTGGATATGTACACGTACCAGCTCTTAATCCCATCGTGACGATTGTACGCGTAGTTGTTGATGAGCAGCTGGTCGTTTTTGTACATGTTGATGCTCACAGCCTCCGGTTCGCTCGCCGTCGCCTTCTGTGCCGCGGTGAATGTGAAGTGGTAGACTCCTTTCACTGGAGCTGTGAAGATACCTGGGAGAATATACGCACACACGCACACACGTTTGTTTTGCCATATCGTCACCTTGCTAAACTAATGGCCTAAGTAATTTCTTGAGGAAAATTATATTTTTGCTAAGTCAGTTCCTCATGACACTGGCCACCTCTGGTAAAAAAAAAAAAACTCATCATGGCGAGTAGCCTCCAGTTCAGCTGGACAGGACATGACAACAAAATGTTCTGTAAAAGTGCCTTCAACGATTAAATCATGCCTGGGCTTGTTTTTCTATACTGTGCAAAATATAGCTGTGCAAATTCATAAAGTGCAAACTTTCACTGGAGCTGTGAAGATACCTGGGAGAATATACGCACACACGCACACACGTTTGTTTTGCCATATCGTCACCTTGCTAAACTAATGGCCTAAGTAATTTCTTGAGGAAAATTATATTTTTGCTAAGTCAGTTCCTCATGACACTGGCCACCTCTGGTAAAATCGCCCATCTCCTAATTGAAAAGGATCATGCTGTTCCCTCCCCTTTTAGTATAATGGCCTAACTCCCTAGTGTGACTTAAGCCAAAATAGGCCATTTTTCCATGTGACTTAGGCCAAATTATTTACTGGTTTAGGCAAATTTTTTTTACAATGTTTTTTGGCCTAAGTCAGCTTTAATCCTATTTAAACCTATTTAAATCTCTTATGTTACATAACTGACAGACAGTGTTATTTTTATTTTAATAGTCATAATTTGTTATAAACATTTTGGGTGAAATGATTACGAAATATCATATAGTTTTGTTTTGGATCAGTTTTTTTTTATTTTTCCTGAAAAAAAACTTTAAAAAATGACATAGGCCATTAGTTTAGCAAGGTGACGATATTATACTTGTGAGGACATCAACAATGTTATAAATACCAGTTCTCTAATTCCATCTTGCCAATTGATTTCATTGTGAAACATATTGCTGTATGTTATTTTAACTCATTCACTGCCAAGGAACATTTTGACGACTTTTCTTTTCCAAAGGCCCAGACTGCCAAGGGCGACGTTTACGACGTTTTGTGTTTTTTGATGTTTCCACTAGATGGCGCTCTTCGCTAACACTTGAGTGACCATTTCATCCCCAGATAAACACAGAACCAGGAGATCACGTGATCCCAAGATGTACTGCTCCATTCACTCCCTGGTTAACATATTTGGGAAATGGCCTGTATCTTGCCTCCTGTGTTTTACTATGTATTTTTGACGAGACGTGCTACTTTCAACTGCCTATAACAAGCGAACGGCTCTTTTTTTAAATTAATTTTTTGCGTAAGCACAGTGAAACCCTCAGTGATTAGCAACGATCAGGGGATCGATCATACTGGAGATAAATATTCTGTGACTATTTGAAAAGGTAAGAAAGTCGAAAAATCGCTGGTAGTAGAAGATTTATTTATGTATTTATGCTGGCAGTGAATACGTTAATTTACTATTTGTTTTAATGTCTGATAGATATATAAGTTAATATGACACAGCCTAAGGCTCTATTCGACTGCGATAACTAAGTGAACCATGCCTGGCCATGAAACATATTTCACAGGTTTCTGGATTTGTTTCGTAAGCATTTTGTCTTTTAAATCTTTTACCTGACCCACTGTCAATGTTTTGCTTTCCTTCTTGTTGTGTCATTGCTCTTATGTGCCTTATATTGTTGTCCATTGTACAGCACCTTGTAACATTGTTTTGAAAAGGTGCTTGCCTTTATAAATAACATTGACTTACTTACTGACTACTTTCCATTTCTCTACGGCTGGGTTTCAGATCAGGTTCTCATGACCTCATAATGTGGGCCCTGCTCAGGAGGTGCTACTCAGAGCTCATACTGTAAAATGTTTCTAAAATAGGTAGAATAGCAGATCTACAAGCTTGTAGATGATATGCTATAATGCTTCTTTATGTTTTTTTCTTTATGTACCTCTCCCTTCAGGGGTGGTTCTGTTCATCACGGAAAGTTTCAGGTTCTTGAAGGTTCTGGGTTTTACCCTTCATTGTGGAAAAGAGCCTTTAAATCCCAACCAGGGTTCCAAATCAGGCTCTATGCACAGCAGCCATTTTGGAAATAAATTGGGCCCCTGCTGTACTTCCTTCACAGGTGTTACCAATGATACTAATGAAGGCTCTGTTCCATTTAGTGTAGCACAGTGGCTCTCAAACGGTTCAGTTTGCACAGTGGTTCAAGGACCCCCATAACTCTAAGAGTGTACAAATGGAACCAAATGCCCGCAAGGGGTCCATTTGAAACCCCCTCAAGGCACCATGAGGGGTCCCTGGACCACACTTTGAGACCCACTGGTGTAGCAGAGTGTTTCCAGTGAGTCAACACCCTGACTCTGTTTGACCAGAATGGAACAGAGCCTTCATTAGTATCATTGGTAACACCCTGTGAAGGAAGTAAGACGTTTATCTCTTTCCTATATGGCTGCTGTGCACAGAGCCTATTGTACCTTATCTGTAAAGAAAAAGACCCTAATGAACTGATCAAGGGACACACGTTTGTCCTTATTTTGGGGGGGAATCAATCAATGACCCACATCTTATGAGTTCCAACAGCTCATATACATATACTATAATACAGGTTGTTAACCACTTAAAGGGGTAGTTCACCCAAAACATAAAGTATTTTCTATCGATTACTCACCCCATGGTTCCGGTAGGAGACACAAAGGAGACTCGTTGTGTCTCCTGCCGGAACCCACTGCTCGTCTAGACTTTTTTCACTGACGAAAACCAAATAAAAACTAAGCTGTGATGACAAAAACTAAGACTAGTGGAGAAGAGATCCAGTAGAAAAGTAAAAGACAAGTCATTCTATGTTTGGTTGCGCTCGGTTGCTCTGAAAATAGCCGATCTACAAGTTCACAACAAGTCGTGAGCTTGTAGATCGTCTTTTTTCAGCATGCAACCAAGTGTAAAATCATACACTACGACGCCATCAAGGCACCGCCAAAACACATTTTAGTCGACTAAATCAACTGTAGATTTAGCTGCCAAAAATGTTGTGAAATGCGAACCTTCGGGGACAGAGCCTTCAGTGTGGCAGCCCCCCCCCACCCTGTGGAACTCCATCCCAATATCTCCAACACTGGACTCTTTTAAAGCTGCCTTGAAAAGACACCTGTTCTCTCAGGCTTATGGCATATAGTTGTTTGTTGTTTGTTGTTTGTTTGTTCATTTGTCTGTTAGTTGTTCATTGTTTTGATGTAAAGCGTCCTTGGGTTTATGAAAGAAACTATATCAATTCAAGCTATTATTATTATTATTATTTAGTCGACTAAAGCATTTCAGATGACTAAAATATGACTAAAACTAAATGGCATTTCATTCAAAAGACTATGACTAAGAGAAAATCAATCCTAATCCCCAGAGTCCCCATCCTACCTGTAGAGGGATTGTATGCGTTGCCGATGTTGGTGATCACCCTTTTATACACCAGAGTGCTTCTGGATTTAAACGGTCCAACTTGTCCATCGTCACTCAAACCAGCAGAGAAGGCCACCTTCGGTCTGTCTGTCAGTCACAAGAAGCACGATCACAACGTTTATGACATTTTAAAAGCATCAATTAGTCTGTATTATGACATCTGTTGTGTTGCAGTGTAGCAGTATATAGTTTACATCTAACTATCAGCTTCAACGACACAAAGTGTTCACGCCCATTCCAGAGACGGACTCGCCTCACTAGTCCTGCCTGATTTATGAGCACTCATCATGGGCATTTACCTATAACAACTAGGAGCAGTGAGCAGCGGCAGCATATATCTATCCATCCTTCTGTCCGTCCTATCTATCTATCTATCTATCTATCTATCCTCCATTTTCCTCCACTTCGGTCTTACTGACTGTCAGCTTGGTTTCAGCTTAGCAAGGTTGTAATTGGTAGACCGGTTTCTGAACTGTCCGGAGCCCTCCTCTGAGACAGAGTTAGAGCCATCTGATAAGGAGCATTTATGACGACCAAATATATGAGGATATGGTTGAAAATGGGTGAAGTGGCCCTTTAAGAAAATCATACATATTCAAGCAGTTTTTAACATTTCTCATGGCGATGGATATGGATCAAATATACAGTAAATGACACTATAAAAACAGTATCCATTGTCAAAGCCAGCTGAAGTAATAAACAGGGGCTTTGCAGCTCCGCATGGCCCTTGTACTTAACGCTAAAGTAAGTCCTCTTTCAACACGTCCCTCTCGTACCTGCATTCACAGAACATCCCTCCTGCTCAAATTACCTCCACTCCCTTTCTTCAAGACCTCCACGCTGCTCTCGCTGGTGCTCAGTCTGGTCTGAAGGACTTGGACTGTTTTCTCGCTGGTGCTCAATTTGACGGCAATTTCTGAGAAAAAGAAATTAGAGAGATATCATGTTAAACTGTGAAATATTTTAAACACATTTCAGCCTGTACATTTACAACTTCTTGAAGCTCCTTTTTTTCCAACACATTTACTTAAGTACTGTACTTAAGTAAAATGTTGAGGTATGTGTACTTTACTTGAGTATTTCCAATTTCCAATACTTTTACTCCACTACATCTCAGAGACAAATATTGTACTTTTACTCCACTACAATTATTTGAAAACGTTAGTTACTTTGCAGATATAAATTATGATATTCTAAAACATACATTAACCACTTCAGCCCTATTTTATACATAGGCTATTTGAAAATAGCAGATCTACAAGCTCACTATGCGAAACGTAGTAAGCTTGTAGATCGGCTATTTTCAAACATTCTAGTACTTTTACTTTTGGTACTTCAAGTATATTTTGATAGCAATACTTTTGTACTTTTTCTCAAGTAGTATTTGGAACACAGGCCTTTTACTTGTAAAGTAGGAGTATTTCTACATCGCGGTATTAATACTTTTACTTAAGTAAAACATCTGAGTACTTCCTCCACCACTGCATCTTAGCCGTCCTAACCTGCGTTTTCCTTCCCCATTCCTTCCACCTCGTTCTTGGCGACGTTCAGCTCGACCCTCAGATCGGTCACCAGGTCCATCTGCTTGTTGGCCTCTCTCTCCACGCCCGTCAGACTGGCCCTCTGCTCCGCCACGGTGAGGGTCAGCTGATACACCATGTCTCTCAGCCCCTTCACCTCGCTCCACACGTCAGGCAGAGATGGGGTTCCACCTTATGTGGAGGAAGTATACACACATTTTGTTTTTACTTGAGTAAAAGTATCAATACCTCAATGTAGAAATACTCTGATCAGCCTGGTATTCAGAATTGACTTGAGTTAAGGTACACAAGTACTGGCATCAAAATATACTTAAGTTACCAAAAGTAAAAGTACTCAACATGCAGATTGTCCCATGTCAAGTTTTCAAAAATGTATACAAATCTTTCGAAAATTATATATATATTTAAAAAAATATATAATAATAAGAGTAGTAATGTTTGAAAACAGCAGATCTACAAGCGCACAACGTGTCACGATGCAACGCGTTGTGATCTTGTAGATCTGCTATTTTCAAATAGCCTATGTATAAAATAGGGCTGAAGTGGTTAATGTATGTTTTATAATATATAGTAATTTATATCTACAAAGTAACTAGTCAGTCAAGTTTTCAAATAATTGTCGTGGAGTAAAAAGTAAAAAATTTGCCTCTGAGATGTAGTGGAGTAGAAGTAAAAAGTATTGCAAACTGGAAATAATAAAGTAAAAAAAGTAACTCAACCTTGTACTTAAGTACAGTACTTGAGTAAATGTATTTAGTAACCTTACACCACTGGTATACCTGGTTCATCGTTGGTCTGTCTCTCGTCGTTGTCTCCCAGTTCGCTGTCTCCCCGAACGCCAGGCTCACACACACACAGCAGTATAAAGACCAGCAGCGCTCCACGACCCTTCATCCTGGAACTCAGTCGACACAGAATGTTCTAACAGGAACGAATGTGACTCAATTTATTTAGTTTCCCTGGTACAATATGTGTTCTTTTTATTATCCCTGTACCTTCACATTCATTGGTTAGTTCAGGGGGAGGGACACATGTTTTTTTTTGAGAGGGGAAAATAGCACAAGGATTTAGTGTTAGTTTTTTTTTTAGGGGGGACGATATTTTGCATCATGCTTCCATTAGACTAGGGATTAGGGGATTTTAGGGGATTAAGGATTAAAACGATACATTTCTGTCTGGATCCCTTGCGGTAACATGATGTTATCATGTACCTGTCAGACTTTAATAGCATAAAATAGTTCACATACAGGCACAACACTAGAAGGAGCTCGGCACTAATGTCACTGAACCCAGTTTCGGCACAAAAATGGGGTCAAATTTGTTCTACTGCAGTGGTGGAAAAAGTACTCAAATTCCTTACTTAAGTAAAAGTATGTATCTATACTGCAATATATAAATACTCTGTTACAAGTAAAAGTCCAGAATTCTAAATTGACTTTATTAAAAGTATTGGCATCAAAATGTACTTAAAGTACCAAAAGTAAAAGTACTGAAATGTTTGAAAATAGCAGATCTACAAGCTAACAACGCGTTGCGATGCGACGTGCTGTGAGCTTGCAGATCGGCTATTTTCAAATAGCCTAGGTATAAAATAGGGCTAAAGTGGTTAATGTATGTTTCATAATATCAAGATTTATATCTGAAAGGTAACTAGTAACTAAAGTTTTCAAATAATTGTAGTGGAGTAAAAGTACAACATGTTGCTCTGAGATGTAGTGGAGTAGAAGTAAAAGTATTGGAAATTGGAAATACTCCAGTAAAGTACAAATACCTCAAAATTGTACTTAAGTACAGTACTTAAGTAAATGTACTTAGTTACTTTCCACCACTGGAAGAATGTGGAATGCCCATACCAACACCGACTGGCATAAACAAGTGTGACTCCTTACCCTTACTTCAATGTGTGTGTGTGTGTGTGTGTGTGTGTGTGTGTGTGTGTGTGTGTGTGTGTGTGTGTGTGTGTGTGTGTGTGTGTGTGTGTGTGTGTGTGTGTGTGTGTGTGTGGTGGGTGTGTGTGGGTGCAGTGAACGGATCATATGCATATTGTCATACACAGTAAAACACATATTTTTATTTTCAACTTAAGTGTCCACTCTGTATGATTAACTGCCACAGTGCAAAAAAGAAAATACTGTATACAATTAAAAATAATAATCCATAAGCATTTCTCCCTCTGTAAATCACACACACACACACACACACACACACACACACACACACACACACACACACACACACACACACATACTGTATGTAAACACACAGCACTTCACATCACAGATAAGGCAGTTATAAGAGCGTGTTGAGAATACGTTTCATAATTTTAATAAATGAAATGTGCAGTGGTGGAAAAAGTACTCCAATGTTTTACTTAAGTAAAAGTGTCAATACTGCAATGTAGAAATACTCTGTTACAAGTAAAAGTCCGGGATACAAAATTGACTTGAGTAAAAGTACAAAAGTATTGGTATCAAAATGTACTCAAAGTACCAAAAGTAGAAAGTACTCATTATGCAGAATGTCCCATTTCACAAGTTTTCAAATGTAAAAAAATCTTTTGAAATGAGCAGATCTACAAGCTCTCAATGCGTCGCATCGCGACACATTGAGAGCTTGTAGATCTGCTATTTTCAAATGGCCGAAATGTATACAGGACTGAAGTGGTTAATGCGTGTTTTGTAATAATAATCCAAATCTACAAAGTAACTAGTAAGTTTTTAAATAAATGTAGTGGAGTAAAAGTGCTCCATTTGGAATCCGAGATGTAGTCGAGTAGAAGTAAAAGTATTGGATATTGGAAATACTCAAGTAAAGTACAAATACCTCAAAATTGTACTCAAGTACAGTACTTGAGTAAATGTACTTAAGTTACTTTCCACCACTGCATCTTTGCCTATAAATACCAAAACATCTGGTGAATTCTAAAGCAGTTTTTCTCAGCCTTATTATTCATTTCAAGTGAGATAAGGTCAGCAGTTATTATTGTGATTATTAGCATTTCTAAGCCATTATTATCCATGATATACAGAAGCTTTAAAAAATAAATCACACATTTACTGTAACTACAAGGTTCTCTTTCACTCTAGAAACACATGTTTGCATCGACTGTGAAGTCAAGGCCCGATATATATTATATACAATAACTGAACCGTCCTCTGTCCAGGTTCAGACATGATTAACCCCTTAAAGGGATGATTTTCTTTCCTATGGATTAGTCACCCCATGGAGACTTGAATTCATGGATATTTATTTTTTGTTTTTGTTTGCATTCCTAAGCCAATCAAATGATTGACTTAGGAATGTGACAAAAAATGTATATATCTCTCCATGAATTCAAGTCTCCATGGGGTGACTAATCGATAGGACAAAACAACTATCCCTGTAAGCTTTACAGTATGTACTACATTGTGCATCGAATAGCGAAAATAGCAAATCACAAACTCACTCTCTCTCTCTCTCTCTCTCTCTGTGTTTGTTTGTTTGTCTCTCTGTCAATCTTTCTGTCTCTCTCTCCGTCCGTTTGTCTGTCTGTCCGTCTCTCTCCCCCCCCCCCCCCCTCTCTCTCTCTCTCTCTCTCTCTCTGTCAATATTTCTGTCACTCTCTCTGTCTCCGTCTCTCCCTCTGTGTCTCTTTCTGTCTCCGTCTCTCCCTCTGTGTCTCTTTCTGTCTCCGTCTCTCCCTCTGTGTCTCTTTCTGTCTCCGTCTCTCCCTCTGTGTCTCTCTCTGTCTCCGTCTCTCCCTCTGTGTCTCTCTCTGTCTCTCTACATGCATACATGCAGATTTTGCACTGCATGTCTTGTAACATTGTTGTGTTGATGTGTTATAGCACTTTGGTTGGCCTTGGTCATTGTAATGTGCTTTATAAATACAATTTGAGTTGAGTTTTGAGTTGAGTCTCTCTCTGTCTGTCTTTCTGTCCATGTTTCACAAGCTCACAACGCATTGCGATGCGACGCGTTGTGAGCTTGTATATATAATATGTGCCTCTGAGATGTAATGGTTGTAGAGAGTCTGGACACATCATTCAAAGGTCTTCAGGTAGAGAGTCTGGACACATCATTCAAAGGTCTTCAGATGGTTGTACAGAGCCTGGACGTAGGTGAACACACACATGGGGTCTGGCTTGTTGCCCATCACCAGCATGTCCTCCACCTCGATGAGTCGTATGCAGTCTGCCTGAACCCTGGAGGACATGGGGGACGACAAGACAAGACCACTGTGAGCACAACAAGACCGCCGTGAGCACAACAAGACCACCGTGAGCACAACAAGCTAAACAGGAAACAAGATTTTTTTTGTCACTGTATATATTTGCACATTCGTGAAATGTGTCCTCTGCATTTTACCCATCCTATAAACACAAGGTGCAGTGATGTCATTTACCCATCCTATAAACACAAGGAGCAGTGATGTCATTTACCCATCCTATAAACACAAGGACCAGTGATGTAATTTACCCATCCTATAAACACAAGGAGCCGTGAGCAGCCATTGTGCAGCGCTGGCCTGGAATGGTAGGCTACCTGGAATGGTAGGCTACCTGGAATGGTAGGCTACCTGGGGCAGGCGGGCTCACTAACCACTCAGCTATGGCCGCCCCATGTAACGTACATTAGAGAAAGGAAGTTCTAGGATGTGTTATTAACTTACTCTACGGCAGCCCCAATAACCTAACCCTAACCCCAAAATAAAGTACCTAAAACCGGAAGAAAAGTAACAAAATCCGCCAAAAAAAAAAACGCATGCTGGCAACGCATGCATGCGTGCCCACCCGCTCGCGCCTAGGCCCAGCCTATACTAGCGTTCTGGCTACACCACTGCTCTACAGTAGAGCGAGACTGTTCTAGGTTGTGTTATTAACTTACTCTACAGTAGAGCGAGACTGTTCTAGGTTGTGTTATTAACTTACTCTACAGTAGAGAGACAGTTCTAGGTTGTGTTATTAACTTACTCTACAGTAGAGAGAGACAGTTCTAGGTTGTGTTATTAACTTACTCTAAAGTAGAGAGAGACAGTTCTAGGTTGTGTTATTAACTTACTCTACAGTAGAGAGAGACTGTTCTAGGTTGTGTTATTAACTTACTCTACAGTAGAGAGAGACAGTTCTAGGTTGTGTTATTAACTTACTCTACAGTAGAGAGAGACTGTTCTAGGTTGTGTTATTAACTTACTCTACAGTGGAGAGACAGTTCTAGGTTGTGTGGATTAACTTACTCTACAGTAGAGAGAGACAGTTCTAGGTTGTGTTATTAACTTACTCTACAGTAGAGAGAGACAGTTCTAGGTTGTGTGGATTAACTTACTCTACAGTAGAGAGACAGTTCTAGGTTGTGTTATTAACTTACTCTACAGTAGAGAGAGACTGTTCTAGGTTGTGTTATTAACTTACTCTACAGTAGAGAGACAGTTCTAGGTTGTGTTATTAACTTACTCTACAGTAGAGAGACAGTTCTAGGTTGTGTTATTAACTTACTCTACAGTAGAGAGAGACAGTTCTAGGTTGTGTTATTAACTTACTCTACAGTAGAGAGAGACAGTTCTAGGTTGTGTGGATTAACTTACTCTACAGTAGAGAGACAGTTCTAGGTTGTGTTATTAACTTACTCTACAGTAGAGAGAGACTGTTCTAGGTTGTGTTATTAACTTACTCTACAGTAGAGAGACAGTTCTAGGTTGTGTTATTAACTTACTCTACAGTAGAGAGACAGTTCTAGGTTGTGTTATTAACTTACTCTACAGTAGAGAGAGACAGTTCTAGGTTGTGTGGATTAACTTACTCTACAGTAGAGAGACAGTTCTAGGTTGTGTTATTAACTTACTCTACAGTAGAGAGAGACTGTTCTAGGTTGTGTTATTAACTTACTCTACAGTAGAGAGAGACAGTTCTAGGTTGTGTTATTAACTTACTCTACAGTAGAGAGAGACTGTTCTAGGTTGTGTTATAAACTTACTCTACAGTAGAGAGAGACTGTTCTAGGTTGTGTTATTAACTTACTCTACAGTAGAGAGACAGTTCTAGGTTGTGTTATTAACTTACTCTACAGTAGAGAGACAGTTCTAGGTTGTGTTATTAACTTACTCTACAGTAGAGAGAGACAGTTCTAGGTTGTGTGGATTAACTTACTCTACAGTAGAGAGACAGTTCTAGGTTGTGTTATTAACTTACTCTACAGTAGAGAGAGACTGTTCTAGGTTGTGTTATTAACTTACTCTACAGTAGAGAGACAGTTCTAGGTTGTGTTATTAACTTACTCTACAGTAGAGAGACAGTTCTAGGTTGTGTTATTAACTTACTCTACAGTAGAGAGAGACAGTTCTAGGTTGTGTGGATTAACTTACTCTACAGTAGAGAGAGACTGTTCTAGGTTGTGTTATTAACTTACTCTAAAGTAGAGAGAGACTGTTCTAGGTTGTGTGGATTAACTTACTCTACAGTAGAGAGACAGTTCTAGGTTGTGTTATTAACTTACTCTACAGTAGAGAGAGACTGTTCTAGGTTGTGTTATTAACTTACTCTAAAGTAGAGAGAGACAGTTCTAGGTTGTGTTATTAACTTACTCTGCAGTAGAGAGAGACAGTTTTAGGTTGTGTTATTAACTTACTCTACAGTAGAGAGAGACTGTTCTAGGTTGTGTTATTAACTTACTCTACAGTGGAGAGACAGTTCTAGGTTGTGTTATTAACTTACTCTGCAGTAGAGAGAGACAGTTCTAGGTTGTGTTATTAACTTACTCTACAGTAGAGAGAGACTGTTCTAGGTTGTGTTATTAACTTACTCTACAGTAGAGAGAGACAGTTCTAGGTTGTGTTATTAACTTACTCTACAGTAGAGAGAGACAGTTCTAGGTTGTGTTATTAACTTACTCTACAGTAGAGAGAGACAGTTCTAGGTTGTGTTATTAACTTACTCTACAGTAGAGAGAGACAGTTCTAGGTTGTGTTATTAACTTACTCTACAGTGGAGAGACAGTTCTAGGTTGTGTTATTAACTTACTCTACAGTAGAGAGAGACAGTTCTAGGTTGTGTTATTAACTTACTCTACAGTGGAGAGACAGTTCTAGGTTGTGTTATTAACTTACTCTACAGTAGAGAGAGACTGTTCTAGGTTGTGTTATTAACTTACTCTACAGTAGAGAGAGACAGTTCTAGGTTGTGTTATTAACTTACTCTACAGTAGAGAGACAGTTCTAGGTTGTGTTATTAACTTACTCTACAGTAGAGAGAGACTGTTCTAGGTTGTGTTATTAACTTACTCTACAGTAGAGAGACAGTTCTAGGTTGTGTTATTAACTTACTCTACAGTAGAGAGACAGTTCTAGGTTGTGTTATTAACTTACTCTACAGTAGAGAGACAGTTCTAGGTTGTGTTATTAACTTACTCTACAGTAGAGAGAGACTGTTCTAGGTTGTGTTATTAACTTACTCTACAGTGGAGAGACAGTTCTAGGTTGTGTTATTAACTTACTCTACAGTAGAGAGACTGTTCTAGGTTGTGTTATTAACTTACTCTACAGTAGAGAGAGACTGTTCTAGGTTGTGTGGATTAACTTACTCTACAGTAGAGAGAGACAGTTCTAGGTTGTGTTATTAACTTACTCTACAGTAGAGAGAGACAGTTCTAGGTTGTGTTATTAACTTACTCTACAGTAGAGAGAGACAGTTCTAGGTTGTGTTATTAACTTACTCTACAGTAGAGAGACAGTTCTAGGTTGTGTTATTAACTTACTCTACAGTAGAGAGAGACTGTTCTAGGTTGTGTTATTAACTTACTCTACAGTGGAGAGACAGTTCTAGGTTGTGTTATTAACTTACTCTACAGTAGAGAGACTGTTCTAGGTTGTGTTATTAACTTACTCTACAGTAGAGAGAGACTGTTCTAGGTTGTGTGGATTAACTTACTCTACAGTAGAGAGAGACAGTTCTAGGTTGTGTTATTAACTTACTCTACAGTAGAGAGAGACTGTTCTAGGTTGTGTGGATTAACTTACTCTACAGTAGAGAGAGACTGTTCTAGGTTGTGTTATTAACTTACTCTACAGTGGAGAGACAGTTCTAGGTTGTGTTATTAACTTACTCTACAGTAGAGAGACTGTTCTAGGTTGTGTTATTAACTTACTCTACAGTAGAGAGAGACTGTTCTAGGTTGTGTGGATTAACTTACTCTACAGTAGAGAGAGACAGTTCTAGGTTGTGTTATTAACTTACTCTACAGTAGAGAGAGACAGTTCTAGGTTGTGTTATTAACTTACTCTACAGTAGAGAGAGACAGTTCTAGGTTGTGTGGATTAACTTACTCTGCCGTGGAGAAGGCCAGCTCCAGGTTGTGTTTGCGGTTGGCAGGGTTCAGATCGTTGTATTCAAACTCCAGAGGGAAGAAGGAATGGACCAGAGCAGAGAACGCCATGCCGTCGGCCCAGCTGGCAGAGTAGTTCTGAATGTCGATGTTCTGGTGGTGGAAGAGAAAGGAAAAATATGCAGTGATTGACCCGACTGACAGAATATGCAGGAATATTTGACGCAATATACACTTACATTTGAAGCACTAGACACGTGGGTGAGTGACTTGCATTGTTGCATTGCACTGACACAAATGCAACTAGCACAGGTCTCCGCTAGGTCAGATAGTGTAGGTTGTGGGCCAGCAATGTTCTGAATTTGGTGAGTCTATATGAGTAATATATATATATGTATTTTTTTGTTGCAAAAATCAGCCTCCTGGTGGCGCCATAACGGGCCGATCTGAAATATTTGGTGCAGGGGTTCTGCTCTGGCATCCAGGGAGTGTGTGTGCACAGTTTCACGTTGATCGGGCCAACAGTGCCAGAGTTTGGCTGTTCACAGACACACGGATGGACTGACGGACAGGGGGCAAAGCATAGTCTGACTCTGAGCCACGTCTTCGGCCTGTCGGAGACAATAAATGCCGCCCCATCGGTCAGTGACCCGTTATAACCTACAATGTACCATCATCTACGCACTTAAGATAAGATGCTCTTATCCAGAGAGATTTACACGTGGAAGACCAGAGTAAGCAAAGTAAACATGATCCCTGGCCAGCGTAGGACAGGACAGCGTAAATAGTCACATGAGACATAGTGCAAAAACAACAACACAGTGTTTCAAAGTAACTAGGATACCAGATGAACACCAAAGCTACCATCTGTCTGAACAACATGCTATCTACATAACATTCTGTACATTTGAAACTATAGGATACCAGGTAAACAATGAACCTAGCATCTATCTAAACAACATTCTGTACATGCTAAAATCTAAAAAAATACATGGGCAACATGCGGCCCGGGGGCCACATGCGGCCCCCACCTTCACTTAATGTGGCCCGCAGGTTAATATCAGAATAGTGATATATTATTGATTTTAGCTGTTATGATTCTAAACATGACCCGCTTTAATTACTTCAGTCTATATTAGTAGCTTAACGACTAGTAAAAGTTAATATAAGTATAACTAACTAAATGCATTTGAAATTAAATAAAAATGTAACTTTTCAGGATTCCAATTCAAAAATAGCAAAAACAAATTCAGGATTCCAAAACAAAAAGGGCAAAAATAGCAGATCTACAAGCTCAAATCAGGTCGCAGCTTGTAGATCGGCTATTTTTGCTGCTTTTGTGTGACATAGAATGGCGAAGTACGGCATTAATTTACGAAAAAAGTTAAAATACGGAGATAAGAGGTTTCTGCCCGAAGGTACATGAAATGTGTTCCTCTGGAGTGAGTGTGGAAATATAATGGCCCTCTGCATCATCAAAGTTGCATCATCCCTGATCTAAAATGACAAAGATGCTTTCCCGGTTTGAATTGGGAACATGACCTCAGGTTACCTACCTGATAACCAATGGTTCTGAAGCGGCACCATTCCAACATGATGTTACATACCTGATAGCCAATGGTCTTGGAGCGGCACCATTCCAACAGCATCTGTTTGATCCCGCTGGCGCTCGACGCCCCGGAACTCTGCGATCTCTTCAGTTTGGGCTTCGAGCCCGGCTGGGATTTGGGCCTGTGGTTGAAAACAAACACAATCTGCTGCAGTAAACCTGGAAATATACTTTCCATGTATCGAGGACTCACACGTTCAGAATCACAGGTGGTACAGTGGTACAGTGGTACAGTGAGAACCACTGGTCACAGACAAAGAAAAAGGACCCCCAAATTAACATGTATTTGGCCACGGTCCCCCATCTGAAAATGTTTTGCCAGGGACCCTCATAAAAGCTTTGTGTTGTATATATATTTTCTTCAACAAATAAAATAATTGGCTCAAGTTGCCAATTATTATTCAAGTTGCATGGTGATGGATTGTGAGCTTATAGACCAGCTATTTTATAATGGCCGATGCACACATAGGGTTAAAATGGTCAAACTGATGTTTATGCTCTATTAACACTTGGGGTGCCAGAGGTTTATTAAAATATTATACGTTGAATGCCAGGATTTTTAACCATTTTTTAACCTTTTTCAAGTAGTCACAAAATATTTTCAGTGATCACCGTCCTCACGGTGATCCCCTCATTACACACATAGAGGTCTCGTACAATCGGGGGGAAAAAATTAAAAACATTCGGTAATCCCATAGTTGCAGCCAGTTGAAAATAGTTAAATTAACATTGTAAAAAAAAAAGTACACAGGAGCCGAGATACAGGTTTTTGAAGTCATAAGTTAACCAGGAAGTGGATTGGAGTCTAAATCTTCGAACAATGATATATATATATATATATATATATATATATATATATATATATATATATATATATATATATATATATATATATATTTATTTATTTTTTCAAAAAACATATATATACGGTTTTGGCAACTAAAACGTTGTAAAATGGAACGGACGGATGTGAATCCAGTCCAAAAAACCTACCTCCCGTCCGCTCCAATGAGAGGATCTTGAGGAAAAAGCTCCATATCTCCATATCTTTTTTACCGTGGTGAAAACGAGCCGTTTTCGACGCACAATCACTCTGCAATGGCGGATCGCGTTAGAAATGTTATTGTTCCAGGCGTTAGACGGGACCCTCGCCCATCGCCCAGACACCCCTTTTGTTTACATCCTCGACCTCGTCGTGGCTTCTATACAGCACTAAACAGATCAGCGTAAACGGTAAGAAGCGCTGGCACTGGATGTAACCCGTTTAAAAAAACCTCTGGCACTAAAAGATAATCAGCAAAAAAATATCTGATCTACAAGCCCACAACACAACAATAAAATATAAAATGTGATTTAAAAAGTCAAGTAAAGGTTGATATGTTGTTGGCCAGACTAATTCAGCGTTACCTTGAACTTATATCTCAGGAGGGACATACCCCATGTCCCTTTACTGATCAATACTGTATCATGAAATAACATTGACATTCTTAAGTTACTTACAGTCCAGCCTCTGTGTTGGCTCTCTCAAACAGAGCCCGTCTGGCCTGGGTTCCGTTGGCGCGGGGCAGAGTCTGGGACTTCCCCACATCCAGGCCGTCGGCCTTCATCACCTTTCTGTTGACGGTTGGCACAATACAGTTAATGCCAGTGGTGGAAAAAGTATTCAAATGTTTTACTTAAGTAAAAGTATCAATACTGCAATGTAGAAGTACTCTGTTTTTCAAGAAAAAGTCCGGATTTCAAAATGTACTTGAGTAAAAGTACAAAATGTACTTAAAGTACCAAAAGTAGTAAGTACTCATTATGCAGAATGTGCCATTTCGCTTTAAAAAAAAAAAAGCAGCAGATCTACAAGCTCGCAATGTGTGCATCGCGACGCATTGTGAGCTTGTAGATCTGCTATTTTCAAATGGCCAAATTATATATAGGGGCTGAAGTGATTACTGTAGGTGTTGTAATAATAATCAAAGTGTACAAAGTTTTGATTGATTTGATTGATTGATTGATTGATTGATTGATTGATTGATTGATTGATTGAATGAATACTTTATTAGCAGTTTTCAACAACAACAAAAAAGCACAGGAAAGTACAGTTCAGTACAAGGTCTGCTAAGAGGACCCAAGAAAGCCTATATGGCTTGTTTCCATTGGGGACCTTTGTACTCAATTCATGGAAACATTTAATGGCAGAAAAAACATACAGCTCTGCCCCATTAGTCCATGTATGTCATCACGCAGGATTCATGATGTGATCTTACTTGTCAGAGCTGGGGGAGAAAGTCTGCACGGGGAGTGTCTTAGAGGGGAGTAGATTCATGTCTGCGGATGAAGGGAAAATACAGAGAAAGAGAAAGAGTGAATCTCAACCTCAGAGAGGAGAGGAAACCGTCTAGTTCAGGGGTGATGCAACTTTGATGACGGAGAGGGCCACTATATGTCCACACTCACTCCAGAGGGCCACATTGCATGTACTGTCGGGTATTTTAACTTTTTTCGTATATTAACACATTGAATGCCAATCGCGTAGATCTACGCGAACCTATTTAAAGCCGCAGCGTGCCAGTCGCGTAGATCTACGCGAACCGCCGATTCCCATTGTAATCGCCCAAGGTGCACTTTCCGAATTTTTTTGATCCATTTCCGTTTCCGGTTTTCGGTCGGAAACGGAATTATTCGGGTTCCGGTTTTTTCGATCGTATCCGCTTCCTGTCTGGGATCCTGTTTAAAACTCGATTTTCTCGGTTTGTTGTTTTTCTCCTCGCTGATCACTGTTTAGCGTGTATCGGCTGTAGCTTCAAGATGGCGGCTCGCATTTGGAAACTGTTTTCGCTGGCAGTTTCTCACGGATCCGCTGTGTGTTTAGAACCAAATGAACGCGCACTTTTAACTTATTTAGCGAGGTCTGTGGCGACATGATAAAAACAAAAAAACAACAATAAAACGCTGGCACTGGTGAGTACATTATGAGATTAAACTCTGGCATGGAATGTGTATATTAAGGCCGTACTTCGCCATACTATGTCACACAAAAGTAGCAAAAATAGCCCACCTACAAGCTCAAAACGCATCGCAGCTTGTAGATCTGCTATTTTTGCTAGTTTTTAATTGGAATCCTGCTTTTTTTGTGCTATTTTTGAATTGGAATCCTGAAAAGTAACATTTGTATTTAATTTCAAATGCATTTAGATATACTTATGTTAAAGGTAGGGTAAGTGATATTTTTGGGTTAAAACAAAAAGTATTTTGTTAAAAGGTTAAAATACTATATTCTGATAGTAATCATTGCTAAAGAGTGTGTGTTCAGTAACAGGAGTCTCCTCGTCTCTCCAGCTCTTTAATAAACAGAAAATACATTTTCTGGAAGGTGTCAAAATCTCAGCCAATCAGGAGAAAGTACCCATTTTTAAGCTTAATTTGTATAGTGTTCCAGTTCTAATTTTGCCTGCTCATTTCTTAGTGTCATCACTTCCAATTTCACTTGTTTAATCTGTATCCTGATTGAGTTCTCTGTCCTGATTGGATAAAATTGGAAATGAAACTGAAACTGAAACGAAAATACATTTTCTGTTTAATAAAGAGCTGTAGAGACATGGAGACTCTTTATATGGACAGGACAATCTATAGTAACGAGCACTATCAGAACATAGACCCATTTTCCAATTATTTGAATAATTGCAAATCACTTACCCTACCTTCAACTTTATGAACTTAAATGTGGCCGCATGTGGCCCCCGGGCCGCCAGTTGCCCATGTATCTAGTTTCACACAGTCAGACGATCACAGATCTCCAACTATACGGACACATCCGGGGGAAATCTAAGTTCAATGAATGGGATATAAGTATAGTATATACTATAGTATATATAGTAGTAGATATAAGTGGGAGCAAACAATTTGGGGAAAAAATTATACTAACTGCATTGCAGAACCAATGTGTCATTTTGTGAGGAAATGTATATTTTTGCCTAAATCATCTCTTCATGACACTGGCCACCTCTGGTAAGATTGCATATATCCAGTGGTGGGAAAAGTAGTAATGTTTACTTAAGTAGAAGTATCAATACTGCAATATAGACGTACTCTGTTACAAGTAAAAGTCCGGAATTCAAAATCTACTTGAGTAAAAGTACAAAGGTATTGGCATCAACATGTCCTTAAAGTAGGTAGTAGTGATCCTGGGCGCTACACTCCCCTCACCAGCCTAGGGAGGTCAGGGCCGAGCTCATGCCTCCTTCAATGCATGAGAGCCAACTGACCTTCTTGATATTCAATTCATAGACATATACAGTGGCACCACAGTTCACATATCATTACAAAAACAAACTGGTAAAAGATAACATTATGTACATTTTTTTTTTAAAGGGGGGGAAAAGAAAATACTATGTACTGTACAAGAACAGGGGGGGGGGGTCGTCTGTCTAACGGGAAAATAGTACTACCTCCTTTCTTTGCCTCCTGAAAGGTGAATTTTCAGGGCTGTTTTAAAAGAGCCCAGCGAACTACACTTTTTGAGGGATGGGGTTAGACTATTCCAAACCTGGGTGGCAGTGCTGTAGAAGGAGAATTTGCCCATGTTTGTTTTATGGGTGGGTAGTACCAGATCGTTGTTAACGCTCCCTCTAGTTTTGTGACTGTGGGTGTCGCTAACTTTTTGGAGGTATTTACTCAGATATGCGGGAATAGGGGGCATATCGGGCAAATTTGCATTTTCAATTTTGAGGACCAATCCCATTTTTTGTTGTTTAACCCTGTCTTCTACCCTGAGCTAGCCTAGGCTGGCAAAATGGCTGGGTGAAAGGTGGGTCATGGGCCCCAGACCGAGGAGTAGCCGAATCAGTTTGTTTTGGGAGGTTTGAAGCTTAGTCTTCAGTGACACTGAGGTGTTGGAGTACCAAGAGGTGCAAGCATAGTCAAAAATGGGCTGAATCAGGGCCCGTGAGAGGGTCCTGAGGGCCTGAGGGTTGACAAAAGAGGACACTCTGCCCATAAATCTGGTTCTCTGGTTTACTCTTTTGATCACCGTTGTAGCCATGCTTTCACCTGTCAGGTATTTGTCAAGAATACATCCCAAATGGTAAGGTAATCTCTTCTTTGCTAGAGATAATTGTGTCATCGACTTTGACCTTGAAATCATTTACATTCATCTGTCTGAGGGAATGTTTGGTCCCAAAGAGAATGAGAATGAGATGTAGTACTGTACTTAAGTACATGGACTTAGTTACTTTCCACTTCTGTGCATTAGTTAGTTTTTTACCTGACTGTGGGAAGCTGATGCTTCTCTTCAGTCGAGGACTGGGTGACGATGCTACAGTGACGACAAAAACATAGATGGTCATTGACACTATAGCTCAGTTGTTCATAACCTATGGGTCGGGACCCCCAGGGGGGGTCCCCACATTATTTTCGGGGGTCCCCAGATGATTAGCTTAATGTGCAACATTGTTTTCTCACTCAACAGTAAACAAACCAACATACAGTATAAGTGTATTCAGGGTATCTGCACATTTATAAAGTGACCATTTAATGACTTTTTAATAAATACATACAAATAAGTCCATTACGGTGTCAAAAGTCCACAAACTATACAATACAAACTGGTCATACATTGGCCAAATTGTGAGCTTGTAGATTGACTATTTTCAAATGTAATGCCTCAACTCCTACAATTCCATTGTTTATGTCATTATATATTTTTCATATAATGGATTACATTGAGTAGTTCTAGGTAACGGTCACAGCTCTTATCTAACAGAGAGTGCAGAGAGGTTGAGCTGTGACCAGTGTTGCCAGATTCTGTGAGAGAAACAAGCAACCAGGTCTAGGAAAACCAGCCCAAAAGAAGCGACTATGGGCCACATGCAGTACTTTAACATGTACATCAGCTATTTGAAAATAGCAGATCTAGAAGCAGCTCACGTGCTTGTAGATCGGTTATTTTCAAATCAAATCTTGCGGGGAAATTATAATAAGCAACCTGGCAACCCTGGCTGTGACCTGATTTAAAGGGGTATTCCCCCAGGTTTGAGCTGACCTGATTTAAAGGGGTATTCCCCAGGTTTGACAGGAGGGGCTTGCTGTGACGTCGGATGACCACCGGGGGCCTTGGGAGCCAGGGAGGGAGACAGAGCGGGCATGATGGGGGTGCCGCCACCAGGGGGTGCTGTCATGGTGCAGGGTCTGGTCATGGCAGTGAGAGGCAGATAGGGCTTAGCTTCACTCTGATCTGAAAGGAGAGAAACGCAACACGATGATACAGGAGCCATGGTGGAAGAAATACTACATTTTTTATTTTGTAAAATTATGTATAAGATAATACTCTCTTAAAGTAAAAAGCCCTGTATTCAAAAGTAAAAGCACAAAAGTATTGGCAATTTGGCATCAACATAAACGTACGGTACCAAAGTAATGGAAAAAAAGACCCTGGGCCCTATTTTTGCAGAGTGCCTTACCCATTAACCCTAAACTTCATTACAATTTTTTAACTATTTAAAAAAAAAAAATCAAATAGTTCAAATAGCCGATCTACAAGCTCACAACGTGTCGATGTCGATCAGCTGGTTGAACAATTTTTTTTCTTCTTAAATAGTGAAAAATGGCAAAGAGGTTTAGGGATAATGGGTAAGGCACCGGCGGGAAGAGGCCTTTTTTTACCTTTTGTTTTTTAACTAAAAATTCTTTGCACATCAGCTACTTTTGTACGACACTATCATACAGCAACATAATAGAATAGGTCACATTAATTTATGGGGGGGGGATGAATAGATGACATTTAGAAACGACGTACGGTTCTTTCTGCCCAATAGTGATCATTTTGTGGAACAGAATGTAAAGAATTGCTTAGTCGTGGGCGCTGGGGGCGTGTCTTCTCCTCCGTGTCATCAGCGCCCCATACCCTATCATCAGCACCAATACTATGTAGATAACTTGTCTGGCCTTCTGTTGTTCTCTTGTTTGATCTCCTTCCCACTTGCCCCCCACCCCTCTTCTTCTCCCCCCCCCCTCTTCTTTCTATGGAAATTAACGTTGCGATGGGAACGATGTACAAAAACGAATTTCACCCACTTTTTTACCTTGTAAACCTGTGATGTGACAATAAACCTGATTCTGATTCTGATTCTAGGTGGGGTTGGCAAAACGGCCTACTCTGTGTGGAGTTTGCATGTTCTCCCCGTGTCTCTCAGGGTAGTTAATACCCACACAAAAACATGTAGTAATCCTGGTCACTATAGCGCCTCCCCCATGACAGCCGGGGCGCCTGATGGAGGGCAAAGGAACTGGTTGGAATAACGTGTTCCTTCCACGCGCTACGTCCTGCCGGGGAAACTCCCCCCTGTCAGGTGACAAGAAGGTCAGTTGGCTCTCATGCATTGAAGGAGGCATGAGCTCGGCCCTGGCCTCCCTAGGCTGGTGAGGGGAGTGTAGCGCCCAGGATCACTTAGAAAATTGGGTTACAATAAGGGTTACAAAATCGCGGGATAGAAATGTATTTAAAAAAAAAGAATTGCTTAAAAACAAGATAGATAAAAATAAAAGGAATGTCCCTTCTGTATGATTAACTTGTGTATTGTAGCATATACATACCTGTACAGTACAGCAAACACATACATGTAACGTGACGTTAGCCTGGTAAACCCTCCTTCCGGAAATCTCATTTCCATTTGATTTCAGGAGTGAGTCTGGCCTGATCCGCCTTTCTGCAATATTGGCTGTGCTGGAGTTGGGCGGGAGTAATACCGTTGACTGACAACCCCTTCAGCCAATGATAATTTTTCCCCTTCAGCCAATCAGCAGTTCACCAGTCTTAATGTGACGCAAGGGGACTTTTGAGACGATCCATGCCCAAAATGGGTTGCCTTATTCGGTTACATGGGTGTCACTGCCCGCCCCTACCGGTTCTCTACATTTTTATTTTTAAATAGGCTTTGTCATGATTAATTGACCACATATATGAAGTTAAACAACTAAATTCTATCCAAACGATATCTTATAAGTAAATTCCGTGCCTCAAAATAGAAGTTAGAGAGCTTTTTGAAGTAAAAAAATTGCGGCGAAAATAGCGCACAAGAAAAAGATGGCTGCCGTTCGTGTTTTGGGCTCACTCGAACTCGCCACCTGATTGGCCAACGTAAGCTGTCAATCACAGAACAATGAGCGACGACGCTGATAGGCGCGGCCGTTTGGCATACACAGCCAATATTGCAGAGAGGCGGTTCATGCCAGACTCACTCCAGGAATCAAATAGAAATGAGATTTCCGGAGGGAGGGTTTACCAGGCTAACGTGACGTGTCCTTGTACTTTGTTTCTTGTTTTTTCTCTCTCTGCATTCTGACTTTCTTTCTTTGTTTTGTAAATAAGCTATGGCTTCAGCCCATACCTTTTATAATAATAATAATAATAATAATAATAATAATAGGGGGGCGCGGGGCGTGGCCTGATGTTCCTGGGACAGCTGGGACTCGCACGCTTCTGCTGACGATGTGAATGGAACCGGCGCAAACACAAAATAACAATATTATATTTAACCGCTTAAGCAGTGGTGGAAAAGGTACTTGCATATCTTACTTAAGTAAAAGTATAAATACTGCAATGTAGAAATACTCTGTTACAAGTAAAAGTACGGAATTCTAAATGTACTTGAGTAAAAGTACAAAAGTATTGATATCAAAATGCACTTAAGAGTACCAAAAGTAGAAAGTACTCATTGTGCAAAATGTCCCATTTCACACGTTTTCAAATGTATGAAATGTATAAGAAATCTTTTCAAAATAGCAGATCTACAAGCTCATAATGTGTTGCGATGCGACGCATTGTGAGCTTGTAGATCTGCTATTTTCAAATGGCCGAAATGTAAATAGGGCTGAAGTGGTTAATATAGGTTTTGTAATAATAATCTAAATCTATAAAAGTAACTAGTAACTAAAGTTTTCAAATAAGTGTCGTCGAGTAAAAAGTACAATAGTTTCCTCTGAGATATTAGTGGAGTGGAAGTAAAAGTATTGGAAATTGGAAATACTGAAGTAAAGTAAAAAAATATACCTCACAATCGTACTTATAAGTACAGTACTTGAGTACATGTACTTAGTTACTTTACCTCACTGTCATGATGGGAAGTGATTTATAGTGATGCATGCCCGGTGTCTCTGAATGGTCTTAAGACCTTGGCGGCTGTGTTTATCACCGAGCTCTTCTGTTTATGAGCAGACAACTTCATAGACCTTAGAGCTCTTCTGTTTATGAGCAGATAACTACATAGACCTTAGAGCTCTTCTGTTTATGAGCAGACAACTTCATAGCTCTCAGCACGGCATTCTGTACGGAACAACTCTCTGTCTGTCTGAGAGACACTAATCTCTCAAGAACAGATTCTGCTCTGCGTTTGAATCTGTCGGGGGGGTTCGTCATATCGCATACGCACTGGCCTACAAGTGGGCGTGCCTTCAGATCAGGAAGCAGGCCGCGCTTTACCCAATCAAATGTAGTGGGCGGGATTTACGTGTCCGTCGATCCTTCCCCACTCGAAACAAACCGAAACTAATTGAACAATAGCGTCCTCGGAGCAGACAAAACCACGGAAAGATATTCACATTTTAACTTGCTCTTTCATCATAGAAACAAGCGGGCTTATAACCAAAACCATCCATGTTCTCTGGGAGAAGTGGTGTTAGTGTTCGGTGGAGAAATATTGTTAGTGGGAATGAAAACATAGTCGCACCACCGGAAGTGAAAGGCTGAAGGCAGACCAAAACCCAGTTTTCCTTGCGTACGTGTGCTACGTCGACTTCCTCCTAGAGCTAAGTCAAATTGTAAAAAACAGCAGAGAGCGCTGTTTTTCCTTTTTTATTTTGTAGTAGTGATGTGCAGGTCGGGTTTTTTCATGACCCGCCCCGCCACGGAACCCAACCCGCCTCAACCCACCCCGCGAACCCAAATATAAATCTATGGCTCAACCCGCCCCGCGACCCGCGGTGGGAAAAAAAGATAATCATCATCATAATAGCTCAGATTGATATAGCGCTCTTTTAAGTACCCAAAGTCGCTTTAAATGTCTACAGTAGCACAACATTGTCATGGGCTAAATAAACAAGCATGTTGTTCAAATTTTTTTGCCGTGTGAGAGCGGCTGACCCGCTCACCCGCAGCCCACATAATTGCCTCTGAAATCCTGACTCGACCACCCGCGCCGCAGGTTGACCCGCGGGACCCGCAGGTTACGGGTCGGCCCGCTCATCACTATTACCCTTCAGCCCTATATACGTCCATTTCGTCCATTTGAAAATAGCCGATCTACAAGCTCACAATGCGTTGCGTGGTGCTCAAACTTTTTCATGTCCAGAACATCCCACATTTACATGTATTTGGGCCGCCGACCCACAACTCAAAATATTGCCTTCGACAGATTTTTTTCTCAAGCAATCCAAATTTTTTATTCTGGACTTTTACTTGTAACGCACATGTGAGTACTTTTTCCACCACTGGTCCAGTCCCTAAAGGCCAGGTGACAGGTGACAGTAGCGACATCTTGCCTAGCCTACGGTTAGTCCCCAAGTTCAGTGAGTTTCGACCAATCAGATTGAGAGAGTTTGAGAATCTCCATATATAGGCATGAAAGGGACAAAAACGCACCCTCAGAGTTCTGGATTCACGTCTCTGGTTGAAAAAAAAAAAGGTGAAAAAAACAACGCCCTCTGCAGTGTTTTTTCCTTTGAATTTGACTCTGGGGGGACCGCCCAATAGAATGTGGATAACAGGATGTTGGCCGCTAGGTCCCGCCCTCAGCCCTCCACTTCCTGTCCACGTGTCTTTGTTTAAAATTCCTAACATTCCTAACTATAGACGTTGTAACAGGAGCTCCCGACAGATTCAGCTGCGGAGCTCTGGATCTGTCTTGAGAGATTACTGGATACCTCTCGAGGCTCAGGCCGGAGCCCTGTGGAACTCCATATATGAGCACACCTGACGTCATGTTTGATGACATGAGATTTGACTCAGCTGGACTTAAAAGCTGATTACACAGAGTGGGAGGGGCTTTAGTGAAAGAGACTGAAAGAGGTTAGTATTCATAGAAAGACCCTTAGAGCTTATTATTCTGCTGTTGTAAAGTCAGACATCACTGGTTGAGGAAACACCCCAGAAAACTACAGTTAACCAAGTGTTAAGCAAGTGTATACATTATATTTGCAGTGTTTCACACTTTTACTTGTATTCAGCGTGTAGAAATGGCGTCTGCCAGCAGTCTCCTGTCTGAAGATCACTTCCTGTGTTCTATCTGTATGGATGTGTTCACTGATCCAGTCGCCACTCCATGTGGACACAACTACTGCAAAGCCTGTATCACACGTTACTGGGACACTAATGATGTGTGTAAGTGTCCACTGTGTCAAGAAACCTTCCATAAGAGACCAAAAGTATCCGTCAATACTTTTATTTCTGAGATTGTTTATCAATTCAGGAGTCACAAGTTGAAAGAAGAATATGAAGCAAAGACAGAGGCTGAAGTTCAGCATATGATCCAGGAAAGAAGAATGAAGATTCAGGAGGTCAAACACTCAGTAGAGATCAGCAGGAAAGATTCAGACACAGTGATAGCAAGCAGCGTTCAGGTCTTCACTGCTCTGATCAGCTGTATTGAGAGAAGTCAGGCTGAGCTCATTGATGTGATTGAAGAGAAGCAGAAAACAACAGAGAAACAGGCTGAAGGCTTCATTAATGAGCTGCAACAGGAAATCACCCAATTAGAGATGAGAAGCTCTGAGCTGAAACAGCTCTCACACACTGAAGACCACCATGACCTCCTCCACAACTTACCATCCATAAACTCTGGGTGGAGACCCACCAAGGACTGGACAAAGGTCAATGTCCATCAGTCTTCACATGTGGGGACTGTGAGGACAGCTCTGGCTCAGCTGGAGAAGACACTCAGTCAAGAGATGAAGAAGAAACTGTGTGATACTGAGATGAGGTGGATCCAGAAATATGAGGTGGATGTAACTCTAGACCCTGATACAGCACATCCCAGGATCATCCTATCTGAGGATGGAAAACAAGTGAGTTGTGGAATCGTAAGGAAGAATCTCCCTGACAACACAGAGAGATTCTCTCTATATGTCAATGTCTTAGGAAAACAAAGCTTCTCCTCAGGAAGGTTTTACTATGAGGTTCAGGTTACAGGGAATACTCAGTGGTATTTAGGAGTGGCCAGAGAGTCCATCAACAGGAAAGGTTTAGACCTACTGAGACCCAACAATGGTTACTGGACTATAGGGTTGTGGAATAGAAATGAGTACTGGGCTTATGCTGACCCTGCTGACCTCCTCCCTGTAGGAGAGGAGGTCCAGAAAGTGGGAGTGTTTGTGGATTATGAGGAGGGTCTGGTCTCCTTTTATGATGTGGAGACCAGAGTTCATCTCTACTCTTTCACTGGCTGCACCTTCACTGAGAAACTCTTTCCATACTTCAGTCCATGTCTTAATGATGGTGGTAGAAACTCAGCTCCTCTGATCATCTCTCCTGTCAACATGGACACTGATCTCAGAGGGAACTGAGGTCTCCTCCGTCTTCAATGTAAGAAAAACATGAATTTGCTTAATACATTATTTATTATTAATAAATTAACACAAAATATATATAGGGCATGATATAGGGCATATAACAGCTTTTCCCAAGAAATGGGTCATGAGTAATATCTAATTTCCTATCATCATTTCAAACAAGTTTCTAAAATTGCCACCCAAAAAAAAAGTCAAACGTGTTCAAGATAACTTTTTTTTGTTATCCATAAATCAAAACAAATCTAAATAATTGGTGAAAATATATTATCTATGAGTTATGTCAAACAAGTTTCAAAAGAACTTTCGGCTATTTTAATAGTTTTTTAAGGTCTCAGAGAAAGTCTTTGCTTCTGGGGGTCCCTGGAACTAAAGATTTTGAGATGGGGGTCCGCGGCCAAATACATAACACATTTTTGGGGGTCCTTGACATGAAAGAGTTCGAGAACCACTGGGCTAAAGGGTTATAGAACCATAGAACCATAGAAAAGTGATCCTATCTCAGCACGTCTAAAGGGATATAGGGCCCTATCTTGCCTTACCCCTTATCCATAAAACACTTTAAAATAGTTCAAATAGCCGATCTACAAGCTCACAACGTGTCGATGTAGATCGGCTAGTTGAACTATTTTAAAATGTCTTTCAAAATAGTAAAACACGTCTAATAAGTTTCAAGGATAAGGTGTAAGGCGACACGCAAGATAGGGCCCATAGAACCATATAACGTAGAACCATAGAACATAGAACCATATAACGTAGAACCATAGAATGTAGAACCATATAACCGTAGAACCATATAACCGTAGAACAGTAGAACCGTAGAACATAGAACCGTAGTACTGTAGAACCATAGAACCATAAAACCGTAGAACCATAAAACCGTAGAACCATAGAACCGTAGAACCATAGGACAGTGACATTATGGCTCACCGTGTGAAAATGTATATTTGAGTCCCTCCTCTGTTGGTTGAGCGGGTGTCTTGGGCCCTGCAGCAGCAGCGTCCTGGGGAGCGGGTGGTTTGGTGACCGCTGTGAGGGGGAGGTGGGGCCCGGCCTCTGGGACGGAGATCACTAGACACCCCGATGCCTCTGCTGAAATGATTGACTAATTGATTAATTGGTTATTTGATTGATTGATTGATTATTTGATTGATTGATTGATTGATTGATTGATTATTTGATTGATTGATTGACTCAATCCATTCATTCATTCATTCAATCATGATGTTAACCCATTTTGGGCAGGAACCCCTTTTTGTTGCTATGTACAGTACAGTATATAGCAAAATATTTTTTTTGTCATTTTTAAAAACAAAAAAAATAAAGTTCTCAGAAGAGGGATGTGGTTAAGGTAAAAAGATATATAATCATAACACAAATATTTGGCGGACCCCCTGTAGTAACTCTGAGGACCCCCTAGGGGTCCCGGACGCCCTGTTGAAAACCCCTGGTGTATGGAAAGTGTAAAAAAAAAAAAAAAAAACGATATATTGGCACGCAACGCTCGCCTTCCAGCATTCACACAACCAACCAGCAGCAGGCGCACAATGTGGGAAACAAAAGAGCAACGAGCGAGCGAACCGACCGACCGTCATGCGTCTTGGGTGTTGACACCGCTGCCTCGGTGACGCTGGCGCTCAAGGCCTCGGTGACGCTGGCGTTGAGAGGGGAACGCAGGGTGCCGACAGCCTCAGCTGTTCTCTGCTCCTCAGTTACATCAGCGTCTACCTGGGGAGATGCATCCTGCTGTGCATCGTACGAACCTCCTGCACACACACACACACACACACACACACACACACACACACACACACACACACACACACACACACACACACACACACACACACACACACACACACACACACACACACACACACACACACACACACGCGCGCACCTGGGTGTTAGTTATAGGGTCCCAGGGAAATGAAAATGTACACACCCTATATAGTTGGTTCTCAAAGTGGGGTCCTCGGGGGTTCCAGGGAGTCCCCAAGGGGGTCCCCAAATGTGTTGATATAGCGTCACAACAATTTTAACCACTTGGACCTTTTTATATTTTGGCTAAAATAGCAGATCTACAAGCTCATAGCACGGCACCAAGTGCCGTGCTATGAGCTTGTAGATCACATTGTAGAAATGTGTGCACATCTTTAAATCGTATTTTTTAAAAGGCGAACATATTGAACTCAAATCTTGGTCCCTGGCACAGCATATTTTAAGGTGAGGGTCGCGCGGCCACATACATATCATGGGGGTCCTTGGCACGAAAAACTTTGTGAACCACTGATTTAGGGTCCCCTATAGCAAGGGTTCCCAAAATCTTCAGGCCGCGACCCCCCAAAATAATGATATTTTGAGGGGTGACAAACTGACAAGCACTTGGAATGAGTTGAGCCGTTTAATTAGATTTGACTCAGTTCCACAGATGAGCGGCTGGGGTCTCCTAACGCTGGGGTCTCCTAACGCTGGGGTCTCCTAACAGACTGGGGTCTCCTAACGCTGGGGTCTCCTAACAGACTGGGGTCTCCTAACGCTGGGGTCTCCTAACGCTGGGGTCTCCTAACAGACTGGGGTCTCCTAATGCTGGGGTCTCCTAACGCTGGGGTCTCCTAACAGACTGGGGTCTCCTAATGCTGGGGTCTCCTAACAGACTGGGGTCTCCTAATGCTGGGGTCTCCTAACAGACTGGGGTCTCCTAACAGACTGGGGTCTCCTAACACTGGGGTCTCCTAACAGACTGGGGTCTCCTAACACTGGGGTCTCCTAACAGACTGGGGTCTCCTAACACTGGGGTCTCCTAACAGACTGGGGTCTCCTAACAGACTGGGGTCTCCTAACAGACTGGGGTCTCCTAACACTGGGGTCTCCTAACACTGGGGTCTCCTAACAGACTGGGGTCTCCTAACACTGGGGTCTCCTAACGCTGGGGTCTCTCTCCTAACGGAGACATTAGCATTTTTCCGCCGGTCATCAAATTGTCGGCTTAGGAATGCGACAAAAACAAAACAATCTCTAACCCTAACCTGGCGTCATGGGGTGTAATTGATAATAAAAAATAATAAAAACATCACATGGATGCACCTAGGACGTATCATCAGTGTTGTAGCCTGGGGTCATCAGGTGTTTGGGGTCTCGCAACAACATACACCCTCACCCAGGTGACCCAGCCGGGGTTGATCAAGCCCCCGACTTACGTCCCAGTAGCTACTGTACCCACGGTCAGTCCTCTGAGGGAAAGACACGGTCAGTCCTCTGAGGGAAAGACACGGTCAGTCCTCTGAGGGAAAGACACGGTCAGTCCTCTGAGGGGAAAGACACGGTCAGTCCTCTGAGGGGAAAGACACGGTCAGTCCTCTGAGGGGAAAGACACGGTCAGTCCTCTGAGGGAAAGACACGGTCAGTCCTCTGAGGGAAAGACACGGTCAGTCCTCTGAGGGAAAGACACGGTCAGTCCTCTGAGGGAAAGACACGGTCAGTCCTCTGAGGGAAAGACACTGTCAGTCCTCTGAGGGGAAAGACACGGTCAGTCCTCTGAGGGAAAGACAGGGTCAGTCCTCTGAGGGAAAGACACGGTCAGTCCTCTGAGGGGAAAGACACGGTCAGTCCTCTGAGGGAAAGACACGGTCAGTCCTCTGAGGGAAAGACACGGTCAGTCCTCTGAGGGAAAGACACGGTCAGTCCTCTGAGGGAAAGACAGGGTCAGTCCTCTGAGGGGAAAGACACGGTCAGTCCTCTGAGGGAAAGAGAGGGCCAGTCCTCTGAGGGAAAGACACGGTCAGTCCTCTGAGGGAAAGACACGGTCAGTCCTCTGAGGGAAAGACACGGTCAGTCCTCTGAGGGAAAGACAGGGTCAGTCCTCTGAGGGAAAGACACGGTCAGTCCTCTGAGGGAAAGACACGGTCAGTCCTCTGAGGGAAAGACACGGTCCCTCAGTCAGCTTCTCCGGAACTACTCTGCCGGGACCGGGGGAGAGGAGAGGCTCCGCCAAGAACGTAGTCCAACTGTTAAGCGCCGAGACCGTAGCCCTACGGTCCACGGTCTTTTCGCGCTAAAAATTTCCGGGTGCACTTTCGGATTTTTTTTTATCCACTTCCGTTTCCGGTTTGATGACCGGAAATAGAATTATTTGGGATCCGGTTTTGACGATCACGTCCGCCCTCGTTCTACAGACGAAACTGAAACTCAATTCTCTTCCTGTAGTTTTTTCTCCTCGCATATCACTGTTTAACGTAATCCGCTCTAACTACAACATGGATGCCCCGTTTGACACGTGGTTTTCACTGGGAGATACAGTGAGATGTCGCCGAAGTAAACAGACCGTGTACGGCTCAATCTTAAGGATTTTAACAAGATCTATGGCGACATGAAAAAAACAAAAAAACAACAATAACACCTTGGCACTGGTGAGTACATTATGAGATTAACCTCTGGCGGTCGATGTGTTAATGGCTCAAGCTGCTCTCAGACTCAGAGCCCCTTTTATGCCAGGTGAGTACAGGTGATGGCCCAGACCCCCACACCTGGCACTCCTGGCACCCCATGAAGATAAAGGCATACATAGCATCACTATAGGCGACGTGGCTCTGCTGAATGGACACGGTAGTGATTGGCTGCCTGCCCGCGTGAATGGACGAGGAGGTCCGACGGCCACTAATCTCTTTGGAATTTTTTGGTCTTTTACTTTATTTTCTAGGGGAGGCTAGATTTTAGTTGGGCAAGCGGCCGCCTGTCATGCCTCTATGGTGGGTACGCCACTGCGTATAACTGCCGATAAACAACAAAACGGACGATCACGGATGAATGTGCAAATGTGTTAAAAGTAGACGAAACAAAGCCTACATGTATGATGGAAGTTGTGGCGAACTTTGTTGTAAAGTAATGGTTGCAGTGAATGTTTGTACCTTGCTCTCTGCCAGTCCCGTTCTCTTGTATGGTTCTGGACACCGTAGCGTCGTCTGTTCTCGCCTCCTTTGCTTCGACACCCTGTTCAGTCAAACACACAACAGTAACAGTTTGATTCTGACATTAACTCAAGTAAAAGTTATACCGAAAACGGACCAAAACTACCAATTAGAAATGAAGTGCCTCTATATCACTATTGCCTCAGACACACCCTTAACGCCTTTGCAGACAGGGTGCGATTTTTCGCACGGAAAAAAAGGACAATATCATTTTTTTAATGAACACATGGTTCTCTATGACCTCATGAATGAACACATGGTTCTCTATGACCTCATGAATGAACACATGGTTCTCTATGACCTCATGATTGAACACATGGTTCTCTATGACCTCATGAATGAACACATGGTTCTCTATGACCTCATGAATGAACACATGGTTCTCTATGACCTCATGAATGAACACATGGTTCTCTATGACCTCATGAATGAACACATGGTTCTCTATGACCTCATGAATGAACACATGGTTCTCTATGACCTCATGAATGAACACATGGTTCTCTATGACCTCATGAATGAACACATGGTTCTCTATGACCTCATGAATGAACACATGGTTCTCTATGACCTCATGAATTAACACATGGTTCTCTATGACCTCATGAATTAACACATGGTTCTCTATGACCTCATGAATTAACACATGGTTCTCTATGACCTCATGAACACCGGCTCCGAATTTGCCGTGCGGCAAGTGGCTGGGCGATGCGTTTTTTTTTTTTTTTCCGAACCCAGTTCGATTTCGTGCGTCTTTTCGTATGCAGTAAAAAACGGATTGAACAATCGCACCCTGTCTGCAAAGGCCTTTAATCATGTTTGAAAGTGAACATATGCATTTACATTGTGTCTATGACCAAGGGTGAAGTGCAAAACTGGGAAATGGGCCCAGTTCTCAGGACCAAAACACATGTCCCAGAGCTCTATACCAGGACCCCCCCCCCCCCCCCCCTTTTCTGTTTTCGCTATATACACTTGAATATCTCCGCTGGAAATAGCTGATCTACAAGCTCACGACGTATTGCCGTATTGGAGTATTGGAGACTAGAGATCAAGTGCATAAAGTTGTCGTTGCAGTTTACAACACATACTGTATTGTGCCTTCCAGTGGTGGAAAAAGTACTCAAATGTTATACTTAAGTAAAAGTATCAATACTGCAAGTAATAGTCTGGAATTCAAAATGTACTCGAGTCAAATTACAAAAGTATTGGCATAAAATCGACTTAAAGTACCAAAAGTAAAAGTACTCATTATGCAGAATGTCCCATTTCACAAGTTTTCACATAGCAGATCTACAAGCTCACAATGTGTCGCGATGCGACACATTGTGAGCTTGTAGATCGGCTATTTTCAAACGGCCCAAATGTATATAGGGCTGAAGTGGTTGATGCATGTTTGGTAATAATAATCAAAATCTACAAACAAAGTAACTCAAGTTTTCAAATAATTGTAGTGGAGTAAAAAGTACAATATTTGCCTCTGAGATGTAGTGGAGTAGAAGTAAAAGTACTGAAAACTGGAAATACTCCGGTAAAGTAAAACAAATCTCAAAATTGTACTTCATTGCAGTACTTGAGTAAATGTACTCAGTTACTTTACAGCACTGGTGCGTTCTGTGTTGGTATGTTTGCTGTGGCAACACTTTGCTCTCCAGCCGTGATGATTCCATTTAGATCTAGACGGGGGGATTCTGAGGGATTTGTCACAGCACACAAATCACAGACTGTCATCAGGCCTCATATGTGGATTATACCAAAGTTACCTTTCTGTGGACTATATGTGGTTCTGCATCTTAACCCATTAAGACCTGGGACGCATCTGTGTCATTTTTTGATTTGAGCTAAAAAGCATTATTTTACACTTTGGCTATTCTAAAATAGCAGATCTACAAGTTCACCGCGCTATGAGCTTGTAGATCTGCTATTTTTGAAAAATCGTGGAAATGTGTGCAAATCTTTGAATATATATATTTTTAAAGCGAACATTTGTAACTCAAATCTTTGCTTCTGGGGGGGTCCCTGCAAAATATTTTGAGATGGGGGTCCGCGGCCAAATACATATCAATTTTAAATCTGTGTTGATGGTTTTTAAAGCAAGGAATTATTTACTCCCAAAAAAACTCTTCAAAAAAATTTTAAAGATAAAGAAGTAGGAAGATATGACCTAAGAAGGAAGGAAGACTTACAGCAGCCTTTTGCTCGCACTACACAAAAAATGTGCATTTCAGTCTGCGGGGTTACACTGTGGAATGAACTCCAGTACTATTGCCACATTTTAAACATCAATATAAGAAAAGCATTTTTAAGAAGTATAGTAATGAGGAGGGACATTTTTAATGTGAATTGTTGATGGTGAAGGATAGGTTTGTGCATGAAGTAGTTGTATTGAAGTACAAATGTATACATTTAGTTTTTTCTATTTGTTTTTTTCTTTTTAAGATATTTTTCTAATAAGATTTTGTGTAATATGAAACTGTAATAGGGGGTAGGATATTTTATAAGCATTAGCTTCTTCCTGCTCCTTTTCGAACACTTATGATTTATTGTTCATTGAGATAGTTGAAATAGTTTTAAAAATATTTTGTATTCTTTACTTTATTGTTTTGTTGTGACTTTTTATTGTATGATGTTCGAAACAAATAAAACAAAACGAAACAAAACAAATATCATTGTGGGGGTCCTTGACATGAAAAGGTTTTTTTCAAAAAGCTGTTAGGATTAGGTCTCAGGTCTTAACACATTGACTGCCAGAATTATTTCAGATTTTTAGCAGTTTTCTGCCAGAGATTTTTCATTGAAAAAACAAAAAAGTACTCAGGAGCCGAGATACAGAATTTTTAAGTTAACAAGGAAGTGGATAGAAGTCTAGATCTTCGAAAAATCATATCTCCTTGGTCTTTGGGTCAAAAAAAAAAAAAAAAAAAAAAAGTTTTTTTTTTTCTTTCTATAAATGACTTAAAGGGGTATTTCATTTTATCATGTACTCAGGCCTTTGTGAACCCCCCAGACAGTTTTTAAGTTGCTTGATTCATTATTTAGATATTTGATATTCATTTTATCAGACATGCCCCCTTCCTATACAAACCTATTGTAACTTCGAACTTCATTTTAACCATGTTAGATTCATCAAAAACACCCGTCCTTGGTTCTGGTGACTCATTCGGCCCTCCTAATGCGTGAGGGGGCCGTGTTTTTTCAATTACTTTTTTCATTTATTTTTAATATTTTTTTTGGAAAATGAAAAAAATGAAATACAATAAAAAATGCAAATAAAATAAATGAAAAAAGAAATCAAAAAACACTACCCCTCACGTATTAGGAGGGCAGGGTGAGTCACCAGAACCAAGGACGGGTGTTTTTGATGAATCTAAAAAACAATGAAATACCCCTTTAAGTCATTATTGGCAGGCAACGTGTGTATTTCCCCCACTTTGCATTACTATATATATATATACATATATATATATATATATATATATATATATATATATATATATATATATATATATATATATATATATATATATATATATATATATATATATATATATATATATATATATATATGAGAGAGAAACAGTGAGAGAGAGTAGGCTATATGTGCATTTTTACTTTAATTTCTAATTTCCAATGATATTTGTAACCATTGTTTTAACAGTCAGAACCATACAAGCTGGTTCCTTTGTTCACAAAAACTGAATTGTTTGCTTTGAGCAGTAAGCCTCAGAAAATGTCCACCCAAACTTTCTCTCTCCCCCTAAACAATACATATTCAACCATAGTTTAACCAATATATTCCCTTGTTATTTCTCAGTATGTTTTGTTTGCTTTCAATACTACAAGGACAGTGGGACCACTGTGGTACTTGTTGGGGGTTGTGGGGGTTGTTCATTATTATTCATTATTCATTCAAGGTGTGGTGGGTACTTAGGGGCAATGGAATGATGCCCACTTAGGGGCAATCATCATCACACACTGCCAGACAGTATTGTATGACTTGTGAAATGTTGTTTCATCAGTGATGTGTAAGCACTACTAAATGTACTAATGGTATGTCTTTATTTCATTTCAGAATGCCACAACAACAGAAAGGGCCTCGCTTCTCAGCAAGGGATGTTCTGGATATCGTGATGAACGGAGAGAGTGATGTTGACATAGACATCATTGAGACTGATGAAGAGTCAGATGAAGAGGACTGTGGCATGGGGTCCAAAGAAAACCAACCACCCAGTGAACCACCCAGTGAACCCACTGACCGCCCAGCAGACATTCATTATTTTGTTGTTCTTTTAATAAAATTGATTTAAAAATATGGCTTATTGGTGTTATTATTCATAATGTATACTGTTCTGAGGCCAAATATTATTCATAATTGATCTGAGGCCAAATAATAAACCATATAAATGAATCCTTAAGTTGTTTTAGTGAAGTAATTACACATTTGCCATGTTATCCTTAAAAATGGCCTATAGGAAATTTTGCTACCTGATGGACCCAACGTTTCCATATGGAAACATTTGCATAAAAACTTACCAAAACATAAAAAATAAAAAAAACATTATATTTTCCTCTCCTAAGTACTCCTACAAGACCATCTGAAAGGTTAAAACATTTTTTTTGCGAGTAGAAATATATCCGGGTCTTACAGGGTTAATGGGGTAATGTAATGCACAACACACTGATACTCTTCTTGAACCTTAAAGGGGTAGTTCACCCCCAAAATGTTTTTTTTCCCCTATGTATTAGTCACCCCATGGAGACTTGAATTCATGGAGATGTTTTAGTTTTTATCTCATTCCTAAGACAATAATTTGATGACCAGTGGACTGGACGGCAGCGGTTCCAGTAGGAGACACAAAGAGTCTGTGAACTACCCCTTTAATATCTAAATGAACATCGTGAACATTATATACCAGCGGGTAATGCCATACATGTGTAAATATCGAAGTTACTTTTTCTCCCCAATGTAGTCGTTATGCCAGTCGATTCCTTCCACTGTGTTGTCATCTACCAGTGAGGAGCCCCCACCGGGAGGATGATATTGGGGAGGGGGGGGGGGGGTGGTGATTTACTATTTTGTCCCCATCGGGACGTAACTGGAACGGCTGAGGTGGACCTCGCAACGTCCGGCGCGGCGCCTCCGCTCGTCTGTTTGAAAATAGCATTTTCTATTTGAAAATAGCAGATCTACAAGCTCACAACGTGTCGCATTGCGACGCGTTGTGAGCTTGTAGATCTGCTATTTTCAAACATTTTAGTACATTTCACTTTTGGTACTTTAAGTACATTTTCATGCCAATACTTTTGCACTTTTACTCAAGTAAATTTTGAATTCTGGACTTTTACTTGTAACAGAGTATTTCCATGCAGTATTGATACTTTTACTTAAGTAAAGAATGTGAGTACTTTTCCCACCAGTGGGCCCCGGCCCCACAGGTTGAGAACCACCAGGCTGACATGATGACATCACGGTGCACTTCCAGTGCTCCGGGGTCCCTTTAAACCACTGCGTGTGACGGACAGCTGTTTGCCCTTTAACAGACCGACAGGTGACGCTGCAAATGGGGGGGTGGGGGGGGGGGGGGCTATTCTGGACGCTGTGGGTCCTGCTCCTCCTCCGCTTACGTCCCAAGATAGACCCCCAGTAGAGCCTAAATATACATCCACCCCCCCTCGCCCCGCGCCCCACCCTGCTCTAATGTTGCACACACGTCCCCATGTCTATCCATCACCATCATAGATTACATCAGATTAGATTAGATTAATACATAGATATATTTAGACCAGACAGACAGACAGACAGACAGACAGACAGACAGACAGACAGACAGACAGACAGGCAGACACTATAGACCATCGGTTCTCAAAGTGGGGTCCGAGGACCCCCAGGGGTCTTTGGGGATATCCTAGGGGGTCCCCAGCTAAATGCGTTAATATAGCATCACTAACCACTCTAACCTTTTATACTTTGGCTGTTCAAAAATAGCAGATCTACAAGCTCATGAGATCTGCAATGTTTTTTCAAAAATCTTGAACATTAGTGAAAAACACGAATCTTTGCTTCTCGGGGTCCCTGGCACAATATGCTTCCAGATGGGGGTCCGCGGCCAAATATATATCAATTTGGGGGTCCTTGAAATTAATAAAGTTTGAGAACCACTGCTATAGATAGACAGACAGACAGACAGACACTATAAACAGACAGACAGACAGACAGACAGACAGACAGACAGACAGACAGACACGCAGGCAGGCATCTGTATGCTACCCTAGCATATAGCCCTGGGGGACCCCAGTAAATTAAATAGGGCTTAAGTGGTTATGGTCATAGCCTACACAGCTCTCTGCACTTGGATTTGCATGCTTGTAACCTGCTATTAATATGGGTTTATAAATATAGATATAACTAGAAAAAGTGCTCCTCGGAGCACAGGTCTCCGCCAGGTCAGGTAGGTTATTGTGGCCTCCTGGTGGCGCTATAATAGGCCAATGTGAAAAGGGTGGCATTTCTTTTTAGGCCTTTCACGGCAATCGGACACTGCATTCATGATTTGAGGCATTTTGTTCAAAAAAAATGTTTTGCAAAATTAGACCTGCTGGTGGCGCTAAAACAGGCCAATATGATAAGGGTGGCATTTCTTCCTCAGCCTAGTGGGAATGTGCGTGCAAAATGTCACAAATTGGACGCTGCGTTCATGATTTGAGGCATTTTGTTCAAAACGGACCTATCCTGCAAACTTTGGAAGCCAATGTTAGCCAATTAGGATTGAATATGAAATATCATATATATATAATATCAATATGACACATCCGTCTAAGTAATAGCAAGACAAATGTTTTACAAAAGTCAGCCTCCTGGTGGCGCTCCAAAAGTCAGATGCAAAAAATGCAAAGGTTTTTACTTGGCCTGTAGGCAGTGTGCGTGCAAAGTTTCACGCAGATCGTAGCAGTTATAGGTACACACGCGGCCTGTTGTAGCGCCACCATCAGGCTGGTTTGCAAATTTTCAAGTGGCATTTCTTCCTCAGCGTAGTGGGAATGTGCGTGCAAAATGATGCGTTCATGATTTGAGGCATTTTGTTCAAAACAAACCAATCCTGCAAACCTTGGAAGCCAATCAGGATGGAAAATCAGACAGATCCGTGTTGATCACATGACTATTGAGATACTGTGTACCAATTTGCGTGATGTTTGGACGAAATCTGTAGGAGTAATATGAAAAAAAAATGATGCAAAAATCGGCCTTCTGGTGGCGCTATAACAGGCCAATCGGAAAAATTCAGGGCAGAGGGCTTTGGCATCCAGGGAGTGTGTGTGCACAGTTTCGCAGCGACCGGGCCAACGGTGTCGGAGATTAGCTGTACACACACAGACGGACACACACGGACGGACGGACAAGGTGCAAAACATAGTCTCGGCCATGCCTTTCGGCCTGGTGGAGACAAATATGACCAAATACAGCCAAAGTGTACATGAGCAATCTATTCCCTTCCCTCTTCAAGTATGGCTATCATCATCATTTACATGTATTGGCAATTTTCCTTTTTTTCTCCCTTGTACATAATAGTGTTTGTATTTGTTGATGACATATAGTATTGTGTAATTGTTGATGAATTTGATACATAGAAGAACTTGTTGTACACAGCAGTCCTTTTTCTTGCCCTTTACTCTTTACCTGTAACTCTTTAACCTTAATCTTGTTCTGTAATCTGGACAGACATTGAGGGTGAACCTCAATGCTCTTTTCCAGAATAAATAAAGGTTTCAATCAAACTGCCATGCTGCCTCTGGGCGACCCTTTTTTATTATCCCTGGCGGATCTATCCACATAGGACCACAATGGAAACAAGTCCCCAGGACTGTTTTTTTGTGTTATCCTTCTAATCCTTAATGGACGGTGTGTCAGGACATTCCACATGTTGGTGGCAGAGTATATTAGAAGGAGAATATTTCCCACGTTTGATCTAAATTTGATCAAACGTGATCATGGTGGCTCCCTCTGGTGGTTGTGGGTGTGGGTGTCACTCAACTTTGGAGAGGTAGTTAGACAGGTATGAATGAGGGCACTGACTGACTGACTCTTTAACAGTTGCTTGTTAAAACTATAGTATTACGACATACTCCTGTCTGAGCTACAGTAAAACTATAGCATTACGACATACTCCTGTCTGAGCTACAGTAAAACTATAGTATTACGACATACTCCTGTCTGAGCTACAGTAAAACTATAATATTACGACATACTCCTGTCTGAGCTACAGTAAAACTATAGTATTACGACATACTCCTGTCTGAGCTACAGTAAAACTATAGAATTACGACATACTCCTGTCTGAGCTACAGTAAAACTATAGTATTACGACATACTCCTGTCTGAGCTACAGTAAAACTATAATATTACGACATACTCCTGTCTGAGCTACAGTAAAACTATAGCATTACGACATACTCCTGTCTGAGCTACAGTAAAACTATAGTATTACGACATACTCCTGTCTGAGCTACAGTAAAACTATAGTATTACGACATACTCCTGTCTGAGCTACAGTAAAACTATAATATTACGACATACTCCTGTCTGAGCTACAGTAAAACTATAGTATTACGACATACTCCTGTCTGAGCTACAGTAAAACTATAGTATTACGACATACTCCTGTCTGAGCTACAGTAAAACTATAATATTACGACATACTCCTGACTGAGCTACAGTAAAACTATAGTATTACGACATACTCCTGTCTGAGCTACAGTAAAACTATAGTATTACGACATACTCCTGTCTGAGCTACAGTACAACTATAGTATTACGACATACTCCTGTCTGAGCTACAGTAAAACTATAGTATTACGACATACTCCTGTCTGAGCTACAGTATAATACTTGGTCTTACGACAGAGTGGAAGCATATAATTATAACTGAAACATAATTCTACCGTCACGCCATGCGTCACGCCATGCTAATTGCATCGGCTGCCAAATGTAAACGTCCTGCCCCCAAACCCTCCCACCCTGACAGTGGTGTAAAGTAACTAAGTACATTTACTCAAGTACTGTATTTACTCAAGTACTACTTACTCCACTACATCTCAGAGGCAATTATTGTACTCTTACTCCACTGCAATTATTTGAAAACTTTTGACTATGTAACAGAGTATTTTTACATTGCAGTAATGATGCTTTTACTGAAGTATGTGAGTACTTTTTACACAATTGAGTACATGGGGTCATCGCCATGCTGGCTTGTGGTGGACATTTTTGTCCAAAAAATAATCTTTACCATGGACAAAAAATTGGTGGGAAATTATAACCAGAAACAGGGACGGGCTGGGACCAAAATTCAGCCCTGGGATTTTTGTCCGAACCGGCCCACAGTTTTGTCAACGGGGGGGGGGGGGGGGGGGGTGCCATTATGTAGGACTTGATGACCCGTGGTCACGCTACAGAGACATTATGTAGGACTTGATGACCCGTGGTCACGCTACAGTATGTGAGAAGGATTAGCACTTGTTTTCATGGCCCGTCCAGTAGCAACATGCACTTTATCTCTTCATCCACTTCACTCAGCACTTCAAAGTACAGAGGACAAATATGTGCATCGCTTTAGAGATCATTGGTTCTCAGAGTGGGGTCCGGGGACCCCCAGGGGTCCTTGAGGGGGTTCCAGGGGGACCCTAGCAAAAGTATAAAAAGTTTTTTTTTTAAATTCCAGGGACCAAAACATTTGTTTTTTTTTCGGTTCCTGGCAAAATATAGATTATTTTCAGATGGGGGGTCCACGGCGAAATACAATTTGGGGGTCCTTGAGGGAGTTCCAAGGGGTCCCCAAATAGGAACCAAATGGACCAAATTAGGAACCAAATAACTCAGAGAGTGCATGTACAAATGGAACGAAATGGATTTCTCATTTTTCTTGAGTATTTGTTTTGTTTTTTATATTTAAAAGAAAATATTCTACTTTTGACTCGACTACATCTCTAGGAAAAGGACCCCCGGGAACTAACCTTAAAAAGCTTATATTATGAATTAACCACCTCACATTATTGTGCTTTGTGAGCTTAAGGGTCTGCTATTTTTACAATTGTTTATTGAAAATGTTTAGATTTATTTGTTAAATAATTTATATATCGTTTTTTGTTTTATTCAAAAAGGTCAATAGAACAGAGCATTGATATTAAAAAAGAAAATCTACTTTATAATTTGTTCTTTTGAATAATTTGACTTGAGCGACTTTCCCTTGTGGTTTAGTAAAATATTTGACCTGGAGTATCTTAACTTGAGGGTTAAGTACTTGTGACCACTCACTCGCACGCACGCACACACACGCACACACACACGCACACACGCACGCACGCACACACACGGCCACACGCACGCACACACACAAATGTTTGAAAATAGCAGATCTACAAGCTCACAATGCGTCACGATCCGACACGTTGTGAGCTTGTAGATCTGCTATTTTCAAATAGCCTAGGTATAATATAAGCCTAAAGTGGTTAATGTATGTTTTATAATTTTTATGTATATCTGCAAAGTAACTAGTAACTAAGGTTTTCAAATAATTGTAGTGGAGTAAAAGTACAATATTTGCCTCTGAGATGTAGTGGAAAAGTAAAAGTATTATTTACTGTCCACCACTGCGGGGGGGGGGGGGGGGGGGTTTGCTGGGAGGTGGTAAAGCGGGGACGGTGACATCAGTAAAGAGGAATGCTGGCTGGCAGGGTGTGAGTTTCAAAGAGGAGGAAACAGAACAGCTGCTCTATCTCTGCTCCTCTGGGAGGAGGAGGAGGAGGAGGAGGAGGAGGAGGAGGAGGAGGAGGAGGAGGAGGAGGAGGAGGAAGAGGAAGAGGAGGAGGAAGAGTGGTGGAAAAAAAGTACTACATTTTTTTACTTAAGTAAAAGTATCAATACTGCAATGTAAAAAGAATACTCCGTTACAAGTAAAAGTCCGGAATTCCAAATTTACCCGAGTAAAATTACAAGAGTATTGGTTATCAAAATGTACTTAAAGTTCCAAAAGTAGAAAGTACTCGTTGTGCAGGATGTCCCATTTCACAAGTTTTCAAATGTATAAAAAATCTTTTGAAAATAGCAGATCTACAAGCTCACAGTGTGTCGCGATGCGACGCATTGTGAGCTTGTAGATCGTCTATTTTCAAATGGCCGAAATGTATATAGGGCTGAAGTATGTTTTGTGATAATAATCTAAATCTACAAAGTAACTAGTAACTAAAGTTTTCAAATAATTGTAGAAGAGTAAAAAGTATAATATTTGTCTCTGAGATGTATTGGAGTAGAAGTAAAAGAAAAAAAACGTCAAAAATTGATTTAAGTACAGTACTTGAGTAAATGTACTCAGTTACTTTACACCACTGAGGAAGAGGATACATATTGACACGCAGCAGGGAGGGACTTTTAGATGGAATTGAACTTTCCATCAGCAGATCATCTGAGCGTAGCGGCGCGGCGAGGCCTTTCACATGGTGTGCCCATACTGCAGCCCAGGGGCATGCTGGGAAATTCCCTACCAAGACCAAGAATGTATCGGTATCAAAATATCATCGCTGTCGGGACGGAAACCTGTTATCTCCATATTATACATACCTGCTGCTATATATGGTCCTAACTTATGTCGATCACACTGTATCCACCAGGCCTCCAGGCCTCCAGGCCTTGGATATTTGAACTTCAAGTCCAGAGAAACAACTGGAAATGACTACTATTGGCTGCAACCAAAGCGAGGGCGGGTCTTCACTCGGTAGAACCAGTAGAAGCCCTATAGAAGCATGCCCTTCTTTATTCATTTAAACATTAATGGGACCATACTTTACTAAATAAGTACCATGATAATTAAAAACTAGCGATTGAAATCAAAGCATTATTTAAAAAAATAAATAAACGATTTTGCTACCCCATTTCTTTCACCCAGTGCCAATTAATCGTGGGCGCTACACTCCCTCTGCCAGCCTAGGGAGAGCCCAGAGCCGAGCTCATGCCTCCTTCAATGCATGAGAGCTAACAAGCCTTCTTATCACCTGACAGGGGGGAGTTTCCCCGGTAGGACGTAGCGCGTGGAAGGAACACGTTATTCCAACCAGTTCCTTTCCCCTCCATCAGGCTCCACACAGAAAGACCCTTTCACCAACCCCACCTAGGGTATGGGCACTGATGACACGGAGCAGAGGACAAGCCCCCAGCGCCCACAGCGTCCCCGGCGGGAATCGAACCCAGGACCTTCTAGCTGTGAGGTGACAGCGCTACCAACTGCACCACCGGGCCCTCTCTTAAATTCTTAATAATAATTCACTTCAAGAACAACTTCGATGAGAAAGTAGTTACCAGCTTCCCGAGACTGAGAGCAAAAACCAGGAAGAGCAACTTCCTGAGATACATTTTAACATCAGGAACCACGCCCAAATAAGCAACTTAAACACTTAAAGGACGACTTCACTTATTTTCAACCGATCTTCATATAATTGTTCCTCACTAATGCTCATTATAATATGGTAAACAAATATATATATCTACTTGGTCTGTGTCTCAGAGGAGGGCCGTGGACAGAAACTCACCTACCTACTCTTGTTTGAAAAATAAAACCTGCCTAACGATGACGTCACTGGTAGGTGGGTTTCTGACGTGTGCACAGCCCTCCTATGAGACACAGACCCAGTAGAAAATAAATGGTACCATCAATATCATGAGGAAAAAAAACACAACCACCAATATCTTTACGAAGCAACTTTGTAAATAGCAGAGATCAGTGTTGCCAAGTCTGTTTATAATAAGCAGACATGGCAACACTGATCTCCACCGGCCGCCATGCGCTAACGGCTCTCTTTTAGCCCATGCATGCAGTGGTGTAAAGTAATTAAGTACAATGTACTACAATTTTGAGGTATTTTTATTTTACTTTAGTGGAGTATTTCCAATATTCAATACTTTTACTTCTACTCCACTACATTTCAGAGGCAAATATTGTACTTTTACTCCACTACAATTATTTGAAAACTTTAGTTACTAGTTACTTTGCAGATATAAATGATTACATTATAAAACGTACATTAACCACTTTAGCCCTATTTTATACCTACTGTAGGCTATTTGAAAATAGCAGATCTACAAGCTCACAACGCGACGCGTTGTGAGCTTGTAGATCTGCTATTTTCAAAGATTTTAGTACTTTTACTTTAAGTACATTTTGATACCAATACGTTTGTACTTGTGGATTTAGAATTCCGGACTTTTACTTGTAACAGAGTACTTCTACGTTGCAGTACTGATACTTTTACTTAAGTAAAACATGTTGGTACTTTTTTCCACCACAGCCCTTGCATGCATGCGATAGAAACAGCTCCTAAAAAAGGGTTCATGTATTTTCTCTCTCTCTTTCAGCCCATGCATGAGATCCATGGGATCCACCGCTCCTGAAAAGGGTTCATGTGTATTTTTGGCCGGACGGTTTAGGAGGTTTGAGACCAGAGGAGTCCCTCTGATCCTCTGATGGATGTTTTAGAGACCCGGGAGGATTTAAAATAAACCTCTGCACACCCTCTCAACTGTTGGCTCCTGTGTGTGTAGACATCATCTAACTCACTGTAGACTACTGTACCATACCTGTGTGTGAATGAATGATCTGAACCTCAACCTATTGATGGGGAATTCTGATGCAGTAGCAAGTTGATGTAGCTGTGTGTGTGTGTGTGTGTGTGTGTGTGTGTGTGTGTGTGTGTGTGTGTGTGTGTGTGTGTGTGTGTGTGTGTGTGTGTGAGTGTGTGTGTGTGTGTGTGTGTGTGTGTTATACGCCACCAATAAGCGATCAGGTCACTAAAAACGAAACTGTCTTTTTTTCTGGGTTCTCTTCTTTTCTTTAGTGTATGTTTTGTTACCCAGAGTGGATGAACGGGCTTTTTACCCCTAATTACTTCCTCCACAAAGACGTGTGTGTGTTGTATGCTATGCAATGCTGCTACATTGCAGTATTGATACTTTTACCTAAGTCAAACATTTGAGTACTTTCTCCACCACTGATTAAGTGTTTACTTAGCATGTTCCTGTGTTTAGCGCATGCTGTGATGTTTTTGAAGCAGCGCTCGTGGGACGCACGAGGAATGCAAAACGCTTACTCTTTCCATCCCTGCAGTGACGCCCGGTCCATCCGTCACTGAAGGCACTGATATCACTGCAGCTAAGAATAGTCACTACATGAATACAGTCTGGGTGGAAATAAAGCCAGCCATGGATGGACGGACTGGACTGAGTGACTGAGTGACTGAGTGACGGTGGTGTTGGCAGGTCGGTGGCACAAGCGTGTATATAGTGTGTAAATATCACATCTCGCCGCCCGGCTTTCCTCCCCTGAACATAGCCTTATAGCCCACACGTTTTCCCCTGAACATGGCCTTATAGCCCACACGTTTTCCCCTGAACATAGCCTTATAGCCCACACGTTTTCCTCTGAACACGGCCTTATAGCCCACACGTTTTCCCCTGAACATGGCCTTATAGCCCACACGTTTTCCCCTGAACATGGCCTTATAGCCCACACGTTTTCCTCTGAACACGGCCTTATAGCCCACACGTTTTCCCCTGAACATGGCCTTATAGCCCACATGTTTTGTTTCCTCCTCTGAACACGGCCTTATAGCCCACATGTTTTGTTTCCTCCTCTGAACATGGCCTTATAGCCCACACGTTTTCCCCTGAACATAGCCTTATAGCCCACACGTTTTCCTCTGAACACGGCCTTATAGCCCACATATTTTCCCCTGAACATGGCCTTATAGCCCACACGTTTTGTTTCCTGCCCTGAACATGGCCTGTTAGCCCACACGTTTTGTTTTAAGCCAATAGCAGGCGAACAGTATGGAGTATCAAAGCCCCGTTTGCCGCTCAATCTCACATGACTCATAAATGGTATTACATAGATTGTGCATTACATTCACCCATTCTCTCACACACACACACACACACACACACACACACACACACACACACACACACACACACACACACACACACACACACACACACACACACACGGCGGAGGAAACTATGCAAGGCACCAACCTGCTCATCGGGAGCAATTAGGGGTTCCGTGTCTTGCTCGAGGACACTAACTCTGGGGGAGGCCGGGATCGAACTGGGAACCTTCCCATCCAGCCGCTCTACCGACCACTCTACCCCTGAGCCACTGCCGCCCCGAGTTCAACTTCCTCAGAGTACACATGGAGGAGGAGTTTACCACACACACCACACACACACACATGAGTGTGTGTGTGGTGTTTTTTAGGATCTTTTTCTACGGCCCGAGAAAAGATCCTAAAAAAAGTAAAAAAAAAGTAGTGCGATCGTCAGAGCGCATAACGGGAGGCGAGCTCCCCGAGCTCCAGGAACTGTACAAAAAGCGCTGTGTAGTCAAAGCCCAGCGCATCATCAAGGACAAGAACCACCCAGGTCACAAACTGATGATTTGATTGATCTCCTTTCCTCCAAGCCCCCCCCCCCCATCCCCTTCTTCTTCCATTTCATTTTTTCTATGGAAATAACAATATGATGGTACAAAATATATGAAACAAAAATGTTTTACTTAAATCTGTGATGTGACAATAAAGCTGATTCTGAGAACACAAATAGGCTATTTCCGGCGAAAGCTTATCCCCACAATAATAGAAAACACAATAGTATTGAGACCTGAGGGACTCCAGTTACCCATATGGGGTTTAAGTGGTTAAAAGTGATTCTATGTATCAGTCACCCCATGGAGACTTGAATTCATGGATATTTTTTAGTTTTTTGTCTCATTCCTAAGACAATAATTTGATGACTGATAGGCAGCGGTTCCGGTAGGAGACACAAAGAGTCTCCTTTGTGTCTCCTACCGGGAACCACTGCCTGCAAAAACAAAGAAGAATCTCCATGAATTCGAGTCTCCACGGGGTGACTCATCCATAGAGAAAAAGTAATTTTCGGGGTGAACTATCCCAGGGTTTCTCTACAAAGTTTGCAGCCTCTGCCAGCATTTTAACGATTTTTTTTACTTTTCAAGTAGTCACAGAATATTTATATGATTGATCCCCTGATGGTTGCTAATCACTGAGGTGATTCAGGTGTGGTTTCACAAAACCCTAACCCGTCAACGAGGTCATTGTGACCTCGTTGACATGTGTTGTTTGATGTTTGAAAATAGCATGTTTCACTCTGGTAAAACTCCGTTTATTTTTTAACATGGAAGTGAATGGAGCAGCAAATATTTGGAAATTGTTATCTCCTAATAAAAAATATATAATATATAATATATATATATATTTTTTTTTTAAGGCGTTTTAAAACGTCTTTGACAGGCAATGTGTTAAGTGACTGGGAGAAAGAAAAAACTAAACGGGGAAATTACTCACGTTGACCTGGGCGTATCGCTTTGACCTCCAGGGTGGGGGGGCTCTGGTGCCCGGCGTGGGGACGGCGGTACCACTATGGACACTGGGACCAGTGAGGACACTGGGACCAATGAGGACACTGGGACCAGTAAGGACACTGGGACCAGTGAGGACACTGGGACCAGTAAGGACACTGGGACCAGTAAGGACACCGGGGACAGTGAGGACAGTAAGATCAGTATGGACAGTAGGAGGACCGGTAAAGACAGTGGCACCACCAGATGCTAGACTGGACTCTGACTCTGACAGCCCCACAGATGCTGTACTGAAGGTGGACTGAGTCCCCTGGCTGCTCGCCGAAACCTCCGTGAGAACCGGCAGGGGGCCGCCACTCCATTGGGTGATACGCTCCGCGGGTGACGCCGCTACCGCCGCGTGTCCGTTTTCCACAGTGCCTTCCTCCTTCACGTCCTCCTCCTCCTCCTTCACGTCCTCCTCCTCCTTCTTCTTCTCCTCCTCAGAGGAGGACTCCGTCCTCTTCTTCTGGCTCTGCGTCCCCGTCCCCACCGCCGTCCCACTCCCCCCCGCCGCCACCAGACCCTCCACCAGGAGCGCCAGAGCCTCCACCTGCGCCCTGAGCCGCCGGTTCTCCTCCTGCAGCCCGGCCACCGCCGCACCCAGGGGCTCGAACGCGGCCCCGCACGCCTCGGCGATCCGCCGCTCCGTGCGCTGCTTGAAGGCGCTCACGTCCACGTGCACCTCGTGCACGGCGGCGTGCAGCGTGGCCTCCAGGCGACACACCGCCGACGTCTCGTCTTCGCCGAGAAGAGCGTTGCCCCCGCCGCCGCCGGCGAACCTGGCCGGATCCATGACGATGACGATGATGACGGGTTAGATTCCAATTGGGGGCGTTGTTGTTTTGGGGGCGTTGTTGTTTTGGGGGCGTCGTCGCTCACATGCAGGTACTGGTCATCAGGTACAGACCGGACATGTGGAAAATCTTAACAAGCTGGGGAAGCTCCGCTAGAATAAAAACAACATGAAAAAGAACTGCTTAAAGAAGATTGTAATAATAATAATAATACAAGTAAGACGCGCGAACGCTGGAAGCGAACGCAGCGCAAAAATATTGTGTATTTACGGACTTGTAATCCGTGTTATTTCACCGTGATGGGGAGAGAACATTGACATTGTATGTGTTTATGTGTGTGTGTGTGTGTGTGTGTGTGTGTGTGTGTGTGTGTGTGTGTGTGTGTGTGTGTGTGTGTGTGTGTGTGTGTGTGTGTGTTTTGCAGGCTGTTGTGCATTGTAATCAGAGCATTGTCTAAATTCCTGCACTCTGGCGCACTCGGGTGGCTGCTTACAGGCAGTGCACGCATGTGAGTCACATGGGGGCATGAGCCAATGAGAGCATGAACACAGACACACAGACAGACAGACAGACAGACAGACAGACAGACAGACACACACACAACCCGAGCAGGGTTACATAGTAAGCTCCACTTGGTCGGAATAATCTTGATTTGTATAGCACCTTACATTTACATTACGTCATTTAGCAGACACTTGTATCCAAAGCGACTTACATTAAGTGCATTCAACATAGGTAGGGAAGGATTGTAAGTCGCTTTGGATACAAGTGTCTGCTAAATGACGTAATGTAAATGTAAGGTGCTATACAAACCAGAAGTCTTTAAGTGCATTCTCTTCTAAAACAAGCAACTAAGAGTATACCTAGTGCTAAGATAAAAGTGCAATATATCAGCTACGTACTTTATTAAACAGATGAGACAACTAGGAAAATCAAATGAGCAAGAGCTAAAACAAATAATTGTATCGAATAAACAAGATCCAATAAAACAATAGCTCGTACAACTAATTGACAACAGGTAGGCATGGCTAAGAGGAAGGGTCAGGGTAGTGTTTCCTGAAGCGGGGTGGGTTTTCATGACATGAAATGCAGCTCAACATGCTTTACAGAGCAAGAATACAGTGCTTTACAGAAAAATTACAAACAATTTAACACACACACACACACACACACACACACACACACACACACACACACACACACACACACACACACACACACACACACACACACACACACACACACACACACACACACACACACACACACACACATTACAGTCACTCTCAGGGATTCACACAGCATTTCCTCAGGTAGTCACAAAGAGCTCACCTGCACATTATAGGGACTCACACAGAATTCCCTCCCTAATAGAAGACATAGAAGACATAACCCAGTAGACACGCTTTTTTTAAAATCCCCATACAAGACGAGTTTAGGCTCCGGTAGGGTTAGGGTTAGGCAGAGGCTCCGGTAAGGTTAGGGTTAAGCAGAGGCTCCGGTAGGGTAGGGTAACCCTATCTATAGACCCCTAGCAGCCATGAAGAGAAGTTGTTTCTCAGCTCGCTGCCGGCTGAGGACTGAAGGATGGGCTCAGTTTACCCTCAGCAGCAGCACCTCAGTCTGAACAGAATGCACTGATGTGGCAGATCACTGGACATCTCATAAATCTATGACCGGCCCTCTGGTTGGGGGGTGTGTGTGTGTGTGTGTGTGTGTGTGTGTGTGTGTGGGCGTGTGTGCATGCGTGTATTTATATATATATATATATATATATATATGCGACATGTTCTGAGCTTGTAGATCGGCTATTTTCAAATAGCCTATGTATAAAACAGGGCTAAAGTGGTAAATGTGTGTTTTATAATATGATCATTTATATTTGTAATGTAACTAGTAACTAAAGTTAAAGTGGTATTTACCTATATAAACACACTGCAGTAGTGTGGTGGTGTTTACCTATATAAACACACTGCAGTAGTGTGGTGGTGTTTACCTGCAGAAACACACTGCAGTAGTGTGGTGGTATTTACCTATAGAAACACACTGCAGTAGTGTGGTGGTGTTTACCTATAGAAACACACTGCAGTAGTGTGGTGGTGTTTACCTATAGAAACACACTACAGTAGTGTGGTGGTGTTTACCTGCAGAAACACACTGCAGTAGTGTGGTGGTGTTTACCTATAGAAACACACTACAGTAGTGTGGTGGTGTTTACCTGCAGAAACACACTACAGTAGTGTGGTGGTGTTTACCTGCAGAAACACACTGCAGTAGTGTGGTGGTGTTTTCCTATAGAAACACACTACAGTAGTGTGGTGGTGTTTACCTGCAGAAACACACTGCATTAGTGTGGTGGTGTTTACCTATAGAAACAAACTACAGTAGTGTGGTGGTGTTTTCCTATAGAAACACACTACAGTAGTGTGGTGGTGTTTACCTGCAGAAACACACTACAGTAGTGTGGTGGTGTTTTCCTATAGAAACACACTACAGTAGTGTGGTGGTGTTTACCTGCAGAAACACACTGCATTAGTGTGGTGGTGTTTACCTATAGAAACACACTACAGTAGTGTGGTGGTATTTACCTATAGAAACACTACAGTAGTGTGGTGGTGTTTACCTGCAGAAACACACTACAGTAGTGTGGTGGTGTTTACCTATAGAAACACACTACAGTAGTGTGGTGGTGTTTACCTATAGAAACACACTACAGTAGTGTGGTGGTGTTTACCTGCAGAAACACACTGCATTAGTGTGGTGGTGTTTACCTATAGAAACACACTACAGTAGTGTGGTGGTGTTTACCTGCAGAAACACACTACAGTAGTGTGGTGGTGTTTACCTATAGAAACACACTACAGTAGTGTGGTGGTGTTTACCTATAGAAACACACTACAATAGTGTGGTGGTGTTTACCTGCAGAAACACACTACAGTAGTGTGGTGGTGTTTACCTATAGAAACACACTACAGTAGTGTGGTGGTGTTTACCTGCAGAAACACACTGCATTAGTGTGGTGGTGTTTACCTATAGAAACAAACTACAGTAGTGTGGTGGTATTTACCTATAGAAACACTACAGTAGTGTGGTGGTGTTTACCTGCAGAAACACACTACAGTATTGTGGTGGTGTTTACCTGCAGAAACACACTACAGTAGTGTGGTGGTGTTTACCTGCAGAAACACACTGCATTAGTGTGGTGGTGTTTACCTATAGAAACACACTACAGTAGTGTGGTGGTGTCTACCTATAGAAACACACTACAGTAGTGTGGTGGTGTCTACCTATAGAAACACACTACAGTAGTGTGGTGGTGTTTACCTATAGAAACACACTACAGTAGTGTGGTGGTGTTTACCTATAGAAACACACTACAGTAGTGTGGTGGTGTTTACCTATAGAAACACACTACAGTAGTGTGGTGGTGTTTACCTATAGAAACACACTACAGTAGTGTGGTGGTGTTTACCTATAGAAACACACTACAGTAGTGTGGTGGTGTTTACCTATAGAAACACACTACAGGAGTGTGGTGGTGTTTACCTATAGAAACACACTACAGTAGTGTGGTGGTGTTTACCTATAGAAACACACTACAGTAGTGTGGTGGTGTTTACCTATAGAAACACACTACAGTAGTGTGGTGGTGTTTACCTATAGAAACACACTACAGTAGTGTGGTGGTGTCTACCTATAGAAACACACTACAGTAGTGTGGTGGTGTTTACCTATAGAAACACACTGCAGTAGTGTGGTGGTGTTTACCTGCAGAAACACACTACAGTAGTGTGGTGGTGTTTACCTATAGAAACACACTGCAGTAGTGTGGTGGTGTTTACCTATATAAACACACTACAGTAGTGTGGTGGTGTTTACCTATAGAAACACACTACAGTAGTGTGGTGGTGTTTACCTGCAGAAACACACTACAGTAGTGTGGTGGTGTTTACCTATAGAAACACACTACAGTAGTGTGGTGGTGTTTACCTATAGAAACACACTACAATAGTGTGGTGGTGTTTACCTGCAGAAACACACTACAGTAGTGTGGTGGTGTTTACCTATAGAAACACACTACAGTAGTGTGGTGGTGTTTACCTGCAGAAACACACTACAGTAGTGTGGTGGTGTTTACCTGCAGAAACACACTGCAGTAGTGTGGTGGTGTTTACCTATAGAAACACACTACAGTAGTGTGGTGGTGTTTACCTGCAGAAACACACTACAGTAGTGTGGTGGTGTTTACCTGCAGAAACACACTACAGTAGTGTGGTGGTGTTTACCTATAGAAACACACTACAGTAGTGTGGTGGTGTTTACCTGCAGAAACACACTACAATAGTGTGGTGGTGTTTACCTGCAGAAACACACTACAGTAGTGTGGTGGTGTTTACCTATAGAAACACACTACAGTAGTGTGGTGGTGTTTACCTGCAGAAACACACTGCAGTAGTGTGGTGGTGTTTACCTGCAGAAACACACTGCAGTAGTGTGGTGGTGTTTACCTATAGAAACACACTACAGTAGTGTGGTGGTGTTTACCTATAGAAACACACTACAGTAGTGTGGTGGTGTTTACCTGCAGAAACACACTACAGTAGTGTGGTGGTGTTTACCTGCAGAAACACACTGCAGTAGTGTGGTGGTGTTTACCTATAGAAACACACTACAGTAGTGTGGTGGTGTTTACCTGCAGAAACACACTACAGTAGTGTGGTGGTGTTTACCTATAGAAACACACTACAGTAGTGTGGTGGTGTTTACCTGCAGAAACACACTACAATAGTGTGGTGGTGTTTACCTGCAGAAACACACTACAGTAGTGTGGTGGTGTTTACCTATAGAAACACACTACAGTAGTGTGGTGGTGTTTACCTGCAGAAACACACTGCAGTAGTGTGGTGGTGTTTACCTGCAGAAACACACTGCAGTAGTGTGGTGGTGTTTACCTATAGAAACACACTACAGTAGTGTGGTGGTGTTTACCTATAGAAACACACTACAGTAGTGTGGTGGTGTTTACCTGCAGAAACACACTACAGTAGTGTGGTGGTGTTTACCTGCAGAAACACACTGCAGTAGTGTGGTGGTGTTTACCTATAGAAACACACTACAGTAGTGTGGTGGTGTTTACCTGCAGAAACACACTACAGTAGTGTGGTGGTGTTTACCTGCAGAAACACACTACAGTAGTGTGGTGGTGTTTACCTATAGAAACACACTACAGTAGTGTGGTGGTGTTTACCTGCAAAAACACACTACAATAGTGTGGTGGTGTTTACCTGCAGAAACACACTACAGTAGTGTGGTGGTGTTTACCTATAGAAACACACTACAGTAGTGTGGTGGTGTTTACCTGCAGAAACACACTACAGTAGTGTGGTGGTGTTTACCTGCAGAAACACACTAAAGTAGTGTGGTGGTGTTTACCTATAGAAACACACTACAGTAGTGTGGTGGTGTTTACCTGCAGAAACACACTACAGTAGTGTGGTGGTGTTTACCTATAGAAACACACTACAGTAGTGTGGTGGTGTTTACCTGCAGAAACACACTACAATAGTGTGGTGGTGTTTACCTGCAGAAACACACTACAGTAGTGTGGTGGTGTTTACCTATAGAAACACACTACAGTAGTGTGGTGGTGTTTACCTGCAGAAACACACTACAGTAGTGTGGTGGTGTTTACCTGCAGAAACACACTACAGTAGTGTGGTGGTGTTTACCTATAGAAACACACTACAGTAGTGTGGTGGTGTTTACCTGCAGAAACACACTACAGTAGTGTGGTGGTGTTTACCTGCAGAAACACACTACAGTAGTGTGGTGGTGTTTACCTATAGAAACACACTACAGTAGTGTGGTGGTGTTTACCTGCAGAAACACACTACAGTAGTGTGGTGGTGTTTACCTATAGAAACACACTACAGTAGTGTGGTGGTGTTTACCTGCAGAAACACACTACAGTAGTGTGGTGGTGTTTACCTATAGAAACACACTACAGTAGTGTGGTGGTGTTTACCTGCAGAAACACACTACAATAGTGTGGTGGTGTTTACCTGCAGAAACACACTACAGTAGTGTGGTGGTGTTTACCTATAGAAACACACTACAGTAGTGTGGTGGTGTTTACCTGCAGAAACACACTACAGTAGTGTGGTGGTGTTTACCTGCAGAAACACACTACAGTAGTGTGGTGGTGTTTACCTATAGAAACACACTACAGTAGTGTGGTGGTGTTTACCTGCAGAAACACACTACAATAGTGTGGTGGTGTTTACCTGCAGAAACACACTACAGTAGTGTGGTGGTGTTTACCTATAGAAACACACTACAGTAGTGTGGTGGTGTTTACCTGCAGAAACACACTACAGTAGTGTGGTGGTGTTTACCTGCAGAAACACACTACAGTAGTGTGGTGGTGTTTACCTGCAGAAACACACTACAGTAGTGTGGTGGTGTTTACCTGCAGAAACACACTGCATTAGTGTGGTGGTGTTTACCTGCAGAAACACACGGTCCTCTCGCTGTATTTTGGTGTTTTCACTTTTGTTCTGGTAGACGGGATGTGAAAACACCAAAACACAGCGAGAGGACAATGTGTTTCTATAGGTAAACCAGCCTGATCTCACACAACTTAGTACACATTGCACCAGTGTTGCAATGCTGATTTGGTATGGGGTTGCACTGTATTTTAATGACGTGACGCGCACGTGTCTTAACACCTACAACAGGTCACACAATGGACAATTGATATGCATGGACAATTCTCATGGACAATTCTCATTCCTATGTTAATTTACCTGCCGTGAGTCGGGAGCCTTTGTAAACTTTGTTGAGGTGTGAATTTAAAGTGGTTTTAAATCTATGCGTGCGCCTGGGCGTGCTCCTGGTCAAATAGGTTCCTGCACGGCGTGCAAGGCCGTCCCGTGAGCAATGCAACCCTGCATTGCACGGATGTAATTTTGCGCATTTCTAGGCAGTCCCCACAACAAGATTTACCATTCTGTGCCTATCAGTATTATATAACTCAAACGGCGCTGAATAGGCTCAAGAGGGAACGTCGCAACGTTGGGGACGGCAACTCGTTGGCTTTAGCTCACTCGGCGGTCCCTCACGTGGCTCCAGTCCAGTTCGCTTGAGACTGCTCGCCTCCGAAATGGTTTAGTCAATGGAGGAGATGTGAGGTAACCGGACTCTGCCAGATGGAAGAAGCTTCCTTCACACATGTTTGTCTTGGGAACCTGGTTACTCAATAGAGGCTATGCGCGTGACATCATCGTACCCGGACGTTATGAGGGAACGCCTACTGGGTGGCAAAAAAATACTTCCTGGCCTTGACAGCCCATACATCCAAACAGAAAAGTCTGATCTGATTATTAAGCCAACATGGCAGCTGTACTGAAAGCTTGAATTATCCTCTTTCTAGCTGCAAAGTTTTTGTTTCATAAAAATCCACCGAAACATGTTATAAGATACTTTCTGTCAATACATACTGTGCAGGTGATTATTTTTTCTGTGTCAGAGTTTGTCAGAGTTTGGAAGCGCTCGTTTTCAATAAAGCAACCTCCTGCTGCATCCTCCATTATGAAAAAAACGTTGAACACCCTGTACTGTATACTATACTTAACATACCTGACCAGGACGGTTGCTTTCCAGTAAAGCCCAGGATGGATGGATGGTGTAAGCAGAGTTTTAAAGGGCCGTTGGTTGGTTGGGACGGCAGACAGACAGGTTTGTTGGTTGGTACAGACAGACAGATTCCACCAGACATCTCATTAAAATCCCATTGGTCTGGGTGGAGGTCTGGGTGGAGGTCTGGGTGGAAGGCTCTTTCAACGGCGCTCTCCCTCACATTTCTTCTCATCCAGGCGGGACCAGGAGGCACGTGGCTGACTGTGTTTATTTATAAGTTCATGTTGTTCCATCACAGACCGAACAGACAGGCAGGCAGGCAGGCAGGCAGGCAGGCAGGCAGACAGAAAGGCAGGCAGACAGACAGAAACACAGACAGACAGAAACACAGACATACAGACAGGCATGCAGACAGACAGAAACACATACACATATAGAAGTGTGTGTGTATGTGTGTGTGTGTGTGTGTGTGTGTGTGTGTGTGTGTGTGTGTGTGTGTGTGTGTGTGTGTGTGTGTGTGTGTGTGTGTGTGTGTGTGTATGAATGAATGATCTTTTTTATTATTATGTTATTTATTTTTGGCGTGTCTTGTCATAAGACTCATCCCTTACGGGATTATAAGACACCAAAAACATCAGTAAACAATATCACATTCACTTCTTGGAAAAGGATAAGTGAAGTTCTGTGTGTATGTGCGCCCGTGAGCGTGTGTGTATGTGCGTGTGTGCGTGTGCGTGTGCGTGTGCGTGCGTGCGTAAGTGCATGCGTATGTGTGTGTGTGGCTGTGCATGTGTGTGCGTGCGTGTCTGTGTGTGTGTCTGTGTGTGTGTCTGTGTGTGTTGCCGGTTCTCCTCCTGATGCCATTTTAGGTTTTTTATTTGTACCCAACCAAATCGTCCACCAACAGTTAAAGCGCAGTAAATAAGGGAAGGCCCTAAATAACAAAAATCAAAAATAAGACTTTACAAAAATATAGAAAACGAACATACTTGACAGCAAACTAAACTAAAGAAAACTACCTAGGAACTTCAGAAACTTAAACAGGCGACACCCTTAAACAAGGGCCCTGGCAGCTCTCCCCTAGGTGCTTACAACTTGTTGCTCCAAGTCTAACTGAACGCCCTTTACATGTAGCATGCCTGCTTTTTCACTTTTTAAGCAGGTGGGATAAACCAAGCACCATGAAAGTAATTTGTATCCATTATGTCAAACCAGGCAAAACCAGGCCCATGAGTTAATCTATAATTACATCAATGCTTCTTAAACATATTGTCAATGAATACCCTTCAATACCTATTTCAGGCACCAAACACATACAAGCAAACTGCTACATAACATTAACAAACACCCCTCCTCCTGTACAGTACTTGGCACGTTCCACCCCTTCTTAAACCAAATGGACTAGGCCTGCTCTGTTTCGGCAGTTACAAGTCAGATTCAGAGGGTGCCAGTACTGCAGAGGAAAGACCAGGTGACAAACAAACATTTCAGATCAGTTCTAATAAACAGTGTTTAAATAAACATACAGTTTGAACCACTGAAGTCTGTGTTATTTCTACATTTGAACAGGCGTGCTGGAAGTCATTTATTCCAAGGGGAGGGGGGCTGGGCTGGGCTGGGCTGGGCTGGGCGGGGGGATTTGATTAGAAAAAAAAAAAAAAAGCAAATATTTTATTCCCCAAAGTTAAATACGTCATTGTTTTAATATATATGTGTGTGTATAGACTTTAAAAATGATTTTTTTAATTTACAAAAAATATATATATATATAAATAAAATAAAATCTTCCCACCACCAGGGGGGCTGCAGCCCCCATAGCCCCCCCCCCACCTTCCCGCGCCACTGCATTTGAATGAATAGGCTACAGGTACAAATCACATCATGCTACAAACTGTCCCTTCCCACTTAGTGTGTCTATGTATAGGGAACGGGCTGCCCGTGACATGAATGATGTAGGTTTGAATGGCTGGATGGGAACAGGGATACTGCCCCCTGGTGGACAGAGTACTCAACCCAAGTAACTTGAGTAAAAGTATAGATACTCCTGGTCAAATATTACTCCAGTGTAAGTGAAAGTTGCTCTGTCAAGTTTGTACTTGAGTTAAAGTACTGGTGGAGGAAATAAATACTTAAATATTCCATAGTACATGCTTTTAAAAAAGTACTCTAAATATTCCAAAATACTAATTATACATTTCCCTTGTGAATGAACTGCTGTATTAAAATAAATGCTTTTGTTTTTTAATTTTGTTACTGTCGGGCAGAGACCTTGTGTATCCATATCTACTTTATTTTGACATAAATGAATGCCATACTTCATACATGGCAACAGGCGGCCCAGGGGCCACATGCGGCCCCCACCTTCACTTAATGCGGCCCGCAAGTTAATATCAGAATACTGATATACTATTGGTTTCAGCTGTTTACAATTCCAAACATGACCCGCTTTAATTACTTCAGTCTATATCAGTAGCTTAATGACTAGTATTACAATTCTATTGTCTTTTTTATGTCCAATGTATTTGTATTTAAGTTCATAAAGTTAACCTAAGTATGACTAAATGCATTTTAAATTAATTACATTTTTAATTTTTTAGGATTCCAATTAAAAAATAGCAAAAATAGCAGATCTACAAGCTCAAAACGCGTCGTTTTGAGCTTGTACTCCTACGGGCAAGTACTCCTACGGGCTGGGGGCGGAGCCTGTCAGCGGGGAGTGTTGGGCGGGAGGAGGAGTAGGACGAAGGCTCTAAAAATGGGTAGAATATATTCGGGTGGTAAACAAACTAATTGGCTACTCTAAACTTAAAAAGGTTACTAATTAAATAAAACAAAAAATGTAATCTAACATTGAGAACATACCGATAATTGGGTCACCAGGTTGAACGCGGTTGAATAGTTAAGGTAGTGTAAGAGATATTTCTGGGTTAATTTATTTTTTTGTTTCTTTTCAAAAAGTTACCATTTGCTAACGAGCTGTGATTCTCAACCTTTTTTCATTTCAAGGACAGTACAAACACCCATCTGATAGTTTGTTTTGCTCTGGGACCCAAATCTACCAGTGAAATCAGTGTTAATGTAACTGTAGAAATGGAACCAAATTGACCTGTAATTTGGTTCCATTTGTACACTCTCAGAGTTACAGACCCATAAGGGTCCATTTGGACCCCTGTAGTCCCCAGACCCAACGTTGAGAACCAGTGGTTTACCCGATATTTACTTGAAGATATTTACTAGGACATATATGGACATAACTGACATCATATATGATGACGTCATGTTTGATGACATGATATTTGACTCAGCTGGACTTAAAAGCTGATTACACAGAGTGGGAGGGGCTTCAGTCAAAGAGACTGACAGAATATTGTATCATAGAAAGACCCTTAGAGCTTATTATTCTGCTGTTGTAAAGTCAGACATCACTGGTTGAGGAAACACCCCAGAAAACTACAGTTAACCAAGTTTTAAGCAAGTTTATACATTATATTTCCAGTATTTCACACTTTTACTTTTATCCAGCGTGTAGAAATGGCGTCTGCCAACATTCCCGTCTCTGAAGATCACTTCCTGTGTTCTATCTGTATGGATGTGTTCACTGATCCATGAAAGATGCAAATGCAGTCATAGAAGACAGTGTTCAGGTCTTCACTGCTCTGATCAGCTGTATTGAGAGAAGCCAGGCTGAGCTCATTGATGTGATTGAAGAGAAGCAGAAAACAACAGAGCAACAGGCTGAAGGCTTCATTAAAGAGCTGCATCAGGAATTCACTCAATTAGAGAAGAGAAGCTCTGAGCTGAAACAGCTCTCACACACTGAAGACCACCATGACCTCCTCCACAACTTTCCATCCATAAACTCTGGGTGGAGACCCACCAAGGACTGGACAAATGTCAATGTCCATCAGTCTTCACATGTGGGGACAGTGAGGACAGCTGTGGCTCAGCTGGAGAAGACACTCAGTCAAGAGATGAAGAGGAAGCTGTGTGATGCTGAGCTGAGGAGGATCCAGCAATATGAGGTGGATGTAACTCTGGACCCTGATACAGCACATCACTACCTCATTATGTCTGAGGATGGAAAACAAGTGAGTGAAGGAAACGTGAAGAAGAATCTCCCTGACAACAAAGAGAGATTCTCTCTATACGGTAATGTCTTAGGAAAACAAAGCTTCTCCTCAGGAAGGTTTTACTATGAGGTTCAGGTTACAGGGAAGACTGAGTGGATTTTAGGAGTGGCCAGAGAGTCCATCAACAGGAAAGGTGTAGACCTACTGAGTCTCAACAATGGTTACTGGACTATAGTGTTGAGGAACGGAAATGAGTATTGTGGGTGTGATGCTGGCCCTCCTGTCCTCCTCCCTGTAAGAGAGGAGGTCCAGAAAGTGGGAGTGTTTGTGGATTATGAGGAGGGTCTGCTCTCCTTTTATGATGTGGAGACCAGAGTTCATCTCTACTCTTATACTGGCTGCACCTTCACTGAGAAACTATTTCCATTCTTCAGTCCATGTCTCAACGATGGTGGTAGAAACTCTGCTCCTCTGATCATCTCTCCTGTCAACATGGACACTGAGCTCGGGGAGGACGGTGGGATCATGTTCCCTCCATCTTCAAAAAGAAGAAAAACATGACATCACCTGTAAAATATTTTAAAAATAAATGCCTTTTATATTTCCTACAAGCCAACTCCACACATGCATTGATGCAAAAAAAGAGGACTGATCACAGAGCACTGGTTTATAAACTACAATCAGACCATCCACTGGTTTATAAACTACAATCAGACCATCCACTAGTTTATAAACTACTGTCAGACCATCCACTAGTTTATAAACTACTACCATCCACTCCAACAAGGTTCATTGACGCAAACAGTGATGTGACGTGTAAATGACTGATCACGCAGATTTCAAAACTTAGAATATATTAAAATGAAAAAAAAAAAGCAGCAAAAAAATAAAAATATATATTATAGTGGATAAGTGGTTCAAGTTAGTGCAAGTGATATATTTCAATTATAACTAAGATTGGGACTTCATCGCGTTAATTTCAATTCAATAATTACAGAAAAAATATTGCGTAATAATTAACAGAATCAGAATCAGAATCAGAATCAGTTTTATTGTCACATCACAGGTTTACAAGGTAAATTAGTGGGTGAAATTCGTTTTTGTACATCGTTCCCATCGCAACGTTAATTTCCATAGAAAGAAGAGGGGGGGAGGGGAGAAGAAGAGGGGTGGGGGGCAAGTGGGAAGGAGATCAAAACAAGAGAGCAACAGAAGGCCAGACAAGTTATCTACATATTTACAAAGTACCTGAGATAATAAAAAACTAAGGTGCCTGAGCATAGCAGCAATGTATGTATACTGTGCATGTTATACTTATACTGTGCATGATATACATATGGACGTTAAGGTGCTTAGAGAAAAAAAGTACAATAAAAAAGACAAAAAAGTCAGTGCGTTATACATGGGATTAAGGTGCAAAAGGTCAGTGCGTGTCCACCTAGGGTGGACTGACCCTAGTATAATCCGCAAGTAGCTCCATGAGGGAGTGCAGCAAAAAAGTCATTTGTACCTGGTGTAGTCCACAGGTGTGTCCGAGGGGGAGCTAAGTCCAAGTCATTGTCCCTGGTATAATCCACAGGTGTGTTCAGGAAGAGCCAGAAAGGTTTTGCACCGCCTGCTGTCAGGCTGCTGAGCAAGGCTTATGCCTCATTCAGCATCCTGACAGCAGCCGGATTAAAACTACACCAGTACCTGGTGGTGGAACTCTTGATACTGCGGTAGAGCCCCTTGCCCGGTCGCGGTCGTTGTAGGGGTTTGAACAGTCTGTGACTTGGGTGGTGCTTGTCCTTGATGATGCGCTTGGCTTTGACCACGCACCGCTTTTTGTACAGTTCCTGGAGCGCTGGGAGCTCGATTCCCATTATCCGCTCTGCCGATCGCACTACTCGCTGTAGGCTGATCTTTTCTCGGGCAGTGCAGTTCCCGTACCAGGCCGTGACACAGCCTGTTAGGATGCCTTCAACCGAACTGTTGTAATACAGCCTGAGGATGCGACGTCCTACTCCGAGCTTCTTCAGGCGGCGGAGCCAGTACAGTCGCTGCTGAGCCTTTTTCCTCACGTGTGTGGTGTGCGTCTCCCATTTGAGGTCCTCCTCGATGTGTACTCCGAGGAACTTGAACTCGCTGACCCTTTCCACTGCAGCACCGTCGATGAGGATGGGCGCATGGTCTCTCCGCGGTCTCCTGAAGTCCACGATCAGTTCTTTGGTCTTGTCGACGTTAAGAGAGAGGTTGTTCTCCCTGCACCAGCGTGCCAGTGAGTTGATCTCCTCTCTATAGTCAGACTCGTCGTTGTTGACGATTCGGCCTATCACTGTCGTGTCGTCCGCGTACTTTATGATGGTGTTGGAGACATGTGTGGCTGTGCAGTCATACGTGTACAGGGAGTAGAGGAGAGGGCTCAGCACGCATCCCTGGGGTGCTCCGGTGTTGAGGGTCAGGGGGTCGGATGTGATGCTGCCCATTCTCACCACCTGATGTCGGTTGGACAAGAAGTCCTGTATCCAGTCGCACATGCTTGGGTGTAGCCCTAGGTCTCTGAGCTTTTTGTCAAGTATTGCTGGGACAATGGTGTTGAATGCTGAGCTGTAGTCCACGAACAGCATACGTACATATTTGTCCTTCAGCAGCTTGTTGTCCATGTGCGAGAGGACGGTGTGGAGAGCCATGGCAATAGCGCCGTCGGTGGATCTGTTTTTGCGGTATGCATACTGCCACGGATCCAGCGAGGCAGGTAGCGTGGAGCTGATGTATTCCCTCACCAGTTTCTCGAAGCACTTGCTGACGATCGGGGTGAGAGCGACAGGTCTCCAGTCGTTCAGGCATGTCACTTTGGCCTTTTTGGGAATGGGCACAATGGTTGACATTTTGAACCCTGCAGGGACCACAGCCTGGGAGAGGGAGAGGTTAAAGATGTCAGCGAAGACACCCGCCAGCTGGTCTGCACATGCCTTAAGGACCCGGCCTGGAATCCCATCAGGTCCGGCTGCCTTGTGGATGTTGACCCGTGCGAAGGCTGTACGCACTTCTCTCTCCGAGATGGTTAGAGGGTTCTCCTCTGCTGGTGCTGCTGATGGCCCCGCTTGGCTGCCGCGGTTGGGGCTGATCTCAAACCGGCCGTAGAAAGTGTTCAGTTCGTTGGGGAGGGAGGCAGGCGGGTTCACCTCGCTTCTGGTTCTTGTTTTGCAGTCTGTCAAGGTGTGTACCGCCTGCCATGTGCTCCTGATGTCGCCATTGCTGAGTTTGTCTTGCATCTTTTTTGTGTAGGCCTTTTTCGCCTTCCTGATGGCGCTGTTTAGGGCCGCGCGCGTCGTGTTGCGCGTTTCCACGTCGCCAGATTTGAAACCAGCATCCCGTTCATGCAGATGTGCACGTACTCCGCTGTCCATCCATGGTTTCTGATTGGGATAGATCCGAACTGTCTTTTTTGGGACTATGTCAACTATGCACTTACTGATAAAGCCAGTGACTGAGTCTGAGAGTTCGTTGATGTTATTCCCAGCGGCGTTCTTAAACATCCCCCAGTCAGTCTGGTAGAAGCAGGATTGTAGCATAGCGTCTGTGTCCTCAGACCAGATTCGGATTTCCTTCTCAATGACCGGCTCCCTTTTTAGCCTCTGTTTGTAGGCAGGTAGCAGCAGAGGTGTGGCAGAGGCCTGGGAGGTCACACAAAAAGTCACAACAATCGGACAGAGCCCGAACCATGATCGCCGCAATGAGACAGCTCACATTCCAGCACATGCCGTGTGTCGCTCTCGTGTTGAAGAGGATCATCACTGTTTGCCTTGGTGACAGTGGGTTTACAGACACATTGGTGACAGTGGGTTTACAGACACATTGGTGACAGTGGGTTTACAGACACATAGGTGTACCTCATTACTTTTACTTTACTTTCCATTTTTGTTACTTCAACTCCACTACATATCAGATGCAAATATTGTACTTTTTACTCCATTACAATTACAGCATTTGACAGCTTTAGTTATTGTTACTTTGCAGATTAAGCCACTCAAGTCCTATGTCATACTTTGGCTATAAAAAAAAGCCGATCTTCAATGTGACGCGCTATGAGCTTGTAGATCTGCAGTTTTTTGTTGGTACTTTCTGGAGTAATTTGAGTATTTACTTTGGTACTGCCTGTTACAATGAGTATAGTTTCCCAAAAGTTATCCAAAAGTTATCCAAACGTTATCCAACAAATATTGTAGATCTTCTATTTTCCGAAAATCAAGTAATCCACAAAGTCAGCAAATAAAAAGGCAATGCATTGCATTAAAAGAAATGGAAACAATATATTCCTCACCCAACCTTTAAGTCAGGAGGCCACAGGAGGTTCCTTTGGTCCTGTTGTTTCTGAATTGATTCAAATATAAACCCTCAGAAATGTTCTTTCGACCAAACTTCTCTCCTTCCAGATCCCAAAGTTCTTCGGCCACACTACTCACTCAGTGGTTTAAAAAAGATCTGATTCTGGTTTAGTATCGTCTTAAAAGAGTCTCTTTCTCAAACACCACCAACCACTATTTTACCTAAAATGGAACCCTTCGGCCGCCTCACTTCCTGTGCTTTTATACTGTAGTTGTTCCTGGTAGGCTACCTCACTTCCTGGACTTTTCCACAGTGATCACTTCCTGGAACTTTTGCTACATGTGCTGCTTTTTTCCCACAGCGCCCCCTATGAGTGAACCATGTCAACAGAACATGAATCATAATGGCCATAATCAACTTACACAAAACATTTTTTCCCCCATACACTGCATTTAGGTGTTAAATATTCAGCCATATTTTAACCAATATATTCCCTCGTTATCACCAAGTATGTCATACTTGTTTTTCTTTCAATACCCATCATACCTGGACAGGAAATACATGATTTCACAAAACATAAAAGTTCATTATGCAGAACGGCCCATTTCACAACCATATGACTGGATTCATACCTCTCCTGTGTTTCTCTCTGTCTGTCTGTCTGTCTCCATTTGGGGCAACTTAAGGGCAACTTAAGGGCAACTTAAATACTGGGAGCGCCATGGAGAACGGCTGCTTTCGTACGCGCTCCGTAACATCGCAACGTTTTTCCGTCTTTTTAGTATTTTTTAGCCTTCTCTTTTTTCCCTACACCGTCGCGTGTCTAAGGAGTTATGACAGACAAGCACTTATGGACATCAGCACAGCGATTACACACAGAATTCCGGACTTTTTTGCCGAAAACCTTCCACTCGGCTGGGTGGGGCGAGGGGTTCCCTTTGTTCCGGCTGGAACAACAAACCCGAGGCGACGGAAAAGACGACCAGGACGACGAGGGACAAGAGCGGGTCTCCTCGTAAGAACAACAAAACGTGGATATAAACCTGCACTGCCTTCAATCCTGCTAGCGAACGTTAGATCTCTGTGTGAATCAAGAACAGTGACCACTATGGACGACTTACTGGCGCGCGTAAAGTATAACAGTGAGACAAGGAACACGTCCATTGTTGTGCTAACAGAGACGTGGCTAACGGAGTTAGCATCTGATTCTTCCATCACTCCTCCTGGCTTCACCGCGTATAGGAAGGACAGAGACCCTGTACTGAGCGGCAAGCAACGTGGGGGGGGAGTTTGTGCCTTGATCAACAACAACTGGTGCAAAGATGTTAAAATCCTAGATAGTCACTGCTCACCAGACCTTGAACTTTTAATCATAGCCTGCCGTCCTTTCTACCTACCACGCGACTTCAGCATTGTGATTGTAGCTGTTGTTTACATTCATCCTGGAGCTAATAAGGACACAGCTATGAGGGAATTACACCAGGCGATCAGTGCACAAGAAAATCGCCACCCGGACTGCGCAGTCATCTGCCTAGGCGACTTCAACCGGACAGACTTAAAAAAGGTCTTTCCCAAATTCCACCAGCATGTCGCCTGCAGTACCCGTGGTGACAATATTCTTGACCACTGCTACACGCCCTTCAAGGATGGATACAAAGCTCTCCGCCGCCCACCGCTAGGAAGCTCTGACCACGACGCCATCCAGCTGCTACCTGCCTACAAACAGAGGCTAAAAAGGGAGCCGGTCGTTGAGAAGGAAATCCGAATCTGGTCTGAGGACACAGACGCTATGCTACAATCCTGCTTCTACCAGACTGACTGGGGGATGTTTAAGAACGCCGCTGGGAATAACATCAACGAACTCTCAGACTCAGTCACTGGCTTTATCAGTAAGTGCATAGATGACATAGTCCCAAAAAAGACAGTTCGGATCTATCCCAATCAGAAACCATGGATGGACAGCGGAGTACGTGCACATCTGCATGAACGGGATGCTGGTTTCAAATCTGGCGACGTGGAAACGCGCAACACGACGCGCGCGGCCCTAAACAGCGCCATCAGGAAGGCGAAAAAGGCCTACACAAAAAAGATGCAAGACAAACTCAGCAATGGCGACATCAGGAGCACATGGCAGGCGGTACACACCTTGACAGACTGCAAAACAAGAACCAGAAGCGAGGTGAACCCGCCTGCCTCCCTCCCCAACGAACTGAACACTTTCTACGGCCGGTTTGAGATCAGCTCCAACCGCGGCAGCCAAGCGGGGCCATCAGCAGCACCAGCAGAGGAGAACCCTCTAACCATCTTGGAGAGAGAAGTGCGTACAGCCTTCACACGGGTCAACATCCACAAGGCAGCCGGACCTGATGGGATTCCAGGCCGGGTCCTTAAGACATGTGCAGACCAGCTGGCGGGTGTCTTCGCTGACATCTTTAACCTCTCCCTCTCCCTGGCTGTGGTCCCTGCAGGGTTCAAAATGTCAACCATTGTGCCCATTCCCAAAAAGGCCAAAGTGACATGCCTGAACGACTGGAGACCTGTTGCTCTCACCCCGATCGTCAGCAAGTGTTTCGAGAAACTGGTGAGGGAATACATCAGCTCCACGCTACCTGCCTCGCTGGATCCGTGGCAGTATGCATACCGCAAAAACAGATCCACCGACGACGCTATTGCCATGGCTCTCCACACCGTCCTCTCGCACATGGACAACAAGCTGCTGAAGGACAAATATGTACGTATGCTGTTCGTGGACTACAGCTCAGCATTCAACACCATTGTCCCAGCAATACTTGACAAAAAGCTCAGAGACCTAGGGCTACACCCAAGCATGTGCGACTGGATACAGGACTTCTTGTCCAACCGACATCAGGTGGTGAGAATGGGCAGCATCACATCCGACCCCCTGACCCTCAACACCGGAGCACCCCAGGGATGCGTGCTGAGCCCTCTCCTCTACTCCCTGTACACGTATGACTGCATAGCCACACATGTCTCCAACACCATCATAAAGTACGCGGACGACACGACAGTGATAGGCCAAATCGTCAACAACGACGAGTCTGACTACAGAGAGGAGATCAAATCACTGGCACTCTGGTGCCGGGAGAACAACCTCTCTCTTAACGTCGACAAGACCAAAGAACTGATCGTGGACTTCAGGAGGCCGCGGAGAGACCATGCGCCCATCCTCATCGACGGTGCTGCAGTGGAAAGGGTCAGCGAATTCAAGTTCCTCGGAGTACACATCGAGGAGGACCTCAAATGGGAGACGCACTCCACACACGTGAGGAAAAAGGCTCAGCAGCGACTGTACTGGCTCCGCCGCCTGAAGAAGCTCGGAGTAGGACATCGCATCCTCAGGCTGTACTACAACAGTTCTGTTGAAGGCATCCTAACAGGCTGTGTCACGGCCTGGTACGGGAACTGCACTGCCCGAGAAAAGATCAGCCTACAACAGTGCGATCGGCAGAGCTGATAATGCTCCCAGCGATCCAGGAACTGTACAAAAAGCGGTGCGTGGTCAAAGCCAAGCGCATCATCAAGGACAAGCACCACCCAAGTCACAGACTGTTCAACCCCCTACAACGACCGCGACCGGGCAAGGGGCTCTACCGCAGTATCAAGAGTTCCACCACCAGGTACTGGTGTAGTTTCAATCCGGCTGCTGTCAGAATGCTGAATGGGGCATAAGCCTGAATGAGGCATGGGCCTTGTTCAGCAGCCTGACAGCAGGCGGGGCAGACTTTTCTGGCTCTTCCTGAACACACCTGTGGATTATACCAGGGACAATGACTTGGACTTTAGCCCCCCCCCCTCGGACACACCTGTGGACTACACCAGGTACAAATGACTTTTTGTTGCACTCCCTCATGGAGCTACTTGCGGATTATACTAGGGTCAGTCCACTCTAGGTGGACACGCACTGACCTTTTGCACCTTAATCCCTTGTATAACGCACTGACTTTTTTTGTCTTTTTTTTATTGTGCTCCTTTCCACTAAGCACCTTAACGTCCATTGTCTATCATGTACAGTATAAGTATAACATGCACAGTATACAATACATTGCTGCTATGCTCAGGCACCTTAGTTTTTTTAGTTTTTATTATCTCAGGTACTTTGTAAATATGTAGATAACTTGTCTGGCCTCTGTTGCTCTCTTGTTTTGATCTCCTTCCCACTTGCCCCCCACCCTCTTCTCGCCCCCCCCCCCCCCCTCTTCTTTCTATGGAAACTAACGTTGCGATGGGAACGATGTACAAAAAAGAATTTCACCCACTTTTTTACCTTGTAAACCTGTGATGTGACAATAAAACTGATTCTGATTCTGATTCTGATAGTGGCTTTTGTGGGACAGGGTGACTTCATTCTTTCAACCCGAAATATCTCAATTATTCTGGGGATTTTAACCAGTAACCTTCCAGCCACAGCTCTGCTTCTCTAAATTGTTGGCCAACACTTGTATGTCAGTTTTAACTATATGATTTAAACACCAATATCTTAATTGTAATTTTTTAAACTAAAAGTCACATACGTTATTTATGTTGTTCATGGTTTAACATTGTGTAGGCCTACATCTAAAGTCTTATTTAATTAAATTAAGAAGGGAAAAAACACTGAAGTACAAAAGCCTTCAATAAACTATTAATTAATTTAAATATAAATGCAACACCTGCAAAACTGATTTTTTATTTGTATTTTTATTAGGTTAATTAAAAACAATGATTAAAAAAATAGGTCAACTTATCATTGTTAAAGAAATGTATATCGTTGCTGTTGGGTGTAAACCTTGTACGTCCGAAACCCTTTTTATTATTATTTTAAAACATTTTAGAATAGTTAAAATAGCAGATATACAAGTTCACAACGTGTCGTGATGTGACGCGTTCCTAATCCCTCCTTTTGTGTGAAACTCTTTTATGACGAATAAGGGCATTCATTTGCGAAAAAGTAGAAATATGGAGATACAAGGTTTCTGCCCGACAGCAAGTATATAGAAGAATAACTATAGTGGTTAATGTAAGAGGATAATATAACGCACCAAAACCCTACATAAAATAGATCATAAAAATATAATGCATAATGTGTAAATATAGTTTCAGATGCAGATGAAGCAGTTGGTTTACAGGTTTTCTTTCTGACTGACATTCTAAACTAATTTTAACATCATATAAAAGTTATAAAGTAAAACTAAACAGTAAAAAACTAACTTTAACATCATATAAAAGTCATAAAGTAAAACTAAACAGTAAACTAACTTTAACATCAAATAAAAGTTATAAAGTAAAACTAAACAGTAAAACTAACTTTAACATCATATAAAAGTCATAAAGTAAAACTAAACAGTAAAACTAACTTTAACATCATATAAAATCATAGCCAGTGACAGCCAGCTATATTTGCTGTATAAAAAGTCATGATACATCAAAATCACACAATGAAATGTGTTTTCTTCAATGAATAATAAGAATGAATGAAATACAAAAACAACACTAATTTACTACTACTCTTTTGTACATAATGTCTAAACTCATCTTCATAGCTGCTGCTGTGTTTTGCTATATATATATATATATATATATATATATATATATATATATATATATATATATATATATATATATATATATTTGTACAGTATATGTGTGTATATGTGTGTATAGACATATAGATTTGTCTTCAAAATGTTTCTTTTTCAGTGTTTTCCCTCTCTCTGCCCCCCTTTCTTTCCTGAAAAAAAACTATGAACTGAAGGAGATTACACAAACACTAATTCCACCTGCTTATTTAGCCCTCTTAACACATTAACCACCAGAGTAGAACATAAGCTCCCATAAGCTCATCTAGTAGGTGTATTTTTGTAGCACATTTCCACAACAAGGCAATTCAATGTGTTACAGAGCCATTAATTCACTGTGCATCCAGCTGGTCTGCAGGTCAGGGTCCAGTGGACCTAGTCTCACGTAGCCAGACAACTATTACACAATCTACACATATTATATAGAGCAGTGGTTCTCAAACATGTTTGGCTGGAATGGAATATGAACTGGGGGGACACATCAGGGACACATGAACGCGAGCGAAGCGTACACGTAGCGCACGTGCGCGCATAGCGCGAACATTTTCGGGTTTTTTTCTGGTGGGTTTGTTAATTTTTTTGGGGGTTAATTCGGTTATTTCGGTTAATTCGGTTCAAAAAGTGTACTCCATGAAGTGTAGATGTCAGAGGTAATTTTGTCTTTCTATTTAAGGGAAAATCAAAGTTGCTCTAATAAAAATTAGAAGAACTCCATTTCCATGACACATATCGTTTAAACAAAAATAAGCACTTTATTTAGGAATAAGGAAGGTAGAAGGAAGGCGGTGGGGGGAACCCACCCAGCCTGGGTCCCCCCACCTCGCGCTCGCGGTGGTCGCGGACTG